>NW_023416324.1:14558892-15071392 GCF_014108235.1 Myotis myotis
TGTCGACAGCGACTCAAACGCAGTAGAAGCCACCTTCCTCTCGCCCAGCATCGTCTGCTACAGGACCTGGGCCCCTGCAGCCCTTCCCGGGAGGAGAACAAAGCAGCCCCCGTCGTTTCACCAGGGCCTCCCTAGAGCACAGTGGCTGGATTGACCAAGGCCACTCTGGCCGTTAGAGGCGGAAGGGGCCAAAAGAACCCCAAGAGAGGATTTGGTGCCAAAAAGGATTTGAAACTGGAAGCAGATGGGGAAGCCAGCAAGGGAACTTCCCGAGGTGGAAAGATTAACTCAAGAAGCTGCTGCGGAAGACAATGGATGGAAATGAGCGAAGGGATTCCAGGAAGGAGAGGAGCCTGTGGCCCCGGCACCTGGTGAACGCCTTGCAGCTTGCAGGGTGGCGGCCATTCGCTCTGTCAGTGCTGGGGGCTGGCGGGAGGCAGGAGGACTGAAGCACGAGGTCTGAAAAGAACCAGATGATGCGGACAAGGCCCACTAACGTAATCTGCAGAACCCTGTGCAGAATGAATGAAACCTGGGCCCTTGTTCAAAAAGCAGAGAAAATGTGTCATTAAAAGCACACAGGAAACTTTCTACTTCCTTCTGTAATCTCTCTCTCTCTCTCTCTCTCTCTCTCTCTCTCTCTCCCTCCCTCCCTCCCTCTCTCCTTGTCACTGTGATTTTTATTTGCTATTTAATGTCATTCTGAGTAAAGAAAAATGTAAAATTTAAACAATTAACATGAGTTTTATCATTCATCTTTATATTATGCAATATCGGTTTTAAAGACAAATATCAGAGCATTTAACTCGTATGTAGAATCACAGAAAATACGTAATCTGTATTTGATGGCTTTTCCCCCAGGGTGCCCAAGCTGCCAGAAGAGGCAAACAGGAAGATGAACCCCCTCCCCCCCCCCCCCCCCCGGCCCCCAGCCACAGAACGAGGGAGCTAGCGCTCCTGGGCACAGGGATACCCTCAGGATAAAGACTCATAGACACCCAGGGGCCCCACCCCACTGCTGGGACAATCCCACTCCTGGCAGCCCTGGCAGAGGGGCAACCCCCAAACGTTTTTAAACTGCCATTTCAGGATGACCTCCCTTCCCCTGTCCTGTGCCTGTGACCAGGGGCCCGCCAGGCACCAAAGACAGCCACAGTGGGTGGGGCCTGGGGTACTAATGGGCCGGGAAACAGGTGGCAGGAGCCGGGACACATCTGAGCTGAGGCCAAGTGCCTGGCACATGCTCCCTTGTCCCATTTGACTCACTTACAAAATGCACAGTCAAAGATAAAGTTACTAAGAATTTCAGGACGGTGATGGAGGAGCGCCAAATGCCAAGCATGGACTCTTCTGAGCACAGGGCCCTGTACACGGGCAGCACACTGGCAGCGCTCCCAGGAGCTGGGCCTGGGAGGAGGAGAGGGCCTAAGTCAGTGTTCAGAAGAGGCTTTGTTCATCAAAAGACGTTGATGTTTGAGCAAAGACTTGAAGAAGGAGAGGGGATGAACCACTCAGGTTTCAGAGGGAGGCGTGTTCCAGGCAGCAGGAACAGCAAGTGCAAAGGCTGCGAGCTGGGCACGTGCCTAAGTGTGTCCCAGGGACGCAAGAAGGCCCGTGTGGCTGAATCAGATGAAGGCTGCTTCTCCTGCATTTGAGTTGCTAATGGCCCTTGGGGCGTGGGCTTATTTAATCACCAAATAATCCTACCAGGTAGGTTTGGTCTCTGCTGACTGTACAGGGAAGGAGCCTGAAGCCTGAGCAGCAGTGTTTGGAGAAGGGAGACACCCTGCACCCATCCATGCTCTCCTCAGGCCCCACGAGATGAGTAGACAGCAGCACTTAGCTGAGCCGGGGGTGGGCCCTCCAGACAGGGCGGCTTCAGGAACAGACACTGGATTCGATCCCGTGGAGGCACATCAAGCACCCGGTCCTGGGGAGGGGTGACGAGGCCTCGGCATGAATGGGTTACATATACCGTGACTTGGGACAGGGTTCCTCAAGGTCAGGTTCGCAGGTCCTCTGTATCTACATCTCCTGGGGCACAGATTTCTGAGCCCCACCTGTGGATCCAGAAGCTCTGAGGGTGCTGTCTAGGAATTTGAATTTTTAGGAAGCATACCAAAGGAACCGCAGCTGTAGGGGCAGAGGGCAAGGCATGGGTGGTAGCTGGAAAGGGGGCCCCAAGGGAGACAAGCATTCACATCCCCTCAGGGGGGTCTGGGGTGGCTTCCGCTGGCCTGCCACCTATAGCAACGACTTCTTGTAGCGTGTGTGCGGTGTATCAGCTGGGTGTTGGAGGGGGGAGGATTTTGCAGGGTAGAGAACCCGGAGAGAAGGAGAGAGCATTCAAGCAGAGGGAACTGCATAGGCCAGTGATGGCGAACCTATGACACGCGTGTCAGAGGTGACACGCGAACTCATTTTTTTGGTTGATTTTTCCTTGTTAAATGGCATTTAAATATATACAATAAATATCAAAAATATAAGTCTTTGTTTTACTATGTTTGCAAATATCAAAAAATTTCTATATGTGACACGGCACCAGAGTTAAGTTAGGGTTTTTCAAAATGCTGACACGCCGAGCTCAAAAGGTTCGCCATCACTGGCCTAGGCAGAGATTTGGAGGCTGGGCATGCCTGAAGGAGAGGAGGAAGGCAGGTGAGAGGAGGTTGTACACAAACTTCCTTTGCTCCCTACTATGACCAAGGGACACTGTGATTATTTCACTCGGCTGCAACTGCTGAGAGGACAGGAGTATTGCGAATTGGCCCCGATTGACTGGATGGGTAGCCCCGCTCCCCTTGCCTAAGCTCCCAGATGGATGGATCAGCTGGCCCATTGGCCCAACTTCTCTTCTTCCTTCTAAGGAAGAGATAGATGAATGATTTCACAGGCTTTTATCCCAGAGAACAAAGGGGCTGGAGGGTTGGTGGGATGAGTGAGCTTCTGTGTGGGTCATGGCTGACCTTATGGCCCTTCCCTGGGTGGCCCTCAATGTGCTGGCTGGGTAGAGGGCCTGGGAGGAAACCTGTCTCTCGACTGGGGCCCCATGCCTGCTCTGGCTGCTCTTCTGCTAAGAGCAGTCACACCCTGAGGGGCCTTGGAGGGTTGCTGGAGCTGGCTGGTTCGCAAGAACAGATTGTTAAATATTCAAGAACTTTGCAAGCTGGTTGGTAAACTTTTGGTAACTTGAAATTGGACATGATAGATGTATTTACACCATGGAAATTCATGGGAAAAAAATCAAGAACTTTTGTAAAATACAAGGAAAATGACTTACCAGCAAGAAAAATTCCAAAAACATAAGCCTATGAGTAGAGAGCAGCACTTAGCTGAGTTCATCCCCTCTCCTTCAAGTCTTCGCTCAAACATCAACGTCTTTTGATTATGAGTCAAGACATAAAATTACTCCGTCAAGTTGCTCTGCAAGTTCTCAACCCTTAAGTTCTATATTCATGCTGATAGAGATGGGCTTGTCCAGGGATCTCTGTGGCAGGCAGAGAGTGAGGACAAATGCAGGCCCTCACGGTAAGAGCTAAGTGCTCTCAAACAAATCCTGTCTTGTACATGAGGAATCTGTTGCTCAGAGAAGGGAAGTGGCTGGCCTAAGATCACACAGCTGGTGGTGGCGGGGCTGGGATGCAAAGCTGTGGTGCCTGCCTTATTGCACTCAGCCCATCTGGCAGGTGCAGCAGAGCCCTGTAGCCTTGTCCTCCTCTTAACACAAGGTCAAGAGCCCTGAAGACAGGGACATGGAGCCAATGTAAGAGGGAAGCTTCCTTGCCCTGAGTTCCGCTGCAAGAGGGTGGCAGAGGCAGCCACTTCCCGGCCTCCCTGATGCCAGTCTGTGCTGTTTCCCCATTTTGCTGGCCTCTGTGTCTGTGTGGTGACCTCCGGGCCAGAGAGCGCCAACGAGAGCAAGGGAAAGAGAGGCAGGGGACTCATCAGTTGCTTTGTTATTCTTAATGAGCTCAGCAGCTCCATGGCCGGAGACCTCCCTGTGGTTGCCCAGGCGGAAGAGGAGACAGCTGCTGGGCCTGCCCAGGATGGCAGTCTGGGCAGGTAGGGCCCCTCAGGAGCACCTCCCCCACCCCTTGAGGTGCTGCTGCTTCTCCACTTGCAGAAGTCATCCAACTGCTGGGCACACTCTGAGAGCCACAGGACAGAACTGGCTCAAGTCCTCTGTGCCAGGCACTGGCCAGCTGCTCCAGGGAACCCTGGGGTGAATGATGCTCTCAGCTGCTGCCAGAGGCAAACAGGTTCACCAAAAACCATAAAAAAGGAATGATAACCAGAGTTACCACGTGGTGTGTCCGCTGAGCTCTTGCCACATGCCAGGCACTTATTTATTTATTTATTTCCACATATTACCCCACAGAAGCCTCTGCAGCCCTTTAAGGCAGGCTAACCCCCATTGTACAAATAAGGAAACTGAGGCTCATTTAGCTAAAGTTGTGTGTGTGTGTGTGTGTGTGTGTGTGTGTGTGTGTGTGTGTGAAGGAGGGAAGTGAGGTGTGTGGGTAGCTGTGACTGGGGGTATTGGGGTAGAGGCCAACTAGATGTTCTGGGCAAAGGTAGGGAGGCTGGCAGAGTTGAGAAGGCAATCTGGCTGGATGTTTCTGGAAGAGGAAACAGCATGGGAAGAGTCTGAGGGGGGAAGGGTTCAGAGGCAACTGGTTGGGGCTGCTGGGTCAGTGGAACACAGCAGGCAGAAGAGGCCCTGGAGGTTGGGTGAAAGGGCAGAGCCAAGTCTAAGCAGGAAACCCCTTGGGCTCCTGACTCACCAGTAACCCAGGTTACCTCTGATTCCTTGGAAGAAGGCTGTCACAGACCTGGGTCCAAGTGGGGAGGAGGTGGCCCTACCCCACCAGCAGGGAGTGAGGGTGGGGCCCTCAGGGGTGAGGCCGGATTACCTACAGCTCAGGCTGGGCCAGGCTGGTTCCAATCCCAAGAGAACTCCCTTCCCTGGGGGCCAACCAACAATTATGATAATAGCCACTCCATCTTCACTGTTTATCCAACACTTGCCATGCCAAAGGTTCAGGCCTGTGGAGTCACCTAGAAAAGGGATTTTATTTTATTATTATTTTAAAAAATATATTTTTATTGATTTCAGAGAGGAAGGGAGAGGGAGAGAGAGATAGAAACATCAATGATGAGAGAAAATCATTGATTGGCTGCCTCCTGCATGCCCCCCATTGGGGACTGAGCCCGCAACCTGGGCATGTGTCCCCGACCGGAATCAAAGTCCTCAGGCTGACTCTCTATCCACTGAGCCAAACCAGTCATGGCAAGAGATTTTTGTTTTATTAAAATATGCAACATATATAACACTTACTATATGCCAGGCATAATTCAAAAGATGTCTCAAACATTACTCTTTTAATCCTTACAAACACCTATGAGGTATAATCCCCATCTTATTTATTTATTATCCCCATTTTACAGGTGAGGAAACTAAGGCTTATAGACTTAAGTAACTTGCCTAAAGTCATCAAGTAGAGAAGTGGAGGAGATGGGATCCAAGTCTCCAGGAATCCATGCGTTTAACCACGGTGCTTTGCTAGTGGGAGCAAGAATACATACTGCTGTAAAATCTCCCATTTTACAGATGGAAAAACTGAGGCCTAGCCAGATGAAGGGACTGGTTGGCTCACAGGGAAGTAGGGAGGACAGATCACTTGAGTCAGAAAGCAGAGGTCCTGATCCTAGCCGTGGCTCTGTCTTGGTTCCCACTGCAAGTTCAAGTGCTAGCTGGAGAGAAGCTGAGAACCCTCCTAGCTCCCTGGCGCCTTCTATCTCATTGGGGTCCCTTCAGGGCCCAGTGTGGGGAGAAAAGCAATAAGATTACAATTGACACCATTTTCTTAAGGACAAAAGCCAGTTATGCCCATAGTTAGCTTCCCTTTCCCTTTAATTGTTTCTCCCCCGCCCCCCCCCCCCCCATTACTAAAGGATAGATGATCATTGTACAAAACTTCACAAAGGTCAGATAAAAAAAGAGAAGAAAGAAAAAAATATCATCTTAAAATTCCTTCCTGAATATATTTTCAAGATTACTTTGCTCCTTCTCTGTTTTTTTTAGACACATTTGAGCCGGGAGGCCAGAGGCTTGGTTTCCTGTCCTGGCTTGCGGTGTGACCTTCAGCAAGCCCCTGCCCTTCTCTGGGCCACATCTCACCTGTGACATGAAAGTTTGGACATGGTGACCTCAGATGAGGCTCCTTGCAGCTCTGACCGTCTGTTACTGCTTCTGTTTCTGGAACTGGCAGAAGGAGCACAAGCAGGCTGCCCGTCTGCGGGGGATGCTTGGCTGACAGCTCCCAGCAAGTCACCTCCGGGAGGCTGTGATGGCCCTATAAACAGCCTTCACTGCAGGCACAGCATTCCCAGGCCTGCCTGCCTCACTGGGCCCATATGGTGCCCCCTGCCAGCCGGACACTACCAGCTGCCCTTCACCAGCCAGCCCTGAGTGATTGCTTTTCCAACAGGCTCCAGAATGTTCTCTCTACTGTCCCAGGACCCAACCGACTTGGGGTAAGGGAGATGGGGAGGGGCTTAGCTCCGTAGCCACAGTCCTTTGTGGGAGAAGACAGCCTGGTGTCATGAAAAGCTGAGGAGAGAGGGAGAGAAGAAGAGAGGAGAGGGACATGGACTTTATTCCAACTCCATTTGGGCCTCTTGCTAGGCATTTGGGATTCAGAAATGAAGCAGAAACACCTAACTGTCCTTGAAGGACACAAAGTCTAGTTCTGAGAAGCGTAGAAATAGACAGCAGCAACACTTGCCAAGCCCAAAGCTCAGGCCTGTGGGGTCCCCTAGGAGAGGCCCAACCAATGGGTGACAGTCAGGGAAGGCGTGCTAGAGGAGGCAACTTTATAGGTGAGTTCTCAAAGACAGGACGCAGCCTTTCCAACTCATGTTATTTAATCCTTACAGACAGCCCTGGGGAATGGCATTGTTTCCCCTTTTACAGACGAGGCTCAGAACAGTGAGCTCACAACCACCAAAAGAAGGAACATTTGGGTCCAAACTCCTGGCACTCTACTCTGGCCCCTGCACCTGGGTTGGAATTTGACCCCAGCCTCTGACTCAGAGACCCTCCGTGAGTGCTTCTCTCCTGGGCCTTGGGCTCTTCCCTGTAAAGCGGGTCTATTGCTGGCTGCGGTGTGGTTGGAATGACCGAAAAAACACTTAATTTATAAATGGAGAGAGGAAATGTCTGCAAGGCCTCCTATCCAGCTGGACATAGCACAGCCCAGTCTTTCCCCAGACACAGAAACAGGACTCCTGCCTTCGGGCCAGGCGCAATCCCAGAGGTTGGTTTGCCTTGCCGAGGCACCCCCATCTAGAAGCAGCCAGAATATATGTGCTCTGCTTTGGACTCCCTTTGGCAAAGCCTGATGGGATGGCACAGGACCCTAGAGAGAATTCTAAATCCTGGAGTTAGAACATCTGTGCTTGAGGAATTCTAGTAGCCAGACTCCCCTCCAAGTGCCTCCTAGCAGGCAGGGCAGGGCAGGGTGTAGGTCAGTGATGGAGAACCTTTTGAGCTCGGCGTGTCAGCATTTTGAAAAACCCTAACTGAACTCTGGTGCCGTGTCACATATATAAATCTTTTGATATTTGCAACCATAGTAAAACAAAGACTTATATCTTTGATATTTATTTTATATATTTAAATGCCATTTAACAAAGAAAAATCAACCCAAAAAAATGAGTTCGCGTGTCACCTCTGACACGCATGTCATAGGTTCGCCGTCACTGGTGTAGGTCATGCAGCACCTGGCCCTGGCAGATATGAAGGGCCACTGGAGGTAGGACTTTACAGATAAAGATTAAGACCCAGAGAGGGAAAGGAACCGGAACCGGTTTGGCTCAGTGGATAGAGCGTCAGCCTGCGGACTGAAAGTCCTGGGTTCGATTCCGGTCAAGGGCATGTACCTGGGTTGCGGGCACATCCCCAGTGGGAGATGTGCAGGAGGCAGCTGATCGATGTTTCTAACTCTCTATCCCTCTCCCTTCCTCTCTGTGAAAAATCAATAAAATATATTTTAAAAAAAGAGGGAAAGGACTTGCCTGAGCTCACTCAGCAAGTCAGAGCCAGAGCTAAGGCTTCTTCCCCTAAACCTCAGAGCATAACACCCAGGCCATACCATCTGGAGGCTACCTGGGGAGTGGGGGTGGCATGGGGCCACCCAGCGTGCCCAGGTGACACCAGGGAGCAGCCTGGGTGCTACTGAGCTGGTAAAGTGCAACTGGTCTTGCTAAGGCAAACTTTTATATTCCTGCCCCGTGCCCAGCAGAGTTCGACCCCCTCCACCTCTCATTCTCAGGCTCCCCCTGTCCTAGGCATCTCCCTCCGCTTGAGCATGACCCTTCTCTCCAGCCCTCAGTCTCCCCATTTCTAAAAACGGTCTCCAAGTACCCAAATGCCGCACCGTCTAGAAATCCTAGGCTCCCGCCTCCCGCGGCAGGGAAGGCGGCTCGCGAACCTCAGACGCCTTCGGGGTGAGTAATAAGGGGACTGGAGAGAGGAAGGAAAAGAGGGGGCCTTCTTGGGCTCCCTACCTTAAAGGCGCCCTTTGTCTGGACAGCCTAGGGGGGACCGAGGGCAAAAGCCATGCGGGGCGGGGCCTGGCTGCTGTGGGCGGGGCCGTGGGCGGGATGGTGGGCGGGTCCTGCCCGGCCCTCGCCCCGCCCCGTCGGACGTCGGTGCCGACTGGCGCTGGGAGGGGAGGAGCGCGGGGCCCACGCGCCGCCCGACCCCGGCGGAAAGTTTTCTCTGGCGGAGTTTTGGTGGCGGCGGCGGCCGGAGCGGCCATGGACGCGCTCAAGTCCGCCGGGAGGGCGCTGATCCGAAGCCCCAGCCTCGCCAAGCAGAGCTGGGGGGGCGGCGGCCGACACCGGAGTGAGTGTGTGCGCGTCCGCCGGGGCGGGCGGGGGTCAGGCCGGCGGAGCGGCCTCTCGCGGGCGCCCAGTGCGAGAGGCGGGGCCTGACCCGCGTCCTGCGGGTGAGGGACCCGCGGGGCTCTGGTTTGCCTCTCCTCCCGAGCCCGCGCCGTGCCGCCGGGCAGGGGGCACCGAAGTTGGGGAAAGAGGCCGGAGCGGCAGTGGGACAGGTTGCAGGTCCGGAGCAGAGACCTGCGCGACCCCCGCCAGCTCTCCACCCCGCCTCCCTGGGCAGCCCGGGGTGGCGGGAGCGCAGCCTCGGGGCCCGGGGGTGACGGGCGGGGGGAGAGTGGGCGCCGCGGCGGGGGACACGCCCGCACCCCCTGGCCCGTGCGCCCGGGGCGCGGCGTTAGCGGCCGGCGGGAGCCCAGCTCGCCCCCTCCAGCTCTCCGACCCAGGAGGTCGTCTTCTGACTCCCGGGCGCCCAGCAACCGCCCCGGGTCCGAGCCTGGCTTCGCAGGCACCTCTTTGAAGTTGGGTCTCAGGAGGTACCACCCACCCGGCCATTTAAGACCCCCGCGTCCCCCCTAGCCGAGTCCAGGCGTTGAGGCTGCGCCCTGGCTACTTTTGAAACCTGTTTTCGCTCGCACCTTCCCCCTCGGGCTTCCAGGGTCCCCGAGCACCCTGGCGACTCACAGACTCGCCGCCCCCTCTCCCCAGGGCGTCTGGGAGGGGCCTCCTCCGGCCTCCTCCTCTCCCCGTCTCGAGTTACTCTAGGGAACCGTCACCTGGCACCTTCCCCTGAGGCCTGAGAAACCCAACCTAAGTCCCTGCTTCTTCGCGAGGACAGACCGGGTGGCTTGCCTTCCTGGTGGATGGAGCCAAAGCCAGGACTCCCACACACTGCCAGCCCCTGGCCTCTCCCGCGGGAGGAAACCGTTGACAGTACAGTTACCCTCGCCCCCCTTCCCTTTGCGTTCCGGGCTCAGCCAGGGGAGTCGAAGTTCCCGCAGCCCCGAGTGCCAGCGTGTCTGGGCCTAGAGAGGCCGCCTCGCTCCTCCTCTGCTGTGCCCGCGGTGGTCTCCTAAACAGAGACTGGCATTGGGAACCTGGGCTGGTGGGTGGGGGTGGGGGCAGAGACCCTAGGGCCAGGCATGCGCCATCTCCCACACTTATGACTCCCAACAGAGCCCCTTTAAATATTTGTGGGGTTTGACCAGGACTTCTGAGAATAATGAACTGTTCTAGTGGGGAAACCCTGCTATTTTCTCTTGGGATAAGGGAAGGAGGGAGAGAGGAAGGGAGGAGGGAGGGAGGGAGGGAGGGAGGGGGAGAGAGCTGGGAGAGCTGGGCAAGGGAAGGAAACATAGCAACCCCTCTGAATCTGGAGAACTGGAAATCTTGGTTGGTAGAAAAGAGTTTCTCCTGCCTGCTCTGATCCTGGACAAGCCACTTGTCCTTTATGATCCTCAGTTTCTTTGTCTGTAAAATGGGTATAAAAATTCTAACCTGGCAGGGGTGTTGAGAAAGTTACTGATAATCATGCTTCTTTCTGGCACCTAATTGGTGGTTTTTTTCTCCCCCACTCCCCTTCACTCACCTGTTATGTGTACATTCCACATGACTGTTACTGTGATGGAGCAAGTTTTGGGGTAGGGGAGTCTCAGAGCCTGTCTATAATTGCAGAAGAAAGGAGAGGAGAGCCCCTCTCTCCTATTGACCCCAGTATGCCCAGAGTGCTGTTCTGGGGCTTTGTGGACCCCAGACTATCCACCCCATGGAGCTGTTGTAAGGATCCCTACCTGTCTCTCATTATAAAGTCTCAATTTCCTCATGTAAATTGTAAATAACAGTAGTAGTATCTAGATCATATTTTGGGGGGGGGGAGAGAGTAAATGAAATGGTGTTTTGCCTGGCATAGAGAAAGAGTTCGATAAATAGTAACTACTGCTTTTGTCATTTTTAAAAATATATGTTTTTATTTCAGAGAGGAAGGGAGAGAGAGATAGAAACCTCAATAATGAGAGAGAACCATTGATTGGCTGCCTCCTGCATGCCCCCTACTGGGGATCGAGCCTGCAACCCACGCATGTGCTCTGACTGGGAATTGAACCCAGGACCTCTTGGTTCATAGGTTGACACCCAGCCACTGAGCCACACCGGCCAGGCTGCTTTGTCATTAATGTTTTACACAGTATTTTTGTTTACTTTATTTCATTTGCTCCTGTGAGGTGACAGGACTCATTTTAGAGATAAAGGAACAGGGGCTCGGGGAAGTGGAGTCACTGACTCTGACACAGCTTCCGAGAGGCAGTGCTCCAGATCCCCAGCCCAGATGTCAACATTGTGCCTCATGGACTCTGGCCCTGGGAGGAGCAGGAGCAGGCCCATCCCAGGTTGGGCTGCAGCCCTGAGGACAATGGTGGCCACAAGATAGAGAGGGAAGCTGTGGGGTGTGTCTGGGGTGGGATGTGGGGACAGCCTGGCTTGGGGTAGTGTTCCAGCCAGACCTTGGTCTCAGACCTTGAGGGCTGGGTGGTTTTGAGGCCAAACTGAAACCAGTGGAATTAGGGGTACACTTGACACCTATCAGCTGTGACCTCCTCACCCCTCAAGGTCCTCAGCTGGAATTAGCATGATCATTGCTTTATTTGTGGAGAGACTGAAGCTCAGAGAAAGGAGGAAGATTGCTTGCGATCACACTGCAAAGCCAGGACCCCAAGCTTCTTTGCACTGAACCTCACGGCCCCCCGTCTCTCAGTTAGTCCTAACTTCGAAGGGGAGACTGTCCCTATCACACATGTGGCTTTCCCCCCCATCTCTTCAGGAACCATAACATTTTTATTTCGGTCCCTGGCCAGGGATTTTCCTTTCTCCCAGCTGTCAGAAGGGTGACGCACCCTGGTCCCTCAGTCCCCTTTCTTCCAGGAGGGTCCCTCTGACGCTGGGCTCCTTCGTGGGTTGTGCCAGCCTATCAGAGAGCTCAGTGAGAACAGCTAAGGAATAGGAGGCACAGGCTCAGTAAAGCTAGTTCATGGTGGAAGGCAGGGGGCAGAGGGTCTAGTCGTACTTATTTTTTAATCCTATGTAATACAAGGGTAATATGCAAATTGACCCTAGCAGAACAACTGGGAATGACTGGTCACTATGACACACACTGACCACCAGGGAACAGACGCTCAATGCAGGAGCTGCCCCCTGGTGGTCAGTGCGCTCCCATAGGGGGAGCTCTGCTCAGCCACAAGCCAGGCTGACGGCTGCCAGCACAGCGGTGGTGGTGGGAGCCTCTCCCACCTCCTCAGCAGCCCTAAGAATGTTCGACTGCAGCTTAGGCCTGCTCCCTGCTGGCAAATGGACATCCCCCAAGGGCTCCCGGGCTGCCAGAGGGATGTCTGACTGCCAGCTTAGGCCCGATCCCCCAGGGAATGGGCCTAAGCGAGCAGGTGGACAATCCCCTGAGGGGTCCCAGACTGCGAGAGGGCACAGGCCAGGCTGAGGGACCCCCCCCGCCCCAAATGCACAAAATTTTGTGCACCAGGCCTCTAGTATTTACAGTAAAAGATATAAATAAACACTCAGACCATAAAACTTACTGAGCACTGACTATGTGTCAGTCACTGATAGAGGCGTTGGGGAGTCTGGTGAACGAGTTGGTCTCCCTTCAGATAGCGTTTACCGGCTGGTGGAGGAGGCGGGTTGACCAGGGTGCAAATGAGTAGTATGTTGTGGGTATTGGTGATGCTATGAAGAAAGAGAAAGTTGGGGTGAAGAAATGATGGGGACAGCTTCCTTACATAGGGTGGTGTTTTCATTTGGATTCTTCTAGAAGCAGATGCTGAGACAAAGATTTGAGTATAAGCCCTGGCCAGGTAGCTCTGTTGGTTAAGCATCATTTTGATAAGCCAAGGTTGCAGGTTCGATCCCTGGTCAGGGCACATACAAGAATCAACCAATGAATGCATAAGTAAGTAAACTACAAATTGATGTTACTTTTTCTCGCTCTTCCTCTCTCCTTTCCGCTCTCTCAAATCAATACATTTAAAAAAAGATGTAAGTACAAGCCATTTATTTGGGAAGAGGTCCCAGGAACTAGTGTTAGGAGAAGTGAAGGGAGTCCAAAAAGTGGACAGTGAATGATCTAATCCCCTTACCACGGTGGGCGACTGGAGCGCCATCCTGTGGGGAGCTCTGGGAGGAGGTGTACTAGTAGAATATGTTCTGCCTTTACTGTTTGAGGGGCTGTGTTGTCTGTGGTGGGTGCAGGGCTCCTGGGGATGGGAGCTCTAACGCCCCAATGCCCCAGTCTGCATCTCCAGCAGCCAAAGAGGGCCACAGGCAGAGAGTGGTGTGTCAGGTGGCGTGTGCAGAAAATGGTACCCTTTACCAATGGTACCCTTTGCGATAAAGGTAGGGCCCTGATAGTGTCAGTGTAGGAGGCTGGGATTCTGCTTCTCACAGGTCTGGCGCCAGAGGGGTATATGGCTTGAATGGATCAGGTCATCTACTGCCCACTGAGGGGGAACCAGACAGTCCCTTCAGGCAGTCCTGCAAGGCAGCATGCCCGCCCCTCCTGGGTGAGCCTGAGTCTGACTCCTGCCTTGCATAGCAAAGGGTGCGGTGGGCTGCAGGTGTGGGTGAAGAGCCCGGCTGTGGGATTCAAGACCCAGCACTGTCAGTTATTAACCATGGCCAGACTCCCCTGAGCTGCTTTACCTGTGAAACGGGAATCCTAGTATCTCCTTGACTCTCCTAATAAAATACTACAAATGACTGTATGCATTAAAGCTCTTTGCACTTGACCCTGGGAAATGACAGTAGCTCACACTTCAGTGGCCCTTGGTATGTACCAGGCATGGTTCTAAGCCCACCTCATGGGTGAACTCCTTTCATCCTTACAACAGCCCCATGTTGTGGATAGTGTTATTATCCCATCATGTGAGGAATCTGAGGATCAGGGAGTGGAGGGACTGGGAACCCCACAGCCCATATGCAGACCCCATGTTTTAACCTTGACAGTATCTTTTTCTCGAATAGTGTAAATAGGTACTTAGGAAATGATAGCTGCTGCTGCTGTTACCATTTTTAAATTTTCTCTTGAAAATATTAACAACTTAAAAAAAAATTCACTGATGAAAGAGAGAGAGAGAGAGAGAGAAGCATCGATTTGTTGTTCCACTTGTTTACGCATTCCCTGGTTGATTCTTATATGTGTCCTGACCGGATATCGGACCCACAACCTTGGTGTATCAGAGTGACACTCTAACCAACTGAAACGGACAGTTTCCGAAATTTGCCCAGCACTCTTCACATCCTGAACTTCTTTCTGATGGTGCTCCTGAGGGACTGAACCCATTTTAAGAAGCCCATGGCCTAGAGAAGCAGCCACACTCCAGGTCACAGCAGAGCGTGAGTCTCCTTCTGAGATGTCACCCTGAGAATCCTGAGGCCATCTCCCCTCCAGCCAGAGGTTCCCCCCAGGCCATGGGTTTGGCTGCACCTCTGATATTTCTCAGACCAGCCAGGTCAGGTCACCTGGCTCAGCAGGAGGGGCACAGGGGCACCCTACCCAGCTCTGCCCCCTGGGCAGGGGGCCTTAATGAGGAGAGAGCACATGTTTGCAGCCTCGAGTTAGACTGGGCATATGGTCTGTCCCCATCTCACTCTGAGAGCAGGTCATCTGTAAAATTGCAAAGTTAAAAAGCCTAGTCATTACCCACCACAGGGCCAAAAATAACCCGACCGGAACAAGGCTGTGGACTCAGGCCTGTATTTTGTCTGGGGCCCTCTGGGAGCTCTTGAAGTCCAGGCTCCTCCCGCCCATATGAGGCGGCTGGATGGTGAGCAGGGTGAGCGTGGCAGTGAATCTCCCCTCTGTGTAGATGGAGAGCTCCTGAGGCTGGTTACTTGAAGAGGGCGTGGGGCATGAGAGAATGTACACTCATCGAAGGAATGAGTCGTACCCAGAACTGGAGAAGCGGAGGCTGGCTTCCCCGGGTGGGAAGGAGGGTCTCTGCTGTCCTGGGAGGGTGGGGGAGTGGGAGGTGGGCGAGGGAGAAGTAGGACAGGCAGAACAGCAGCGCTGGGCAGGAATGCACCTTCTCCATACCAGTTTCTGGGGGAGGCAGGCAAGAATGGAAGTCCTTCAACAGGAAGACACATGGTAGGCAGCTGCGTGACTGTGGGAGGGAGAAAAGGAAGTCCACACTCAAGAGAGGCAGGAGCAATCCAGTGACAGGAGGGAGGAGGCCCTGGAGGAGGCCTCGGTCAAAACAGCCCTGAAAGCTGGGACTGTTGTTTCTTTCACTTTAAATATATTTTATTGATTTTTTTACAGAGAAGAAGGGAGAGGGATAGAGAGTTAGAAACATCGATGAGAGAGAAACATCGATCAGCTGCCTCCTGCACAACCCCTACTGGGAATGTGCCCGCAACCAAGGTACATGCCCTTGACCGGAATCGAACCTGGGACCCTTGAGTCCGCAGGCCGACGCTCTATCCACTGAGCCAAACCGGTTAGGGCTCTTTCACTTTAGAGATAAGAAAACTGAGGCTCAAGGAAGGTAATTTGCTCTAAGTCTACTCAGTGTCAGAACTGGGATTCTAGGATTAAGGCCCTTGCTCTTGACCACTAGGCAATACTGCCTCAAAGAAGGCTTCCTGGAGGAGGCTGGATGTGAGGGGTTTCGAGCAAGGGAGGGGAGGGGCATTTATGGAGAGGGGACCACGTGGGCAGAGGCACAGGAGTGGGAACGTAAATGTCACACCACGAGGAAGAAGCTCTGCATGGTTAAAACGTGTGTGTGTGTGTGTGTGTGTGTGTGTGTGTGTGTGTGTGGCGGGGTGGGTGTGTGGGGGTGTGTGTGGGTGTGTGGGGGGGCCGGGGGGTGGAGAGAGAGACTGTGGGAGAGAAGACGGGGAGCCTTAGCTCCCCAACAGTCACTGTAGGAATTGCCTGTAGTGGATTGGGAGCTGGGGGTCCCTCTACTTGTATGACTTGGCACCAGTCCCATTCTTCTCTGGGCTTCAGTTTCATCACCTGTCAAGGGAGAGGTTTGGGCAGAAGGTCTCGGAGGCTGATGAGTGGCAACCTGTCTACTAGGGCCCTCTTCCAGGAGGCCATGGGCCAGGGGAAGGGTCAGGCCAGGGAAGGAGGAATGCAGAAAAATGTCAAGCATTTCAGAGGTCAAGGAGGGCTGGGGAATGTTTTGACAGCAAAGAGGTTGTCTGTGACCTTGGCAAGCTTTGGCCCTTTGGAATGGAGGGAGCGGAAGTGGCTTTGGACACGGACCAGGAAAGGGCTGAGCTGGAGGAAATGGGAGAGTGGGAGACATGAAAATGGTGGTGGTGGTAGTGGTGGTGGTGGGGTGTTTGCCATAGGGCCGTGATGGATAATGGGATGAACAAGACC
The DNA here is from genome assembly GCF_014108235.1 of Myotis myotis. Taxonomy (NCBI): domain Eukaryota; kingdom Metazoa; phylum Chordata; class Mammalia; order Chiroptera; family Vespertilionidae; genus Myotis; species Myotis myotis. The sequence goes on from NW_023416324.1 coordinate 14,575,193, forward strand.
ATCCCTGATCAATTGGTTTTGCCTCCCTGGGGCCTTGTGCTGAGGAACAGTCCAAAGCCTGTAAATCAGAGGGAATAGAGAGCTACAGTTGATTAGCAATGTCTGCCAAGGACACCGGAGGCAAGCATGGCAGTGCGTACTTTGCCCTCCCGGCTTGGATGGATTTCTGGAAATGGTCTAAGGAAGCTGGCCTTGGCTATCTCTGTGGTGCACCCTGGAAACGGATTCATGTCTGAACCCTGCTCTGTCCAAGATTGTGTGTGAGGCTGAAGAGTAGTTTCCTCATCTATAAAATGGGTACAACCATAATACATACCTCCTACGTTACAGCATCTGATAGAGGGTGATGAGGGATGGCCAGCGGGCCCCAACTGGCAGGAGCATGGATGTTTGTTCGTCCTGGTGATGGGCTTGGAAGGATCCCCGGAGGCCTGCCTTCTTCTGGCCTCCCTGCTCCCCAGCTAAGTGATCTGGTGCCTCTGGGCCTCAGCTCCTGCAGAGGAACCCTGGGGATGGTTAACTGGTCCGACCCTGGGCCTGCGCGGAGTCCTCTCTCAGGTGGGTGGGGCGAGGTGGGGGCCTCTTTCCAACTCTACTTCCTGGCCTCTTCCTGCCCAGGGAGCTAGGCTCATCCCTTGTTTCCAACCTTTCTGACCTCCCTCATGGTCCGAGTTTTCAAAGGACCCTTCCCTTGTGCTGCTCTGGGTCAGTGCTGCAGCCCGGGCATTACTCATCTCAGGAGAAGAATTCTCCAAGACCGTGCAGGTGGTGGGAAACAGAGCTGGGGTTCACCCCCGCCTGCCGGATTCAGGCGGCCGTCACATGATGTCGTTTGAGCAGTTACCTCCCCCTTTCCCAAACCCTTACTCTCACCCTCGCCTTACTCTCCTTGGCCTGCTGTGTCTTTCCTGGTCCCCTTCCTCCTGGTCTCCATGGCCGTGCAGATGGAGAAAAGCAGAGCAGGCTGGCGCTGTGGAAACCACCCAGATTTGAACTCGAACTCCATCCCTTTAACTCCGTGTATGGGGCCTTTGTCCGATGACTGGCTCTCTGAACCTCAGTTTCCTCGTGTCTGAAGTGGGGATCATATCCACCTTCCAGGATTGCATTAAAGATTCATTGAGAAAATGGTATGGTTTGCCCTCAGCAAGTGTTAGCATTGAAGTTGAGTTTGGGCTTTGGGCTTGAAATTATGGGTTCGAATCTTGGCCCTTATACTTGCTGGCTCTTTGGACTCAGTTATGTGATTTTGCCTCCCTGGGCCTCAGTGTCTTTGTAAATGGGTATGATAAAGTGATCTACCTTTTAGGTTCTCGTGAGGATTAATGAGAATATTTTATGTAAAGCTTGCTACCACAGTGCTTGGTACATACTGGAAAATGTTAATTTTGCCCTTTATTAACTATAAAAATAATGGTTCGGCTGGAGTGACTCAGTGGTTGAGCGTCGGCCTATGAACCAGGAGGTCACCGTTCGATTCCCTGTCAGGGCACATGCCTGGGTTGCATTTGGGGTGTGCAGGGGCAGCTCATCAGTGATTCTCATCATTGATGTTTCTGTCTCTCCCTCTCCCTCCCTCTCTGAAATCAATAAAAATATATTAAAAAAATAATGGTCGATGGCAGGACCCCACAGCCCCTTTCTGGGTCCGTGGGAAAGGGGCTGGGAGGGCTGTTGCCGTGGTGCCTGCCCAGCAGGTCTGAGCGCCTGTCCTCCTGCCAGAGCTGCCTGAGAACTGGACAGACACCCGGGAGACACTGCTTGAGGGGATGCTCTTCAACCTCAAGTACCTGGGCATGACGCTGGTGGAGCAGCCCAAGGGCGAGGAGATGTCCGCGGCCGCCGTCAAGAGGATCGTGGCCACGGTGAGCCTTGGTGTGGGGAGCCAGGTTCAGCTTCTTCCCGGGGTGCAGCTTGTCCCGCACTTATTACCCCAGTTGGATGTGTCTGGCCTGTCCCTGCCCTTGAGTCCCTTCGCATCTGCCTCGGGGACTCTGGTAAAGGGTAGCCATTGGGCTTGCAGGGTAAGGGTCACTGTCCCCCTCTCTAGCAGTTGGGGCCATGTCCTCTCCCAGCCTCCCCTCCCCGAGCTCGGGTCCCCTGCCTAACAGTTGGTGACTTAGTGCTAGGAAGGATGGGGGAGGTCACTGTCACCCAACCACTTGCTCTGTGTCCTGAGGGGCAGGTCAGCACACCAGAGACCAGATTTCCCTCTCGCCTGCTCCGAGTGAGCGAGGGCCCTATAAATGCACCTCCCCTGTTGGTCTTGGACCCCTCAGCTCAGGCCCTAGCGGGATCAGCAGGTAGAGCAGAGTCCCCAGAAGTCATCCTACTGGGTGTGGTAGCCCACTCAGAGCTCAGAGTGTGAGGTCCTCCTAGCTGTGTGTTTTGGGGCAAGTCCCTTAGCCTCTCTGGGTCCTTCTCCTCCTGGACAAAAGTACTGCTGACTCGAGGACCAGTGCCGGCAGACAGCGGCTGCTCAATGAGAAGCAGTTGTCCCTATTTTTATTAGAAGAAGGTGTTGGCAGAAATGTCTTCTAAATCATGTCTTCCAGTCACCTCAGCTGAGGCCTCACATGGGCCTGGAGTCTGGGGGCTGGAGCATCTAGATGTAGCCAGGAGCGTGGGTCCCAAGTGAGGCAGGCAGGCTCCTTTAACTCATGTCTGCCTCAAGGCCAAGGCCAGCGGGAAGAAGCTGCAGAAGGTGACGCTCAAGGTGTCACCACGGGGGATTATCCTGACTGACGGCATCACCAACCAGCTCATTGAGAACGTGTCCATTTACAGGTAAGCTCAGCATCACCCACATTCACTAGCCGGTTGGGGCAGTGGGTAGAGTGCCCTGCTGGAAGCCAGCCAGGCTATGCCACGCCCTGTCCGAGTGACCTTGGAGCCTCTGTTTCCTCATCTGTAAATTGGGGTGGAAACAGATCCTGCCTCACGGGGCTGTTATGAAGCACTGAGTGCACAGCACCTGGCTCACACTGGGCGCTTGGTTAAATGGCAGCTGCTGCTGCTGTGACCACTAGTTGCAGCAGACAGCTGAGGCCTGAGAGACTGGGAACCGCCTCCCCAGCCCCCCCTCCTCTCCCAAGCATCCTGCTGAGTCAGGCTTGGAGCAGACAGCTGCAGAGTCATGGTCCTTTCCTTCCACTGTGAATGCAGCAGCTCTGCTCTGGACATCTGGCCAGGTGTCCAGGGAAGCCACTGAAATAACTGAGGTGCTGTCTGAAGGCAGAGTCTGAGGGCAGAATGGAGACGGTATCAGTTGGGGGTGGGATGCCTTGTTCATGAGAAGCAGCCCAGCCCCAGGAGCCTCAGGCTCTCCCATCCTCTCTCAGCTGGCCAGTTGTAGGATTTCAGAGCTGGAAGGGGCAGCAGAGATTCATATCGCAAATGGGGAATCTGAGGTCCAGAGAGGCCTCAGGTGGACCAAGGCCTCGGTGAGGTAGTGGCTAAGCTGGGACCAGGACACCAAGGCCGGACTTCTGTCCAGCAGGCCCTGGTCTGCCAGGCATCCCTCTGCCGTATTGCTTTGTTTCTAAGCAGGTGGCTTAGCGGTTGGAGCATGGGCCAGTACTGGGGTTGGGGTGGTTTTAGAGTTTCTGGCTGCTATTTTTCACCTTCCTGGTTTTAACCAGGTGAGGCATCAGACCCAGGCCTTGCCCTCAAGGAGCTTCCAGTCTAGGAGGGATGGAGAGGAGGAAATAGGAGATAGAATATAAGTGTTTCCCACGAGGGCAAAGAAGGAGAGGCCTTTGTGGGGAAACCTGGGGTGGGGGTGGGGGGGAGGGCCTGGAACCGCCAGATGGAGAAGGGGTAGTTGGGGACCTGGTACCCATCCCTCTGCCCATCTGGGCGTCTTAAGTGGTGCTAATCCCTATGTCAATGCCTGATTGAAGCTGGGGCCACACTGGGGAAGGGCGTCTGCTGAACTGTCTCCATTCTGAGCTGCAGTTCCTGTGCTGGTTGCAGTTCCCAGCATGGAGGGTCAGACGAGGGAGGCAAGTGTCTAAGGCAGAGGTCCTCAAACTGTTTAAACAGGGGCCAGTTCACTGTCCCTCAGATATTCCACACATGCGCACTGCGGGCCGGGACGAGTCGGCTGCTAAGCAGGACAGGCAGCGGCGGCAAAAACACCCGGCGGGCCGGATAAATGTTTCGGCGGCCACATGTGGCCTGCGGGCCGTAGTTTGAGGACCCCTGGTCTAAGGTGAGGGAGCTCCTGAATCCTGGGGCTCCTGGGCTGGTCATCTCCACACCCTCACCCTCCTCCCAGCCCTTCTACTCCACCTTCTCCAGGAGAGTCTGCTGACAGTCTCGGTCGCCCTGGGAGGGACAGTCCTGGAACCCTTCTGGCCTCTGGTCAGGGGCATGAGGGGCAGGTAGGGGAGGAGGAGGCCAGCCAAAGGGCCCCAGTGGGTGGGCAGTGTCCGCTTTCCCTTCCACCTGGTCAGCACAAGCCCTTGAGAGGTAGCATGGCCGTGGTTACGGCCTCTGAATCAGCGGGTGAGGTCAGGTCTCCACTCTGCCACTAGCTGGTGGTCTGAGACTGCTAGCTTCAATGTTCTCATCTGAAAAGTGGGAATAATAATAAAGCCCTTCTCAGAGGGCAGCTCTGAGTTCAATGAGGTGATATCTGAACACTGCCTGGTGTACAGTAAGGGCTCAGCGATTACAATTTTGGGGTGTGGCTCAGTAGAGGGGGAAGCTGCCCTTTCTCCAGTCTTTCCACCAGACCTTCCTCCGTCATGGATGGCCCAGGATGCCAGGCCCAGAGGCCAAGGCCAGCTCTCCGGAATCGTGCACCGGTGGAGTGGGAGAGCAGGCTGTCTGGAACTCAGGGGAGTTGCAATATGGGTGGGTGTTCTGGATGTTGTCAGGCCCCCATGCAGGGCTTTGGTGACATTTCCCACTCGCCTTTCAGGATCTCCTACTGCACGGCAGACAAGATGCACGGCAAAGTGTTTGCCTACATCGCCCAGAGCCAGCACAACGAGAATCTCGAGTGTCACGCCTTCCTCTGCACCAAGCGGAAAATGGTCAGTGGGGAGAGCCGGGGCTTGGGCAGCTCTGCTCGCCTTGGCAGCCTGTCCTTGGCGGCCCTGTCTGGCGGGAAGGCAAAGCCAAGGTGACACTTCACTTAAACTAGGAAATCCTGGGAACCCCAAGTGGGCGGTGAGCCCTGAGGGCGCCAAGACACCTGTCAGAGGCTGTGAGCAGTGACGAGCCCGTGTCCCCAGTGAGCGCCCTGGCCCTGCCTCTCTGTAATGTGATTTGGATTTGAGGTTTTGGGGTCTCCTGGTAATAGTCTGGTCTGGAGGTGCAGGGCCTTGTAAGGATTCATCCTTGGAGATTGGTGATCAGCGGGGCCCAGAGCGAAAGGGAAAAGTGAGAGCCTAGGCGGACCGGCTTCCTGTGGCCAGAGCGGGGAGGGCCTGGCCATTTTTTGGTTTGTACCACGTGCTTGTCAGTGGCAGGCTCTAAAGGGTCTTCTCATTTAATACAACAGTGCTGTGAGGTGGGAGCAGTTACTGTCTTCATTGTTTTTATTTTTATTTTTAATGAGAAATCAGACTCATCGGTCAGCTGGCTTGCTGAAGATGACACAACTAGCCAGACAGAGTGAGGGTTTAAACCCATGGTTCCCCCTCCCTGCATGACTAGGGAGCAGGGACTCCGGGCCCCATTTCCGGCCCCCCGGCCACACCTCGCTGGGGTCAGTGGGAATCTCCGAGGTCTCTGGGCATTTGTCTTGAGCTTTGGGGCAGGCAACCGGGAGTGAGTCAGCCTTTGGTGTTGGAAGCCCCTTCATTTCCAGGGCCCCCGAAGCCTGACCGTTTGCCCTGGAAAGAGGTTCCACACATTTATTGGTTTAGTATTGGCCTCTGTCAGCCTGCATATGGAGCCAGAGCCCCAGTGCCCAGGCCTTGTGTTCCTGGGAGTCAAGGAGACTGGCGGAGTGGGAGAGCCGGCTCTCTGAAACTCAGGGGAGATGCCCCATGGGGTATCCCCTCCCCATCCTCAAGGACACATCGAGGACATCACAGTCCTGACATGGACCCCCAGACTTCCTGCTATACCCATGAGCCATGCTTTAGATATACGTTTCCTATTGTTGCTGTAAGAAATTACCACAAACTTAGTGTTTAAAGCAGCACAAATTTATTCTTGTCTGGTTCTGGAGGTCAGAAGTCTGAAATGGGTTGACAGGGCTGTTTTCCTTCTGAAGGTCCCAGGGGAGATACATTTTCTTGTCGTTTATAGTGTCAGAGACCTCCTGCCTTCCTTGGTTCATGACCCCCTTCTCCAGCCTTGGGGTCAGCAGTGTGGCACCTGCCAATCTCCCTCTCTGCTTCCCTCATCACATGACTATTTCTGACCTGCCCCTCCTGCCTCCCTCTCATATGGCCGCTTGTGATCGGGCCCACTGGGTACCCAGGAAATCCCTCATCTCAAAAATCCTCAATTTAATCACATCTGCAAAGTCCCTTTTGCCATGTGAGGTAAGGTTCCCAGGTTCCAGGGATTAGGATGTGGACCTCTTTGGGGTCACAGTTCCGCCTCCCACAGGTCTCTCGGAAGGAGCACGACAGGAGGAGACAGACGAGGGTCTGATCCTGGCCCATGTCCTTCCTGTGTGACCGTGGATAAGACCCTGCCCTTCTCTGGGCTGCCTGCCCATCGGCAGAGTCGGGATTGTCCTGAGAGGCCCCGTTTCTTTGGTGCGCCTTTATTCTTCGCTGCCGGCTCGGTGTCGCTGGGCACTCACCAGGGCCTCGTGATGCCCCTGCGGTGGCTTCTCCCAGGACAGTGGACTCCTGGCTTTGTCTCTTACGAGGCCACAAAGGCTTAAAATACAGGCTCATTATGTCCGCATTGTTTGTCTCTTCCTCCCCAATGACCAGAGCAGGCGCTGGGCGGGCAGTTGGCCTTGGCCATGGCCATGGCGGGGGGGCGGGGGAGGGGGGGGCGGGTTCCCAAGATGCAGAGGCTTTCTCTGGGAAGGGGAGGTTGGGGGGTAAAAGAAAGCCGATGCTGGCCCAGCGGCGAAGGGAGGCCTGGTCTGTAGACGCCCCGATCAAACTCAGCCTGCCCCAGGCCCAGAGCCAGTTACTGAGGAAAACAGCCGGCCACAGCTTCATGCCGACAGCAGAGCCCGGTCGGGCAGGGGGAAGGGCGCCTGTTGGACACGGGCACCGACGCCCACTCTTCTTGGCAGGTTTTCACTTGTGTCCGGGATGACGGGATCACGGCTTGTCCTCCTTCTCTATCTACCCTCTCCCACCTGGCCTCCCCCTACAGGGAGCCTGGGGGAAGCCCCTGGAGGAGCTAGCCCAGCCCAAGGGGGTGCAAGGATGGTGTTCTTGTGGTCCCCAAGGCCTCAGCTGAGCCCCAGCCGGCCTGGTGCCTGGCCACGATGGAAATCCCAAGATTCTCAGGGCTTAGTGGACGTTTCTGAGGAGGAGGCAGCAGGTGAAATGGGTGCCTCAGGTTTTGCAACCCACCTGCTGACAGGCACCCCCGCAGATGTTCGCTGCTGTCTGGCCCGGGCTGAGCCCTGTGTCGGGCTCTGGGGACCCAGGAAATCAGCCGTGGGGATATGAACAAGGTGGTGGGGGAGAAGGGGCCGGATTCAGTAACTGGGACACAGGGTCTCAGTTCTAGCGTCGAGGTTAGTCAGTCTCACTGGAAGTCAGCAAGACTTCCCAGAGAAGGAGATGTTTTGAATTGGGCTTTGAGGGTTGAGTCATAGGTAGGAGTTTGCCAGGCCAAGAGAAAGGGGATGGGATGGCAAGCGGGTGAGCGCCCTCCAGCACAGGAATTAGCAGGTGCAAAGACACAGAGGTGCAAAACGCAGTGGAGTGGATGGCAGTTGAGGAGCCTGGGAGGGTGGCAAGGTCCGGTCCTCCTGCAGGGGAGCCTTGAATTTGGATGTTGACATAGTCCTCACTCCTTTTGGCCCAGGGCCCACAGTCTCTGCATCCCCACCCTTTCTCGCCTGGATGCCTGAATGAGCCAGGTCCCTATGACCCACCCGGAGTTGGGGGGCAAGGGCTTCTTTTCTGGGTTGCCCACCCGTTCAGCTCAACTCAGGCAGGACCAGGCCTCCCTTCCCCAGTGGCCCCTAGGATAAATTTCTCTACAAAGAAACGTTTCCATCTGCCCGACTGGGACTTCTCAGCGAGCACTTCAGCCTCCGGGCTCTGCTGGCCTTGGCCGGAGCTCAGGGAGCCCAGGGTTTCCATGCAGGTGTACTGGCCGTGAGCAAAGCGATACCCTTAATCCTGCTCCGGGCAGGGTGGGGCAGAGCTGTTCTCCCTCACATGGCCATTGGCATTTCTCAGGTGATTCTTTTGTGTGAAGGTTTAAGCTTCCGGGGCTGCCTTGGTCTGAGTACTGGGCTTGCGGCTGGGATCCCTGGTCCTGGCCCAGCTCTGCAGCCCTAAGCTAGACCTGGCTCCTTTGAGGAACTAACAGCCTGGTTACCGGGAACAAGATAGAGACACGGAAAAATGTACAAGGTAGAACCTGGTCAGGGCAATCAGACAGGCCCACAGGCCAGACCCACTCAGAGGGATAGGTAGGCTTTTGTCCTGTGGAATCCAGGAAGACTCCCGCCCCTTCCCCCCTCTCTTCACCCCCCTACCTGAGGGCAGGCTGGAGCAGTCCTTTCTTCTGGTGCTGCCCAAATTCCTGCAGCCGCCCCAGAGGGTAGGGCCCAACCCCTCCCGGTCCTGCCCAGCCTGGGCTTGCAGCCACCTGTCCACCTCCCAGTCTTGGGTTATATTTGGCTTAACTTGTAGCTCAGGACTTCAGGGAGAAAGGGCAGGAGTGTATGCAAATGAATAAGCAGATTAATGCAAAGACAGGCTTGTGCCCCCAGGTTTCCTGAAGGCAAAAATCATGGTGTTCCATCCCCTGCCACATCGGATGACCAGCCTTGCTAGGGTGTATAGTGACTGACTCGGGCTTGTAATTAGTCCATATTTTTAGTTCATGAGCAATTCTCAATGGTAACTGAGTCTATTCAGTTTGATTCAGTTGTGACAGCTTAAATTGTAAACAGCTGTGAAGAGTTTCATACTTAATTACCATATTTAAGTTTTGCCATAAAGTCCCCGTACTTCCATCAAAAATGTAAATGATGGAGACATTCAAATGAGATTTTATACTTCGTGAAGTTTAATTGGCATGGATCAGTCAGCTTGTTTAGGGATTTTAAATTTAAAAAAAAAAGAGTTTTAAAGGCAGTAGCCATGGATTCATTTCTCAATTAAATTGAGTTGTCTGGCGAGAGGAAGGGAGTGGGGCAGAGGCTGCTGGTTAAGCCGGAGCTTGTACACTTGAAAGGGTCTGGTGCTTTCTTCCCTGGGCCGGGCTTTCGGAAGGAAGCTAGCTGTCGCCTCCAGCCATAGCTTCGAGCTCTGGGCCTGCACTCCCACAAGCTGAGCTGATGAGCCCTGGTCTAGAATCAGAACAAGGAAATGGCTGAACTGCATTTTCTCTATCTTCCCGTGTCTCTATCTTGTTCCCGGTAACCAGGCTGTTAGTTCCTCAAAGGAGCCAGGTCTAGCTTAGGGCTGCAGAGCTGGGCCAGGACCAGGGATCCCAGCCGCAAGCCCAGTACTCAGACCAAGGCAGCCCCGGAAGCTTAAACCTTCGCACAAAAGGATCGCCTGAGAAATGCCAATGGCCAATTCCACAAGGAGTGGAATGTGGGATGGGGTAGGAGGCCCTGGCTGGAGCGTGAGGCCTCAGGATGCCTGCCTCTCGGGAAAATGCAGTTCAGCCAGCATGTTGCCCCTCTGGGGGGCTCTGGGAACCAGGGGTGATTCTTGCCTTTGGGGAGCACCAGGTGGGGTGACACAGGCATGTGAGCTGGTGACAAGAGAGAGGGGTGATGTTTGAGTTGGGTTGGAAGAGTGGGTGGGAGTTCCCCAAGGGTGAAGGGCCAAGGTGTGGCCCCGCCTTACAGGAGGGTGATGGCACTGAATGGTTTTTATCCCTTGCCACGGTGCTCACTGACAACTTGCTTCTGTCAGGAAATGTGTAAGCTTCCCACTGCCTTTCTGGGGTTCAGTTATAAGCCCTCTGACTCTGCAGTACTGACCAGTCCGACCTCTGCCCCCGAGGCTCATTCAGACAGTGGTCGGACCCTTTCCAGCTCTGGCTTTTCTGTTTCTTAATTCCAAGGGTTAAGTAACTGTGTGAAGTCCTTGAGCAATCAGGGAGGGCTTCTCAGAAGAAGCAAGCCTCACAATGAATTGAATGTAGGAAAGCCCAAAGGGAAGGGGAAAAGTGTAGGTGAACAGCCATTGCCAAGGTACGGGCTGGAATGAGGGTGGGAGCCGTGGCTGAGCTACAGGTGCTGAAGAGGGGGCCAGCTGCCTGGGGCGGGCATGGCCTCTTTCTAACCCGGCTGCTTTGTGACCTGGGAGAGGCCAGGGCTCTGCCTCCATTCATCAGGCGTTCCAGAGCCTTGGGATGGAGCCAGGTGGGCCTGCCCAGGAACCCCCAGCCTCCAGTTCAGACTTGCTATTACCCCCCTAATACTGCACCCCCTCCCCTGAACTCACTTCCTGTTTTTCAGGCTCAGGCTGTCACCCTCACAGTAGCCCAGGCCTTCAAAGTTGCCTTTGAGTTTTGGCAGGTGTCCAAGGAAGGTGAGCCTTGTTCACAGACATTGTGTGTGGGCGGGGGTGAGGAGGGAGCACTGAAGAAGGCGGGCAGGGTCCTGTGGGCTAGGGAGGGGGTGATGAAGGCCTGGACAGACTCCCACCTTCATCACCTCCCTAGTTGGCGACTTTAGACAGGTGCCTTGTGGGGATGAACTGAGACCTGCAGTTCCTTTCCTCCTGCTGGGGGGAGACCTGCCCCCTGAGGTTGGCCACAGCCCACGCCTGCCCAGCAGTTGCTGGGGATGGAGTGCTGGGGCCGGAGGCACTAAAGCGCTGTGCCTTGGTCCCACAGAGAAGGAGAAGAGGGAGAAAGCCAGCCAAGAGGGCGGGGACGGCCTGGGCGGGGGCCGCGGCAGCAGCACCCCCTCGTTGAAGAACCGTGAGTCTTGGGCAGGGGGAGGGGCTGGAATCAGCTGCAGGTCTCGGGGTCTGCCCTTCACCCAGAGGCCCTGCTCCCTCCTGGGTTGGAGCAAACGCTTGGTTTTTTATTTTGGTTTTGTTGTTAAATACATGATACATGGTCGTTAAAAATAAACTAGAAAATGGGGATAAAGGGGGAAAGTTACTCATTATGGTGCATGTTCTCCCAGATGGGTCCCTGTGCAAAAATATGCACATATGTATACCTCTCTCTGTGTGTACTTTACATGCTGTCTGGGATCGCTTACTGAACTCAGCGCCTGTTGTGACTATAAACCATTAGTCGGGGAGAGGATCTCACGTCGGGGGCAGCTGTCCAGCTGCTTTGGGAGGTGCCAAGGTGGGGCTCTGGGTGTTCTGGGTGACAGGCCTGGGAAAGGCCCTGGCCAAGGGGAGTTGGGGCCAGGACAGACCAGGAGGCTCCAGGAGGGACGAGGAGATGAGGCGGGGAGACAGGAGGCTCCTCTCGCACTGACGCATCTGCCCGGACCCTTCATAGTGGTCGCCACGGGGAACCTGCTGGACTTGGAAGAGATGGCCAAGGCCCCGCTGTCCACAGTCAGCGCTAATACCACTAACGTCGACGAGGCCCCGAGGCCTCCAGCCTTGAGTAACAGCAGTGTTGTCTGGGTGAGTGCTCGTGTGGCCTGCTGACCCCGCGGGGATCCGGTGAGCCGCAGGCTTATCCCTGGAGGAGGCCCCCGGGCGGTCTAGGGCCTGGCACCCATGACTTACAGGCATCTGGGAGGGCCACCCCCAGCCCAGCAGCACCCAGGCCCAGGGTAGGCGATGAACAATGTCCCCTTTGAACCCAGGGCTAGGTCCCCAGCAGGCTTGGCTCCCAGCACAGCTGTCCCCTCACAATGCCTGGCCTCTTGGCCTAAGCATCCCGACTGCAGGATGAGCCAAAGGCTCCCTTGTTCTCAGGGCGGCAGAGTTCGCTCCTGACCCCCCCCCCCCCCCCCCCCACCATCTGAATGAGGAGGCTGGGACGTGGGCAGCCAGCAGCTGGCCCCTGACACGCTCTGCGAACTGGGGCAGGCCCCTGACCTCTGTGTGTCTCAGCTTTTTCATCTCTTCAGGGAGGAGGATGACTTGCCTGCAGAATCTACCAGAGGAACCTCATTTTTTAAATTAAAATTTAAAAAGTCTTTTATTTGGAAATAATTTTAGAATTATAAAATGTTACAAAAACAGTACAAAAAATTCCTGTTCACCCTTCATCCAGATTCCCCAAACCTTAGCATCTTACGTGACCACAGTACAGTTATCAGAACCATTAACGTCGGCACGACACTGTTACATAATCCGTGGTCCCCACAATGTCCTTTTCTGGTCCAGGCTCCATTGCAGAATCACACATTACTTGTCATATCTCTTTAGTTTAAGAAACTCTGGCACCTGACAGACATGAAAGACTGTCAAATCCCTCTGCCTGCCGGGGGCCACCCAGGTGCGCCGGGCAGGCGCTCTGAGCCCGCCCCCCGCTGTCTGCAGCCACCCTTGGCACCTGCCCACGCTCTGGGAGACTGGGGGGGTGGGGGGGAGGCCTCGCCCATTGTTTCCCCGCCTCGGCACTTATCCCTTGAGCTTGGAATTTGGGCTGGGCTTTTGGAAGTGGATGAAAGCAAGGAAACCCTTCCCGCCCTCTTCCTCTCAGAATTCGAAAGTCTTAGCAGCCTTCGGCCTAACTCTCCCTTTTGATGGAAGGAAAAGCTGAGTGTCAAAGAGGAGTAGCCATTTGCCTAAGGGGTCACTCTGGTAACGACAGAGCTGGGAATCGAACCCACCCAGGTGTCCAGGTGCCCAGGGGCCCTTTCTCCTGTTCACATCCCAGGTGTGGGTCCCTGTGCTGAGATGCTGGTGGCGGGAGCCAGGCGGGAGGCCTGCCTAAGCCTGTTCCTCCAAGCGCCCCCAGACTCCTATGCTCATGTCTCGAGTCCCTGTAGCTCACCCAGGGCTGGGACAAGTCCCCCACCTCGAGTTCATATCTCCCACTTTGTTTTCCCCAAGGAGCTGGATGACGACCTGGATGAAGCATTTTCAAGGTAACATTAACTGGGCCCCTTATGCTGGGGAAGGAGGCCTGGCGTTTGTGGGAAGGTCTCTGGGACCCTTGGCCAACTCTGACCATCTCCAGAACAAAAATCGCAACTTGAATACTTCCAGGGGTGGGGAGCTCACTACCTGGGGTTGGCCATGTCTGCTAGAAAGCTCTTGCTGTTAAGTAAAAAACAATTCCTCGTGGCTGCTTTACCATAGTCTGAGCTGAACTAAGTCCACTGCTGTAGCTACAGCTGAGGCTGATTTCCTCTTCCTGCTCCTGGTGTCACCTTCAAAGATTGGCTTTTGATTTCAGAGAGGAGTGGAGAGGGAGAGAGAGAGAGAAACATCAGTGATGGGAGAGAGTCATTGACCAGCTGCCTCCTGCACACCCCACTCTGGGGATCGGGCCTGCAACCCAAGCATGTGCCCCCACCAAGAATTGAACCGTGACCTCCTGGTTCATAGGTTGATGCTCAACCACTGAGCCACCACGGCCGGGCCAAAAACTGGCTTTTTTTGCAGCCTCTGTTCCCTCCAGAGGCTTTCCATTTATGGAGAAGGGCAGGGAGCAGGTATTGCTCACTTAAGCCCGTGGAGCATTACACAGAGGAGGAGTGTCGGGCACAGCACCGAGTTGTTTTCGTCTAGCCTGCGGGGGCAGTGCCCCATCTTCCCAGGGCCATCCCGTAGCCATGGCTACCTGTAGCTTGGGAAAAGGCCCCTGAGAAGGCCGAGGGGAGGCCTGGGCAGCTCAGGGCTCCCAGTTAGGCCTCCCTTTCTCCCTGGGAGCAGCCCCCCACATCCCTCTCCCTCCTCCCCAAGTCCTTCCTGCCAGAGCCTGGTGGAAGCCCCTGGCCCTGGTGGTGGGGAGTGGTCTGTGTGGCTCCTTCTTTTACTGTCTTCCCTGCTTCACTGGCTGACTACCTCCCCATCGTTTGAAGAAAACCTTCCATTTGCTTTTTCCAGATTACCCAAGAATCATGTTCCTTTTATTAAAAACTTCAAAAATCAGCAAAGCATTAAATTGGAAATGATACCATCCCATCATCCCACAGCTCAGACTTTTGGGCTTAATCCTATACATATACATTTTTTTTTTTTTTTTTTTTTGGCATTGATCAGCTCGACATATTTGCATTTGGGACCCTGATTTTCACTTGCCACTGACATGTCAGGAGCATCTCTCCAGGTGTCGAAAATGCCTCGGGCACACATTTCATCAGCTGCCTCGCATTCTTGAGGACATGGCTGTAATTTACTTAACTCTCCCTTCTTGTCTTCTTTCTGAATTCCTTTTTGAACAGCACTGTGTTGAACATAGTTATAGCCAATAGTCTCAGGGTGGCACCCTCCCCCTCCCCCGTGTGCCTCTCTCTGCCCTCACCAGTGCTGCCCTTTCCCTTTCTTGGGCATTTCCTGAGGGAGCAGTGGATGGTGTGTGTGCCCCGGCCTCTCTCTGTGGTGAGACTGCCACTGCCTGCCCCACAGTTTCCTGAGTCATTTGACCCTCAGAGACTCCCCCTTTCCTGACATCTGGGCCTTTCTCCTTTGGCCCCTGTGTCCTGGCATTTTCCCACTCGTGCCCTCTCACTTCTGACCCTGGTGCTGGCCGGGCTGGACTGACTCCTCTGGCCCCCGCCAGCCCCTTGCCTGCACCTCGGCTCACACAGCTCTGCCTTCCAGGCTCGCCCAGTCTCGGACGAACCCTCAGGTCCTGGACACTGGACTGACAGCACAGGACATCCATTACGCCCAGTGCCTCTCGCCGGTCGACTGGGACAAGCCTGACAGCGGCAGCCCTGAGCAGGAGGACCTCTTCAGCTTCTGAGCGCCCAGGGCTGGTGGGGCGTGTGACCACAGCCACCTGCAGTTGGGGTGGGGCAGCCCCAGGCCCCCCGGCCCCTCAGCCCCCCTTTTCCGGTGGGCAGCTCTGTCAGCCTGCAGATCAAAGCTGCAGCCAGTCAAGCGAAGGGAAGGAGACGTGTTGTCTAACCCCACTCTCTAAGAACTGAAAGGGGCTTGAGTATTTATTCAGTGACTTCTGGTTCAGCTCGGAAGCTGGGTTTGTGTCAGGCACGAACACAGTGTTACAACCAGCTTCCTGCCTTCTCTTGAGCAAGCTCTGCTCTGCTGTGGGTGTCCGGACGGCGACCAAAGCATTTCTCGTCCCTTTTCTCTGAGGACCCAGATTTCCCCGGCAGCGGGGGCCCTGCCCCTCACTGAGGGCAGCAGAGCACTCGTTTCTGCCTTCTGAGCACAGGAGGGCACCGCAGCCTCCGCAGAGACTGTCCCTCCAGCTCATCTGCTGCAGGGGCTCCAGCAGGCCCGGGGGTCCTCGGAGACAGAGGGGCAGCCTCTGACCAAAGACGACACAGCTGGCACTTTAAAGCACACACAGCAGGTGTGGCGCCCAGGGTGCCCGATGGTGCTGCCGTGCAGAGAGCTTTCTCGCTGCCCTTCCACGAGCAGAGACCCAAAGTCCCGAGGACGACCGTCACTGTGCTGCCCACGGACTCCCAGAGTCTGACCGCGTGACTGCCCTCCATCGGCGCCCCCACCCCACCCCTCTCCCCGGGACTGATGAGCTGTGCTCTCTCTTCCCTTTCGTCTGTGTGTCTGTGTGTGAGTGTCCCTGAGCCCCACCCCCATACTTCCTGGATTTGACGAAGAATATTTGGTTGCCCTTTTATAGAGAGAAAACCAAGGCCACCAGCATGGAAGGGGTAGAGTCTAGAGTAGAACCCAGGCCTGATGCCAAAGCTGCCTTCTCACCTGTGCCTCCCACAGTTCACACATTCTTTTTTCTAGCTTTGTTGTCCCCCCCAGAAACCAAAAACCCAGCTATTTTCTGACCAAAATGTGTTTCGTAACAAACCATCTGGTGCCTTTCCACACGGAACTGGCAGGAGCCTCCTTGCTTGCTGCCTCGTTGCTATTGATTTCCGTGAAAATGGAATTGTTTGAAGACTGTTCATTCGGACGGTTAAACAAAACCAAACTCTAAGCACCTGGACACTCTGACCCTGGGTCGGGACGCACCAGCAGCCGGCTATTTTCAGGGTGTTCCCTCCTCCTCCCCCTTCATCCACCCTCCCTCCCCCCTCCGCCCTGGGCTCCCCGCATCCTGACACCCAGCCAAGCTGTCAGCACCTTCTCCGTCCCGAGGTGCCTCCCAGGCCCGGCTTTGCTAACCTCAAGTGAGACACTGCTGGTAGTTGGAGCAGGTTTCACCAGCCCAGGAAAAACACACCATTTCTTAGAATCTCCTTATCTAAGGGCTTAAACCAAAATACAAAGACCAAAGTGCCTGGGTGAGGGGTGGGGTGGGATTTGCAGGGTCTTTATCAGGATAGAACAGCCTTTCCCTGCCCAGCTCCTATACCCCCACTGCCCTTCCCGGGCCTTGGTATCGGCCCCTGCATTTGCCACGAGGCAGTGAGGTTGGGCCTGACACGCCGTCCTGGTCACCAGGGTCCATTCAGGAGGCCTGAGAAGGGCTGGGCTGTAGTGGGGTGTGGCCTCCATCGTGGTCTCTGGCCTCCAGCAGTGGGTGTGTGCCCTGAGTGTGCACAGATAAGTCTTATTGTGCTTTTCTTTGTGTTGCTGTCAATGAATTTCTAATGAGGTAAAGGATAAGTAATAAATGTTCTCTTTTTGAAATACAAAGAGCATGTGGATGGAGTGTCCTAGGGCCACGTGGAGCAGTGCCTGCCCTCCAGGGGCTGGAGCAGCAGCGCCACGGGCCCAGAGTGGGAGACAAGGTCTTTGGCCCCAGTAGGACCCCCTTTTCACCAGCAGGTGGGGATGTGATGTGGTCATCTCTGGACAGCTCAGCATGTCAGCCCCGAAGAGTCTGGGCTTCCTAACCAGGGTATGTGAACCCCCAGAATTTGCATACGATTGTGTGTTTCTATGTACATTTTTCTTGGGGAGGGTGTCCATCATTTCCATCACATACTCAAGCGGGCCCCCCACATTTATTCGTCCGACAGACTGTGCTGAGCACAAACCAGCCTGGGGCTCAGTGCTGGGCTGGCAGCCCAGTCAGGTCCAGTGGACTTGGTGTATGGCTTGGGTGTGACGGGACTGGGGGCGGGGGTGGGGGAGGGCAGGGTTGGTGGAAAATGTGTTTCAGTGACGGGAGACCTCAGGTCTAGCTCTGGCTCTGCCACTTAGGGGTTTGAGCTTGGATCAGTGACCTCTTTCCTTTAGCCTCAGCTTCCCTATCTGGGAAAAGGGTATAATAAGCTTTACCCTTCCTACCTCCCTGGGTTTTGTGGGACTCAGAGGTGACCATTATCATATTGGTGATGTGATTGGAGGGCTTAGCTAAAGGTTATCTCAGAGCAAAAGGCGATTTGGACCAAATGTGGTTAAGGATGTCAAAGTGAAATTGATAACTGACAGTTCCTCTTAACTGAGCTCCACTCTGTGCCCCGGGCTCTGCTAAGCTCCCGACTTTATCTCATCACAGTAGCCTGTTGAGTCAGATGGGACTAGCCCTCGACTGCAAGCACCAAGGCCCTGTGGCCCTGGAAGAAGGCAGTCACATTTCCAGCACTTGGCAGAGCCTCAGCCCAGACTCAGAAATGCGTGACCCTTGACCCCCCAGGTTCTGGCCTCCTGGAGCCACATCTGCGGTGGTGGTGCCCTTGCCCTTCTGGCGAGCCACACGGTGCCCGCACGGGAAGGCCGCCCTCTCCGGCTCCAGTGGGGTCTCCTCAGACTTTCTGCCTTTATTCCTTTCAAACAGTGATTCTCCAAATGTTCTGAACCCAGAGGCAGAGCCCTCTGATGTCAGCCGCTGTGAATTCCGAGTGGATCCTAGATAACTTACAGTCTCTCCTTTCTTCCCCCATAATCTGAAAAGACACCCAACAAGTTTGTCTTTCGGTTTAAATTTGGCCAATGTCTTTAGTCTCCCGATGTCTCAAATTATGAATCGCGAGCACCCGCTGTCTGCTCTTTCATGCATAACGGAAAAGCGGGAAGAACAAAGTCGCCTTTCAGACTTGATGTGACCTTCAGCTTTGCTGGTGGACGTTGGGGGTCTCCTCTCCCAGGGGGAGATACCATCCCCGTTAAAGCTCTCCAAGGACTGCCCACAGACTCGGGTAGGGAATCTGGGGAAATCCTGTGCCCTCGGTGCTGGCTTGGGGTTGGAGCTGGTTTGGGGACTGGTCTGCCCCCGGCCTTCCTCCCCTGGCCACCTGTTGCGTAGGGATCACAACAGGTGGCCTGTGTATTTATTAGGGAGTGAGCCTTTCTCGGTGCTTACTACATGCCACTCTGTTAGGTTCTTTATACCTCACGTCAGCGTCCTGGCAACCATGCTCCGAGGGGATGGTCCTAGTCTCAGGTTGAAGATGGGACGACTGAGCATCAGTGAGGATCACAGCCCGTAAGGAGTGGACCTGGGATTCCAGCCCCAGTTCTCCTGACTCCAGAACTTATTTCCATGGCACCACCCACCCTGTGGAGTGAAGGGCAAATCCAAGTGGAGCTGCCCATGCCCTACCCTGCTCTGCCAGCAGCCCAGCAATGGACAGCCTCTGCCACAGGACAGACAGGAGATGCTGACCAGTGGGTGTCTCCACGGGAGGTTGTTGTCAGGCCTAGGCCAGGCTAGGTACCGGGGGCAGGGGCTGTCCCATAGGCTCGGGTCCCTCCCACCTCTCCCCAGGTGGCTGCCCTTTGGGGCTGCTGCTCTGGACTTGCCCAAGTCAGGACTCAGCAGGGTGCATCCCATCACATCAGGGCCCTGTCTTACCCCAGTAGGCGCTGCCCAGCCTATGGGGTACAGGGTGGGAGGGGGCCCCTGAGTGAGTTTGGAGCCGACTCGGTGCATTACTGGTGGTGAATGCCCCCTCAGAGGGGCCAGCAGGGAGGGGAGCACCACAGCACCTGCACACGTCGGCTGGTTTAAGCTGCTGCAGCGACTCTGCTAGTAGGCAGTCCTAGTCCATTTTAGAGGCAGTGAAACAAGCCCACGGAGCTAACGCAGGCCTGGGATGCCAAGCCTGTGTTCTCTGTCCTGGGGTGGCCCTGCCTCTTGGCAGGGCATGTGAAACGTTGGGACATCACAATGATCTTGCTTAGGAGCTTCTGAGGGTGCACAGAAGAGCCTTAGCCAAGAGCCTAGTACCCAGATGCTGGATCAGGTTGGTGCCTTGCCTTCTAGCCTGGACAGGTGTAAGCCATGTCACAAGATCTTGTTGCCAAGCAACAATTCTGACTATACCTGCCGAGCCCCTGCATGGGGTGGGGCTGAAGAGGTCTGGCTTGACTTCTTCAGAGTCCAGGGATTGCGGGTCATGGTGCCCTGGACGTTCCTGGGCATGGGCTAGGTGTGCACCACACCAGGGGGACATTGGGAGCCAGGGTTGAGGAAGCCAGGGGGGATGTACCGCTGGGCCTTGGGGGCAGAAAGGTTGATGTCTGCCTTTGCTAGCCTGCGAGCTCCAAGAGGCCCGGGCCAGTGTCTGATTCACTCTGTGGCTCCAGTGTCCAGCATAGAGTGGCCGTCAGTGACTCAAGTCAACTTATCAGAAGGGGGACAACCAGCCTGGCTTCCTGTGAGAGATTGCTGAGAGACGGGGCAGTCCTGGGTCAGCTGGCAGGACTGGAGCCTCTGCAGCTTGATGGACCACTTTGCAGGTTATCTGTTCCACAGGCAAACCCATCCCATGGCAACTCCCCCACGCGCTGGGCTTTGACACTAGCTCTCCGCCCTCGGCCCCTGGCCTGGCACACCAGCCCAGCCCAGCTTGGTGAAATGTGGTCCACTCCTCTGCCCCGACCAAAGCTCTTGGTTTTCAAAATGTCTGGAAAGCAGGATTTGAGAATGTGGGTGCTAGAAGAGCCCCTAACGGTCCTCCAGACCACCCGCTGTGTACAGTTGGGAACCGAGGCCCACAGAGGGTCAGGACTCCCCCAGGCCACAGGGCAGTTAAGCAGAGCCGAGATTTGAGCTCTGCTTTTCCACAGACCTCACGCCCAGTCCGTTCCCCATGCGCTTGAGGTCTGCGGGCTGTGGGGAAGTGGAAGTGATTATGATGAGAGGAGGCTGGAGAAAGGGCCTTGGTGGATTCTCAAGCACATAATGAGCGTCAACTCATCACCGTCTCTTCATCCTCCCTCCTCCAGGGCCCAGGTCTCTCCTGCAGCTCGCGCTGCTGGCGCAGACGCCTGGGAGAGAACAGGGAGTGTGATTATGAGCACGGCCTCTAGAACCAGACTGGCTTTGCCATTTACTAGCCATGTAAGTGCGTCACTAGCAAATGACTTCATAGCCTGGGTCTCAGTTCACTCGGGTAACATAGGATGATAACAGCACTCTCCAATCTGGGGTGTTGAGAGGAGCGAGTGAGTTAATGAATGAGGTAGAGGCTGCAGGGTGCTGAGGACGCGGTCCACTGTGCCTGGCACTTTGCAGTTATTGTGGCTGCCAGGGCAGCTCCGGGAGAGCAGGACGGGGGTGGGCGTGGGGGAGCGAGTGGGGTAGACCAGAGGAAGCCCACCCAAGGTGCCACAGTTGGGGAGGAAGCTGTTCCACCAGCCTCCAACCTGATGCCACCCATGTATACACGCTGGGCCCGCCCCACCATCAGATTTGGCCCTTAGGGACCACTTTAGAAACTCCCTTGTCCAGCCAGGATTCAGTGAAGAAAACCACCCCGCGCCCTGCTGTTTCAAGTAGGAAATAAAGCTCAAGAGACTCTGCTCTCAGTGCTGCTGAAGGGCTAGGGACGTGAGGGAGGCTCTGCGAGGGTCAGGGAGCCAGAAGAGGTTGGCGTTGGAATTGCTGCCAGTGGTCTGGCGCCTGCTGCCCCGACCTCATTGGCAGAAGCTGATTGGAAGCTGCTGGCGAGTGGAGGCGGGATCGTGGTTTGCAGGCGTCCAGCCCGAGACACGGGGCACACAGAAGGGAAGGGAGGCGGTGCTGAGACACGGCCCCACCCCGGGCCCTCCGCCTGCCCAGCCACTCCTGGTGGGCAGGGGGCGAGAAGCCGGTGGTTGGTCCAGAGCAGACCTCGCTGCCAGAGGTGCTGTGTGAGCATCACACATTTTCTCTGTGGTCCTCACAACAGCCACATGCGAGCTGAGGCTCAGAGGTTAAGTGACCTGATAAAGAAGTGACAGGCCCAGGTCTGTACCCAGATCTGTCTGCACAGGAGCTGGGGCCTGCCCGGCTGCTCTCTGAGCCCGGCAGGGAGTCCGCACCCACTGATTGAGCGCCCACCGTATGCCAGGCTGGTTTAGGTGCTTGGAACATGGCAGCAAAGGAAATGACAAAAATCCCACCCTCGTGGAGCTGCCATGCCACTGGGTGGGGGAGACAGCACCCCAACCATGTACACGTCGTCTCATGGTGCTCAGTACTGTGAAGGAGAAAAGCAGGGGTGGCCGTGCTGCTCTGTGTACGTGGTCAGGGCCACCTGAGCAGAGACTGAAGGAGGTGGGGAAGCGAACACGTGCTGTTGGAGGAATAGCACTCAGGACAGAGGAAGTGGCAAGTGCAAAGCCCCTGAGGCGGGCGGGAGAGTGGGACCTGCACAGAACAGACGGGCAAGGAGCGCAGTGTGGCTGCAGAGGAGGCCTGGGAGATGCTGTGGGCCCGCAGGGCCATGGCCAGGGCCTGCGACTTGCTTCTGAGTGGCGAGGAGCCTCTGTGCAGAGGAAGTCGAGATTGCAGAGGCTGCACGGGGAGGGTTGGTGCAGAGACCTCAGGGGACGATAGCAATGGTCCGGGGTCAGGCCCAAGAGAAAGGGGCCCGAGGCTTGACAAGGGGCAGATGGAGGCTTGAAGAGGAAATGGCATAAGGGTCCTTATAAAAGGGAGGAGGAAAACGGTGTGTGCCTGGCCCAGGCCTGGGTGTGGGGCTGTTCCCAAGCCTGTGTGTCTGTGGGTCTGCGTCCGGGTTTTGTGCACCTTTGTGTGATGTGGGGAGCTGGCCTGTCTGAGTCGCTGCCGGCCGTGAGGGTGTGGTGCAGTGAGTGTCCCCTGGCATGTTGTGTCATTTCTCGGGTTGTGTGGAGCAAATGTGTGTTGGCTCAGTGGGTCTGAGTGATCTGCAGGTGTGATCTGAACGTGAGCATGTGGACCTATGAGTCGGGCTGAGCAGGCTTGTGTATTTTTCTCGGTGTGTGTGTGTGTGTGTGTGTGTGTGTGTGTGTGTGTGTGTGTTATATCAGCCCGTCTGTAGTGGGCAGCAATGGGGAATGCCTTTCAGTTTGGCTCATCATTGTCTGGGCCCCCTGCTCGCTTGACATTCCACAGAGCTCAGCTCTAGTTTTTACAGCGAATCAAAACTGATGGCTCCTGGGACCCGGTGGGTTAATGGGTAAATTCTTGGAGACTCGGGTTGAGGGCTGGCCCTTGGAGGTCTCTGACAGCTGAAGTAGGGAGAACTCCCAGCCCCTAGTTCCCACAATGCAGTGCTTTAAACCCAAAAACCCCCATCCCTCCCAGCCGACCACGCTGGGCCAGGGTCCTCACCACCCGATCAGGAAGACGGTCTGATGTCTGGGCCCTGCCAGCCCTAAGTGAGTCAGGTTTCTAAACCTGGGCGCCTTCAGGAAAAGCCAGGATTTCAGCACTGGAACGAGCACAGAGTGAGGAGTCAGAGGATGGGCTCAAAGCCCACCTCTGTCACTTACGACTTCGTAACCTTGGTCAAACGACTGTTCAGTTTCCTCTCTGTAGAGGAGGGACCCCCCTCAAGGTGTTATTAGGAAGATTAAATGAACACTTAGCATGTACCAGGCACCGTGCTAAGGGCACAGTGAATGAATCACTTTATTTAATCTTCACAAAGTGAAGTGGGTACTGTCCCCATTTTACAGAAGAGGAAACTGAGGCCCCAGGAGGTGAGATGACTTGCCCAGAGTCACTCAGCTGGGAACGGGCAGAGCCTGCGTTTGGGCCAGACGGTCTGATGGCAAAAGCAGCAGCGTGAGGCAGTGAGTAGGAAGGAGAGTGCTGACTTCTGGTAGACGTTCGGCCAATGGTGGTTATTGTTATTGATCCCACATGGCTATTCAGGATCAAACTCCTGACCCTCAAAAGATAGCTCTGGACTCTCTTTTCCCCTTTTAAATTTAAAGAGGGTGGAAGGAAAGCACCAGACTTGGGAGACCAAAGTTCAGACCCCGTCTCTATGTCTCATTCACTGCGCGACCTATACTGCTCACTGCCCCTCCCCCAGCCTGTTTTCCCCATCTGTAAAATGAAGACACTCATTTCCCACCTGCCACCAAGGATCAGATGTGTACAAAGGAGTTTGCTGCCCTGCATGAGCTGACTTGTGTCCTCCCCAAAAAGACACATCGAGTCCCAACACCCGGTGCCTCAGAATGTGACCTTTTTGCGAAATAGGGTCATTCCAGAGAAGGTCAAGGCAAAACAAGGTCTTAGGGTGGGCCCTATGCACTAAGACTGAGGTCCTTAGAAAAGGGGAAGTTTGCACACAGGGACAGGCAGGCACGGAGGGACACAGGGAGAACGCCCCCTGTAGGTTGGAGTTATGCTGCCCCAGCTGACGCACGTGCGTCAGAGGCAGTCAGAGCCTGGAAGAGGTGAGGCAAGGTGCCCCCCTGCAGGTGGCAGAGGGAGCACGGCCTGCTGACACTCGGATTTGGGTCTCTGGCCTCCGGAACTGTGAGAGAATACATTTCCGTTGTAAGCCACCCAGTTAGTGGTGCTTTGTTAAGGCAGCTGCAGGAAACGAATACACCTGTGACATAACATCCACAACGCCCATCAGTATTTCTGGGGATACAACCCCCCCCCCACATTGACCCCGTGAAGAGACGGAGGCCCAGCGAGGTGCAGTCAGCAGCCCCATCACACATCAAGGGGGCGTCGTGCCAGGACTCCAACGCAGGTCACCGCAACCCAAAGTCAGTCTGCTCTGACCCAGAGCAGGGCCCGAGGCTGGGTGAACCCAGGACTGCCCAGGAACCAGGGCCCAGATCTTCAGCTTTGCTCTTGGCCCTGGCCCCCTCCCTGTCCTCTGGCGGTTGCCCTGTCCTGCCTGTTTCCAGGCTGCTGGCTCATTGAGAGGGTTAGCTGGACACGCAAGCACACAGCACACAAGGGTCCAGTGGAAAACAAAGGCAGGTGGGACAGAGGCAGACACTACAGTTGGAGCAAGCCTCGTCACAGAAACCAACCAAGCAGGAATAACAAATTATTTTTAGACTGAAAGCGGGAGGCATGTGAAACTAGGGAGGGTCTGCAGCAGCAAGGTGTACTAATGCATAGAAACGGAAAGTTCAGGCCATTGCTGGGCAAGAACAATTGAGGGACTCAATCAGGTGGCAACACAGGTAGATACAGAGCAGGCTTGTAGCACGTATACACCCCTAGACCGACTAGCTTCCTGGGCAGCTTACTGGGCTCCCCTCCCCGTGTGGGGAGTCTGAATCTGCTTGTAAAAAATTTTCCACACTTTTTTTTTAATATATTTTATTGATTTTTTACAGAGAGGAAGGGAGAGAGACAGAGAGTCAGAAACATCGATCAGCCGCCTCCTGCACATCTCCCACCGGGGATGTGCCCGCAACCCAGGCACATGCCCCTGACCGGAATCGAACCTGGGACCCCTCAGTCCGCAGGCCGACGCTCCACCCACTGAGCCAAACCGGCCTCGGCATCCACACTTTTTCATAAATCTTCTGGTCTGAGGAGCTCATTCTTGGGCGTTGGGAGACACGACCCCGGGGGGAAAATAGACCTCGGCTCACCGTTCCGGTTATCATCATGGCTGGGGTTACTGGAACCCATAGAGTATCTCTGGCCTCATGGCATTTGTAGGGGAGGGGGGCAGTGGTGGCTTATCGGTCTCAGAGCCAGAGATTTGGGTTCAAGTTCTGACTCCATCACTGTCTGGTTATGTGACTTGAATGAGTCACCATCCCTCTCTCTGAGCCTTAGTTTCCTTGTCTGTGAAGTGGGACCATGACTGGAGCTCTGCCTTCCTTGTAGGTGGCTGTGAGAGTCCAGCAAGGGCAGAAGCTCAGGGGGGGCTGTAAGTGGGGACTGTTCCAGGCAGGGCTGAGGCCTAGGGCCAACAGGGCACCGTGTCCCAAACACTGGCTGATTGTTCTGATCTAACCAAGAGCAGAAGGCAGGTGGGCCAGGTTTGGGAAAATTCTAAAAGATCTAACTTCCCTCTTTAGCTCCCTTGACCGTGGCCATCTCTCAGCCCCAGGGTTACCATGGGGACAGGGAGATGGATTAGGACAATCACGATCATAATTTATCAAGTACTTGGTCTGTGCCTTGGTTTCGTTGTAAGGTAATTTTCACAACAGCTCTGCATAGTAGGTGACGCTGGTCCCGTTTTATAAATGAGGACACAGGCTCAGAGCGATGAAGTGACTTGCCTCAGGTCACACAGCCAGGCCAGGGCAAGGCCAGGTTTTGAGTCCCGGCCTAACTCAACACTCCAGCCTTCTCCCTCTTTCATAGCTGCTCCCCCGCACCATTTCAAACCTGACATGTGGTGGGAACCAAGGTGGGGCCCAGGGAGGGGAGGGGACTTGTCTAAGGTCACACAGAAGGGCAGGGGCCAGACCTCAGGGTAGAGGCAATCACACAATTAGCAAACCCCAAATTCAGGTCTGGAGCTTTCCCTGCCCTCCTGGTGTGGAGGAAGCCATGGTGCCATCAGGCAGCACCACAGGGCTGGCCGGAGGCACAGGCATTGTGGTCCAGGCTGGTGGTTGGTCTCTAAGAGCAGAAGGACTCCTGCTTAAAGCACGGAGCCACGGGGGGGCTCGGTCAGGGGAGGCCTGTGCTGGGCCCGGGAGCCCGCCAGCGGCTCTGGCCCAGGGGACTGCCTCTGAGCGTGGCCTTCAGCCCAGCCCTGCTGAGTCACCCCTGGGGAAGCCGAGGCCCTGTGCATCCTCGCTTCCACTTCCCGAGAAACATCAGGAGAGAATGTCTCGAATGCTGCTTTATTGCAATAAGTTTGTCGATTCAGCTCATTACATTTAATTAGAATTATTTAATTAGAATCTTAATAAAAGAGTAAAGCGGGAGGCGGCTGAGGCGTGGAGGTAAGGAAATCCGTGCTGAGCGTGTGAAGTGGACCCAGCTGTAGAGGCGGGTGGTGGAGGGGCTGCCACGACATTTGCCTGGAAGTTTGGGGAAAGGGGTCTGCAGGTGCCAGGATCGCCAGGGCCCAGGGCTGGGCTCTTACCCCCCCATTCTTTACCAGGTGGCCCCTATGTGCCTTCTGGGCCCTGGGTTGAGGACATTGGGCATATGGAGGTGAATGGGATCTATTTCCTGCCCTCAAGGGAAACAGACAAGAAGCTGATAGTTATAACATCTAGTGCCAGAGGCTGTGATGGAGGAGGCAGAGGGCACGGTGCCAGACACAGCCCAGCTAACCTGGCCTGGGGTGAGCAAGGCCTTCGGGGACAGAGGTGCCTGCAGTGACACCTCAGCATGGAGTTGGAGTTAGATGAGGAGGAAAGGGCTCCGTGGGTTTGGAGGGAAGGCGATGAGTCGAGGTGCCTGTGGGGCAGGGTGGAGTGAGGTACAGTGCAAGGACCTGGAGCCCGGTGGCTGGTTCCCTGTCCCAGCACCACCAGCGTGGGCTCTGGCGAGTCATGCCAACTCTCTGAGCCTCATCTTCCTCCTGTGTGAGTGGGGGCAGCAATGGACCCCCTCATGGGGCTGTTGTGTGTTTAGATGAGCTGACACAGTCAAGCACTTGCAACAGCGGCTGGTATGTGGTCAGTGCGATGTGCGTTAGCTATTAGGACTATTGCTCTATCCCCCAAGTGGAGATGTCCAGTGGGTGGTCAGTTACACAAGTCTGGGCGGGGACTAGTTCTGGTAGTGGTCAGTGAGACCACAGTGTGAGTGGGCACCCAAGAGAGTATGGGGGGCACATCACCTCTATTCCTCTTTCCTCATTCTCTGAAAGACTTGTTTTGTTCAGAGATCTGCCTCCCACAGAGTCCTTGCTCT
This sequence comes from Myotis myotis, assembly GCF_014108235.1. Lineage (NCBI taxonomy): Eukaryota > Metazoa > Chordata > Mammalia > Chiroptera > Vespertilionidae > Myotis > Myotis myotis. The sequence continues at coordinate 14,602,328 of NW_023416324.1, forward strand.
TCAGGGCAGCTGGCCACACAGCCCGGCCCCAGTGGGATTCAGCCAGTCAGTTTAGGGCATCCCTGCCCCCACCCAGTGCGGGGGTCCCCTGAGGCTGGAGAGTGACCTGGTTCCCCAGTCAGGGGAGAGCTTCTCCTCCACCCCGCCCCCCAAACCTCCCTCTTTATTCCGGACGCCCTCTCCCCACTGCCTGCATTCACAATGAAGCAGGTGCCCCATCACCACCCCTTAGGGAACCAGACTTAGCGTGAAGCCCATGGTGTGTGGGTGGTATACCATCTCTCCAATTACAAAACAAAAACAGCACTGGTTTGTAGCATTTACTGATTTCCACGCTGTAAACATCCCCTCCATGGCCAATTTCAAGCTGCCGACACGCGCGTCACTGCACATGGAGACCGGATGCACACCATCGGCTCTGGCAAGCCAGTGTGAGCGGCTCCAGCACCCCTGGATGAGGCCAGCCCGGAGGATGCCGGACGAGTGAGAAGAGCACCAGCCCCCTGACAGCAGTGGGAGCTGCGGGGAGCCGGGCCATGCCAGGAGCCGCCTGCCCTGGACCTCCCCTCTCGCGGAGTTTTCTGTTGCTGGCAGCCGAATGCGTCCCACGTGCTGCAGGCATGCAGAGCGACAGGAGAAGAGGGCCCAGACCAGCCTTGACGAGCTGTCAGCTGTCATGCAGCGAGCAGAGGGAGAGGCGGCTGTGAGCCCACTGCCATGGCGATCTGGCGATGCGACGATCAGACTTCGCGTTTGGTTTTCCACAAACTTAATCCTGCTGCGGTGACCGATAAGAGAATTTTCAGCCCAGCTATAGAAAGTTCCTCAGCTCCAGTCTATGCCTTCAGCCAAGAATATAGTGATTGAAGCTTGTTATTCTTTCCCTTGTAATTGTCCAGTGTCACAGAAGCAGCCGCCCCATCTTTGAAATCTTCCTGCCATTCGTGTGTTCAGTGGCAGTGGCAACTCAGGCCTCAGAGTGTTGCCTTCAATGGCACTTTTTCCAGATGGCCATAGGCCATCGTGTAATTAATTAATTTAATGTAATTAGCGGTTTCCCCCCTACATACTGCAGGCTGCTAGAGTCTCATCCTTAGGTACGAGCTGGATTCTCACACCCTTCAGCCCTAACTAGGCCGGATCGCTGCTTCCCCCATTTCTTTCTGGGCGTCTTGTCCGAAACCCACCCGCTCAGCTCAGTTTCCAAACCAATCAGGTCTCCTGGTGGAAAACAATGGAAACGGATGCTCAGTGATTTAAGCAGAACAGGAATTTATTGGCAGGACACCAAGGAGCTTGCAGAATCGATTAGAGAACAGGATCAGGGAAGGGGCAGACGTGGAAGGGGGCTGGCATGAGGTCCCTCTAACGAGAAAGGGGGGGAGTGCTGATCAGGAAAAAAATCAAAACAGCAATGTTCTCCTTGGCGAGGCACCGTGCTAACATTTACCTGCATTGTCTCAGTTTCCTCTCTGCAATGATCTTTTCTCAAATCCGTTTTACAGCTGGGGAAACAAGATCTGAGTTTCATCAGGAACAACCCCAGGTGTGTGAGGTCCTGGGAGGGTCAGGCTGGGTCCCATGGATGCTGGACAGCTCCGAGCAGGTGTTTGGAGAGGTTGCCTCTCAGTCTAGGCCAGCCTTGGCCTTTGGGCCTCGCAGAGGCGGGAAGAGCCTGCCCAATCAGCACTTACTAATTCTAGACACCACCGCTGTCCCCCTGCTTGGGACAGGTCCCGGACCAGGAGGGCACCATCCCGGGGACTGGCAGCCACAGCTGAGCCAGAGAGCTTCTCACCAAAAGCAACCGGTGTAACAGGACTGAGCTTTCTGTGAGGCCTCAGCACCCGTCCATCTGTCCTGACCCTGGCTGCAGCCCACAGCCTCCGATGGGGCCCTGCTGTGGAAACAGAGATGCCGGGTTCCGAGATACAGAGGTGTGAGCCCTCCGCCCACATCTGGAGAGAGGAGAGGGCATGTGAAAAAGAGAGAGAAACCGACCAAAGCCCAAGCATTGGCATGGGGGCCTCCTACTGGACCAGGTCTCCCCGGTCAGACTGGGAGTTCCTGAAATCGGAGGGGGTCCCCCTCCTTAGCACGGAGGCACGGAGGCTCCTTCGAGTAGAGTGACATCTCTTCCGATGGGTCCAGAGGTCCTGTGTGCGAGGCTGTGCTCCCCACCTCACACTGGGGCTGCTAAAGGCGTCTCTTTCCTCAGATCGGGGCACCTAAGGGCAGGCAGAGCATCCTAGGTCAGTGCGGCAGGCGCCACACAGGGGGAGGCGTGGGACTAGCAGAGCTGACGGAACCTGATGACACTGAAGGGGAAATTGAGATCCAGAGGGGGCAGGGACCTGCTGAGTTCATCCCTGACCAGGACAGTCTCCCAGGACCCCCACCTCCCAGCCAGGAGGAATTGGGGTGACAGGGCGAGGTGTGGCCTTAGAAATGCAGCTCCCAGAGCCAGGCCGGAGGAGGCAGCCCTGCGGGGACCCCACTGCCAACCTGACCTTTGCAAGAGCCTTTGTTGTTCTGTCCCGGATGTCTGAATCCTTGGCCAGGCTTCCAGGCGATTGCCTCATCCTGCTAGGCTGACAGATGTGCACAGCTGGCAGAGGGGCTCTCTGTGGAATCCAGCCCAGCCCAACATGGGCCTGGGCCGTAGGAGGTTGACACCTCAGTTCGAGTCCTGGCCTCCACTCTTACCTGTTTGTGCGGCTCTGGGCAGGGCCATGGCTTCCCTGGGCCTCAGTTTCCTTTTCTCTCTAACGAGGAAGTTCTTCATTCTTTTGTCAGCCATTGACACGTGATGTGTCCGGCTTTGTGCTGAGCACAGTGTGAGCCAGTCCCAGCAGCCAGCCTGCAACAAGTTGACGCTCCATGCGGAGCCGACATCTGTAGCCAGTTTGCTGAGCCCTCTGAGTGCAGGGTCTTAACAGGGAACAGTTTCATTTTGCGGATTCACATCCCTGAGCCCCAGCCCATGTCTTAACCTTGACTCGGGCTCCAGGCTGCGATCGATCCTTGCCTTGGCTCCACTCTAAGCCCTGATCATAGTCCCAGACTGAGTCCTCGCCTTGTTCTAAAACTGAGCCCCTTTTTCTACACTATTCTTTGACCCTGGTTCCAGGTGGGTCCTTACTATAGATTAAGCTCTAAACCTACCCGCCAACTAAATCTTGACTCTGGTCAGAAATTCAGTCATGATCCGGCTCTAATTCAGTGCAGACCTCCATCCTTGACTGAACTGTGACTGTGGCCACAGGCTGACCGCTAATTTCCAAACAACCAACCAACCCTTGACCTGAAACCTAACCCAGCGGGAGCCCAGGGCCCTTCAAACGGCAGAATGTGTGCCAGAACCAGAAGGAATGCTAGTGCTTCATCGGGCAGAGCTGTGGGACCTGCAGGAAGCACGCAGGGGCACGGAGGGTGCGAGCGGCCGTTTCAAAGAAGAGAGCACAGTGGCCAATGCCTGGTATCCAGACTGTGAGGGGGCATGGAAGGACCCCGGGTCAGAGTTCATAGCTGTGGTTCTCATCCAGGCTCCCTTATTTACTGAAACCTGGCTTTGGATGAGTCCATTGTCTTGTTGCGGTTGTTTCTTTATCTTAAAATGCTTTCCTCCGGGGTTATGTGGCTCCTGAGAGTGACCTTTGCTCTGTTGCATCTAGGTCTTATATACTGTTCCCCTTGGCTCGACCACTGTTCTTTCCTTGTCCACCCTGCATCCCCAACGCAAGACACGCCTTCCTCTAGGTCTAGAGCACCGGTTCTCAACCTGGGGGTCGAACGACCCTTCCACAGGGGTCGCCTAAGACCATCGGAAAACACATATATAATTACATATTGTCTTTGTGATTAATCACTATGCTTTAATTATGTTCAATTTGTAACAATGAGAATACATCCTGCATATCAGATATTTACATTATGATTCATAACAGTAGCAAAATTACAGTTATGAAGTAGCAACGAAAATAATTTTGTGGTTGGGGGTCACCACAACATGAGGAACTGTATGAAAGGGTCGCGGTGTTAGGAAGGTTGAGAACCACTGGTCTAGAGTCTAGGAAGCCTCCCTGTAGCTCCTCGGGTGGACATTGGGGCGTCACCCAGATCTCCCTTCAGTGGAAGTCTTGGTGCCCCAGGTCTGCAGGCAGCCTTCACCCTGCAGCTGTCACCCCTCAGGGCTGCCCACATCCAGTGACCGACTGGTGAGTGATGGCGGGGAAGAGAACCAAAGACCCAGCCTTCTCCAACCAATTCAGGACAACTCTGAAGGGCTCTCCTAGCTCCGCAGGGCCAGCTGCGGCTGTCATTGGACCTGTACAGGGGCCTCCCCTCTCCCCACTCAGCTTCCTGCCCCTCCATTCCACAGGTGTCGATCTCAGAACACCCCTAAAACCACCTGCATGCTGACCTCCGTCTCAGATTCTGCCTCCAGAGTACCCAGCCGTGACGACATTCCCAGTCCAAGTCATAGGTTACTCCCATGCACTTGCTCATCTTTTTGTAACGTTCCTAATGACTTGGGGTACTTCCTTGTTTCCTGCCTACTTCCACTAGATTTATCATGCAAGGGGACGTGGACACACAGCACCAGCACGGGACACAGAAAGATGACAGGGTGAGGGTGGGGTGGGGTGGAGGAGGACTTAGAAGCAGAGAAGCAGTGGAGTGTCTGCAGTCCCTGGACTCCCGTCATCCTCATGAGCTCTCAGCCTGGCCAACGTGTCCTCCCACGGCCGGTGCCCCAGCAGAGGAGCCCGCCTCAGCCAGTGGGCTGGCTGTGCCCCAGGCTCCAGCAGGAAGGACCCACCCACGCTGCCGGCCGAAGAGAGGAGACAAGCAATTTCTCTAAGTAACAAGAAATTTATCAAGGGATGTCTGGGCGTGGGCGACACCAGGGAGCGTGCTTACTGAAGCCCAGGGCCGCACCCCGAGGACTCGGGAAGAGCTTTGAAGCATTTCTGTGCACGGGAACGCTGAGGTCCGCCAGAGCCGATGTCGGCTGGCTGTTCCCCACAGGCTGGCCTGGCCCAGCCCAGCCAGTTCTCTGCTAAGCTACCAAAGGCAAGCGGGGGAGGGGGGGTGCGCCTCCAGGGCCCTCCAGACTTGTCTTTCATCAAAAATATATGCTTCATGAGGGTAGGAGCTGAGCCTGCCTTGTTCCCTGCTCAATAAATTATGTGTGCTATGGATAAATAAACGAAAAGATCAAAAGATAAGGGCTAAAAAATCAATTTACAAATCTGAAACATTATGCAAGGCAGGGGATAATTGGGGAGACATGCTTCTTCTAGAAGTTATTCCTTACCAAGGGCCAAAAAAAAAAAAAAAGCTATTAATAGACCCGATTAATAAACATCAGCCAAGGTAAATGTTAACAGGAAGCACCTCTGCAAACGTTGGCAGTCTCTTAGGCAGGGCTGGGGCAAGCGGGCCGGCAGGCGAGCCTCCTCCCTCCTGTTTGCACACAGCACATTCTCAATCATAGGGGAGCCCCCTTCCCAAACCCCAGAGCAGGGGCGGGCACAGCCCCGGCTTTCTGCTTTCCAGAAGCTCCCCCGGGACCAGCCACCCCACCCCTCAGATGTTCCTTGTCCTGAGACCTTTCACTTGCAGGTCTGTCACTCTCAGAGTCTTCTGGGCTTGTCAACATTTGCTGTAGCTTCATCCTGTTTATTTGCTGGGCAGCGTTATGCCCCGCCCCCGGCCTTTTCACACAGGCGAACTCATCTTTGCTTAACATGATGCAGCTGCTAAACGGAGTGGGCTCCGGAGTCCGTCTGCCAGAGTTCAAATTCCAGGTCGCTCACTGCTTACTGGCTGCGTGCTCTTGGGCAAATTGCTGAATCTCTCTGGGCCTCAGCTTCCTCGCCTGTAAAAGGGAGATATAAAATAATAGGGAGATCAGAGAAGATACTTGTGCTAGGATCTGAAGAAAGAGGGGGAGAAGGGGAGAGGGAAAAGAGTCGTGGGGAGAGGGAACAGCACGTACAGAGGCCCTGTGGCAAGAGGAAGCAGAGAAATTACGAGGGACTGAGAGAGGGCCCAGGGCGGTGGAGCTACCGCAGCATGGCTTGCTCAGCGTCTTTCGTGTATTAGAGACACCAAGAAGCTAGACTTCTAAGTCAAAGTGTCCAGAGGTGATGTAGGTTCTATTAACCAGGTGCAACATGGACATAGCCTTGCAAGGCAAAGATCCTGATATTCAGGCAAGCAGAGTCATGGGGATATTTTAAAAAAATTTTAAATCCTCACCCAAGGACATGCTTAGAGAGAGGGAGAGAGGAAAAGAGAGAGAGAGAGAGAGAGAGAGAGAAACATTGACGGGTTGCCTTCTGTATGTGCCCCTCCTGGGAATCGAACCAGAACCTTTTGGTGCACAGGACAACACTTAACCACCTGAGCCATACCTGCTGGGACAGATTTGTTGTTGTTGTTGTTGTTTTGTTTTGTTTTGTTTTTTTTCCACCAGCCCCTTTGCTGTCTAAAGAGATTCAGATAGAAAAGCCTGCTTCAGGAAGGTTCCGGAACCTTAGCATGACCACCTTAGTACATGTGAATTAAGTGCGTCAGACAAGAGGATCCCAGCAAAAATCTGTTCCACGCGATCCCCCGTTGTCCCATTGTTTCTGGGGAGCCCTGCAAGAATTTGTTTCCCAAACATTTGCTCTTTCTCATCTACCTGTGTGCTGCCTACCTCCCCCGCCTTAGTCTAAAATGACACATGTACCTCATTTTGCCGAAGGGTCTTGGGACTTTTCATGTTTATGTGAATTCCCCATGCGCATACTAATAATTTGATTTTCTGCTGTTCCTCTGCTGTACGTTGCATACACTATTCAACCAGCCAGGAGAGCTAACAGGGGAAGAGGAAAGTTCCCCCAGCTCAACCCTTGACTCCTGGTGATAATTCAGGCAGATTCATGGTTTTCTGGTTCCTTTTGGTCAAAATAACAGTTTCATTTTGGTAATTAAAATTCACTTTCAGGAGGTAGGAAGTCCATTCTGACCCAATGAAATGTAAAATTTTGATTCACATCCAAGTTCAAAGTGCAAACAAATCCCTCCTCCAATGAACACTTGCTAAGTGCCAGGCCAGTGCTGGGGCAGATGAGTTGCCGGGTAAACGACAGACAGCCGCATTAACTTGGAACTCCAGGTGAATGATTGCTAATCTGTTACTATATGTATGTCCCTAATATTGCATGGAGCATACTTAAGAGTACAAGGTATTGGTTGTGTATCTGTAATTCGGATGTAGCTGGACTTCCTGTATTTTTATTCCCTGGTCCACGGTACTGGAATGCGCTGGCCCTGGCCCTGGGGGAGTATGAGCACTCCCTACCTCTGCTAAAGGCATTTGACGCTAGGTCAGTGGTTCTCAACCTTCCTAATGCCGCGACCCTTTCATACAGTTCCTCATGTGGTGACCCCCAACCATGAAATTATTTTTGTTGCTACTTCATAACTGTCATTTTGCTACTGTTATGAATCGTAATGTAAATATCTGATATGCAGGATGTATTTTCATTGTTACAAATTGAACATAATGAAAGCATAGTGATTAATCACAAAAACAATATGTAATTATATATGTGTTTTCTGATAGTCTTAGGCGACCCCTGTGAAAGGGTCCTTTGACCCCCAAAGGGGTCGCGACCCACAGGTTGAGAACCGCTGCTCTAGGCGAACACACAGGTCCGGGAACACCTCCCCCCTACACGATCTATAGAGCTGACCATCAGCAGGTGACATTTGAGCCACGCTCCTTTGTCCACCCGACGCCCGCCCGGCCTCCTTTTCTGGCTTTGATCTTTGGAAGCTTTTGCTTCTTTCCAAATGGCTGGGAAAGCTCATGCCTCTGAGAGGGTTGAAGCCGCATCAGCCAGCACTGGAGGTGACAGCTGATTAGGAGGCGGAGTTTCTGAGAACAAGATTCAGTGGTGATTTCCTGGAAGGGGGTGCAACCTCAAGGATCCTGGGCCCAGCTACAGGCTGAGCAGGATGCCCCCACACCCCTCTGAGCAAGGGCTGAAGAGAAAGCATCAGGCACAGGGCCTGCAGAGGCCGTTGTCTGCCTGGTGGAGGAGGAGGAGGCACAGAGAGAGCGGGGGCTGGGGAGGCTACAGAGTGTGGATTTGGGGCAAGGCCCAGTGCCCCCGTCTTAAAGTGGGCAGTTGGAGCAAACGCCTGTGTGGGGCTGCCCACCAGACCTCCCTGTCTCAGTCCCCTCTAACTCGCCATGCAGGCTGGCCTTCCTGCTGGGTCCTACAGCCTCCCTCCCACAGCTCCTGCTCTGTTTCTGAGTCTGCCTCCCCCCGTCCCACGCCCCCCCCCACACACACACATACCTGGGGCCCCAGGAGGAATTGCCTCTCTCACACCTGTCCTCAGGCCCAGGCCCCACCCTGGTTTTCTACCCAGAGGTGGTAACTGAGTACAGGGGAAGGCAGGAAGAGCAGGGACCCACTCCTGTTTTCAGTTCCCCCTCACCTTGACCTATAGATCATCGCTGAGCCTTTGGGGTGGGGGGTGGGGTTCTAAAGTATAAATCCGGTTACTTCTAGCTTTCCCCATTGGTGATACAGGGTTCAACTAAACTTCAGGATTCTCGGTTCCCCTAAGTTACAACCCACTGACTTGCATCTCTGCCTTTCCAGTCTTGTTATAGTTATTCGCTCGCCCGTGCTAATTGCCCTTGTGGCTTTATGCCGTTAGAAAAACCTCTTTCGCCTCACGTTGGTGGAGCACCAGGAGAGAGCAGAGCTTGGTGTGTGCGCTCGCTGTCTTCTTTAGCCAGGATTTACAGGCAGCCTCATTTAATCTCCACAGCATACCAAGGGGCCAGCATTATTATTCTCATTTCCCAAACGAGCAGACTGAGCTTAGGGAGGATGTCCATTGAGCTAATCAGTGGCAGGCCTGGCACCGCCGGGGCCTCCGTCTTTCACACGATCCCCCTCACACAGCTCTCCCCGCGAAGCTCAGAGAAGCTGTGCCCTCCTCTCCTCCACAGAAGCTGGTGTCCATGTGGTCAAACCCCACAAGGCCAGGAGGACGCCTTGGGGTGATCGCGCCTTTCTCTCTGAATATGTCCTCTGACCTGCTTTCTGTGGAACCAAAGGCAGGTGGAGAGCAATAAACTACTGTCAAATGCAATGGCCATCAGAAATGACCTTACCGTCCAGCAGGACTGGGCTGGGTGAATACAGTATGGTATATCCATTTGAAAAATACTTTGGGCTGTCAGAATGATGAAGTAGAAGAATATTTAGTTTCCTGGGGAAAAGCTCCTGACATATTGGTAAATTAAAGATACACATTTCCCCAGGAGTAGGTGCAGTGTAATCTCATTTTAACAATAACACACATACATAATCACAAATTGATAAGAAAATAATTAATATTTACCTGCAACCCGTAATCCTGTTGTATAGGTCCCAAGTCAACATCCCAAGTCAAAAGGAATTCCGTCTTCCCCAGGGTATGAGATCAAGTTGTACTTAATGCCTTAGTCTCACCCTCCTCCCACCCCATCCTCCATCCCTCAGGACCCGGAAGCCTGCAGTTCAGACCTTTTGAAGAAAGTGTAGGATGTCTCTCCTTTCCCCCTCCCCCCAGTCAACCTGCGACTGGCATCTAGTGGATAGTAGTCAAAGATGCTATTGAAGACCTTACAATGCACAGAACGGCTGCCCCCTCCTACCCCCCTACACACACACAACAAAGCATTGTCCAGCCCCAAATGTCAACAGCGCCAAGGGTGAGAAACCCTGGCTTAAGGCCAAGGCTTTGAAGTCCGAGAGGCCTGGGTTTGCATCCTGGCCTTGCCACACATTGGCTGCTTGACCTTGGCCAACTTATCTGATCTCTCAGAGCCTCGATTTCTTCACCTGTCAAATGGGGTCAATAGTAAATACACTCCTCATAGAGATGACGTGAGAATTAAACGAGATAACTGGCTATAAAGAGCCTGAAGGAAATGTTACACTCATCCTCCCAGTGAGCAGGGACTGGGTTCGACTTATTATTGGGATCTACCTCCCAAACCTGAGTCCTCTATGCTGGAATACTGTGGGTACTGAGAACATTTTAAATATCCATACTTTTCTCTTTATTTTCAGCCTAGACCTCTTAAAAGCTCTCCCCCCCCCCTTTTTTTAATTTGAGAGCGTGGAGGTGAGCGAATTGGCTAGAGGGAGGGAAATGGCAGCTAGTTGTAATGCAGGAAGGAACCCCCACTGCAGACTAAATGAGGAGAAATGGATCTGAAGTCTAGCCACAGCCTGTTTTAGGGAACACGGGATTTCCTTTTCTCAAGATCCGTGGGCCAAAGATAAAGATCTATTTATTCAGGATGCCTCAGGACAATGTGTTTCAAAATGAGGGTCATTTCCATGACAGCCTTGCTGCCCAGTTCCATAGCCACTAGCCACACAGGGGCTTCCGGCGCACTTGGGACGCGGCTGGTCTGAATTAGGAGGCGCTGTAAATGTAAAGTGGACCCTAGACCAGTGATGGCGAACCTATGACACGCGTGTCAGAGGTGACACGCAAACTCATTTTTTTGGTTGATTTTCTTTGTTAAATGGCATTTAAGTATATAAAATAAATATCAAAAATATAAGTCTTTGTTTTACTATGGTTGCAAATATTAAAAAATTTCTATATGTGACACGGCACCAGAGTTAAGTTAGGGTTTTTCAAAATGCTGACGCGCCGAGCTCAAAAGGTTCGCCATCACTGCCCTAGACCATGAAGATTGAGTATGCAAAAAAAAAAAAAAAAAAGTAACCTATCTTATAACTGGCTTTTAAGTTGAAGGCGTTTTTAAAGCCCCGTGGTCTCAGTGGCTTGACACAACTTGTATTAATTTCTCACGTAAGCTCCTCCATGCACTGCAGATGTGCAGAAGGTTCTGCTCGTCATAGTCACACAGGGGCCCTGGCCGCTGCCATCTCAATCCCTGTCAGTCACCGTGCTAGAAAGGAAGCTAGAGCTCTGGAGGATAGGCACTGGCAACTGAATGCTCTGGACTAGAAATGATGTCATTTCTGCTGGCAGCTCATTGGCCAGAATGAGTCACTTGGCTCTCTACTCAACCATGAGGGGGCGGGGCCACCCTGTCATGGGCCCCAAAGGCAGAGTTCCAGAAGCATTTGGCAAACAGTACAAAGGACTAGCTCGGTTTCTATCAGCTTTTTTGTTTTTTAAAAATACATATAATAGGATATTAGAGAAAAGTAGGATGGAATAAAATAGGAAATACATCAGGGGGCATCACAAAAACTGTTAAATCATGATTGAGTCTCAATAAATGTATGTGGAATGATGAAAATTATATTTTAACAGGGATCATAGCCACAAGGAACATGTTTCCTTTGCATTAATGCCAACAAAGTTACCCTACCCACTGGTTATCTCATTTAGGGTATTATGGGCACCCTTTATGGATGAAGAAACTGGCTCAGGCCGGTGAGTGATGTACCCATGTCACCCAATCAAATGGCGAGCTGGACTTGGGACAATAGGATAACTGAAACTCCCTCTTCAAGCTTCAATCTTTCTTCTCTTTCATTAATCAACCTGGAATCTTAAATTTGTTGGTTTTCTGTTTCTATATATATATATATATATATATATATATATATATATATATATATATTTGATTTCAAAGAGGAAGAGAGAGGGAGAGAGAGATAAAAACATCAATGATGAGAGAGAATTGTTGATCGGCTCCCTTCTGCATGCCCCCCACTGGGGATTGAGCCGGCAACCCAGGCATGCCTTGACCTCCTGGCTCATAGGTCAACGCTCAATCACTGAGTCATGGTGGCAAGGCTGCTGCTTTTTTGTTTTTTGAAATTAAAACTTATATTTTATTTATTTTAATAATTCTTTATTGTTGAAAGTATTACATATGTCCTTTCTCCCCCCCTCATTGATGCCCTCCAGCCTGCCTTCACCCTCCGCCCCCGCCCCAGGTCTTCACTACCCTGTTGTTTTTGGCCATGGGCTTTGCATATATGCATTCAAGGTCTTTGGTTTATTACCTCCCACTCACTGCCCCTCCCCCCCACCTTCCCTCCAAGATTCCACACACTGTCCCTTGCTTCCATGCCTCTGGATCCATTCTGTTCATCTGTTTGTTTTGTTACTTAGATTTCACATACAAGTGAGATTATGTGGTACTTGTCTTTCTCTGACTGACTGTCTCAAAGTGCTTCTTTTAATAACACTAACATTTGTCATATACTGAGTTTAGTAATAACATTATTGCTATTTTTATAGCCGAGGAAATGGGGGCTTAAACAGATGCAGTGACTTGCCCAGGGTTACACAGCCACCAAAAGGCAGGTCTGTGAGATTCAAGGCTCTGCCCACATTGCTCCTTTGAACCTCTGGCTTATGGATCTGGTTCTAGGAAATACTTGGATGGCATCAAGAATAAGGTTTGAGGGAATTTCCCACAATTGTTTGGTCCATGTGGTCTTCACCCAGCAACACCTGCCTGATGCCTTGGGCCCTTCTCACCAGCCTAATCCCCAGAGGGCAGACGCTCGGAGACCCTGCATAGAAGTTGGAGCTTCCATAGCCCATGCACATTAACAAACAGACCCACCAACAACCCAAAACCTCTTGCTATTAGCAAGTAGGACCAGATGACTAAATTATGCCAGGGTTACATTTCGAAGATACAATTTTATTTCTTGCTTTAGGGGGAATTGATGTAAGCTCTTAGAAATGTACTTTTATGAGATTCAAACTTTATGTGCCCTTTAAAATGTACCAGCACCGTAAATAATAATAACTAACATTTAGTTCATGCTTTGCAGGCACTCTGCTAGAACATTAACATGGGTTATTTCATTCAGTCCTCACCGTGTCAGCTAGGTCAGTGTGGCCTAGGACTGTGGGGGTGAGAAGAACCTTGACCCCTTAGTATACTTGAGGTAGTGGCCGCAGCTGGGACTCTCAAGTCCTGAGACCCAGCAGCCTGCTCTGCCACTACTGCAAGTTACTGATTTATACGCTCTGATCCTGAGATCCCACATCTGCAATAGTCTACCATTCAGCTGGATGATCTAGAGCAGTGGTTCTCAACGTTGGCTGCACATTAGAATCACCTGGGAATCTTTTTAAAATCCTGATTTCTGGGCCTCATCCTCCAGAAGTTCTGTTTCTTTGTTACTAATGTGGTGGCCCCGCCCAAGAGGTTCTGGGTTGGCAGGAGGTGCTCACTCTTACACCCCTGTCCTTGGTAGCTTCCTTGCCTGCTGCTGCTGTTGTAGCCCCACCCCATAACAAAGAAACAGAATTTCCGGAGGATGTGGCCCAGAAATCAGGGTTTTAAAAAGATTCCCAGGTGATTCTAATGTGCAGCCAAGGTTGAGAACCACTGATCTAGAAACTTCTGGGGAGGAGGGGCTTCCCCGAGTCGTGCTGAGCCTGGTGCTTACCACACCAGGACTTCATAAACACCATTATTATTGTTATCGAGACAGGGAGCATGTCCTCAGACATGAAAGATCAGTGTGTGCAGCCTGACAAATGAGAGTTCTCATAGGGACGATGGACAGAGTGCTTGAAATTGGAGCTTCCCTGGAAACTGAGTTACAAAGTTTTAGTTCAGATTGTTAGCTTGCTTGCCATTAAGAAATGAGGCAACACTGATTCTTCGATTAGATTGGTTCACATTTCCCCCAGTGCTCACTGCCTACAGACTCTGCGCGAAGACATTTACCTTTAGTCCCCATAACACCGTATGTGGTGGAAACTGTGACCATCCCCATTTCACAGATGGAAGGCTGGAGCTTCAAGAGGCGAGCAATTTGCCCAGGATCTCACTGCTGGTAGGGGATTGAGTCAAGACTCAAAGCGGGGACACTGGGGGTCCTCATTATTATCACCTTGCTTACCCTCCTCCAGCATCTGAGGACTTAGGTTTGGGGTGGGGTAGATCCAGAATAGTAAGTCAAACCCAGCCCCTGCTCACTGGGAGGATGAGTGTAACATTTGCTTCAGGCACTTTAATAGCCAGTTATCTCATTTAATTCTCACATCATCTTTATGAAGAGTGTGTTACTATTGACCCCATTTGACAGATGAAGAAATCAAGGCTCTGAGAGGTCAGATAAATTGGCCAAGGTCAAGTAGACGATTATGTGGCAAAGCCAGGCTGCAAACCCAGGCCTCTCAGACTTCAAAGCCTTGGCCTTAAGCCAGGGTTTCTCACCCTTGGCGCTGTTGACATCTGGGGCTGGACCATTCTTTGTTGTGGGGGGTGGGCTGTTCTGTGCGTTGTAAGATGCTTAATAGCATCTTTGACTGCTATCCACTAGATGCCAGTAGCACTCCTTCCCCAACTGTGACAACCAAAATCATCTCGAGACATGGCCAAATGTTCCCTGGGGGCTACATGGCTCCTGGTGGGGAACTCTGGCTCCTGGTTGACCAGGCCACCTCTGATGCAAGTCTGGGACTCTGGCAAAGAAGAATTGAAAGGAAACTTTCATGGTCTTTTAAGTGTCTGAGGGCAGGTGTTCTGGGCCCTGTAATCCTGAAATCAGCCTCAGTGCACAGAAAGGTATTGACTGCAGCCACTGGAGTGGGCCTAGCACAGCCGCGGGGCCTTTTATCTGGGGACTGACCTGGCGTGCTCTCAGCCAGCAGGTTCTGTCATCAGTGTCTCTCCTGCCTGGGGTTGAATTTGTCTGGAGGCCATTAAGGAAGCTGCCTGATGATTATCTCTTGGCTCGACCTTGGCTTCATTTCTAGTCTTTGATGCTAAATGGGACTAATGACCATTTGAGATTCAAATTCTGCACCGTCTAGCGCCTTCTGGGCAGACAGGAAGCCCTGCCTGGTTCGCTGCTCCCATCTCAACAAATGCCACGGCCCCCAGGTGAGTTAGAGACCTGGGAATCACTGCAGATGTCTCCCTCTATCAACATCTAATATCAAGCCATTACCAAGTCCTATCAATTTTGGATTCTAAGTCTGATTTGGATCTTGTGGTCCTGTCCAGCCTCACTTCCCCCGTCCAAGACCTACCACAGACTTGCAATACCCTTGGAAGGGCACCCACTTCATTCATGCCTGCTTTCCATTCTGTTTCCCACTGTAGCTAGAGTAGCCTTTTTAAAAATGTTAATATGAATCCACCCACCCACCTACCCCTGCACACATTCCTACTCCTGCCCGAAATCATCAGTGACATCTCCTGTCTTTCTCCATCATTCTCTCTACTGGCTTGTCTGTTCTCAAAAGCACCATGTTCCTCCCACCTCAGGGCCTTTGCATATGCTGTCCTCTCTGTCTGAGTGTTCTGACTACCCCTCTTTGCTCATCCTTAGGGGAAGTCTTCCCTGACACTGCTGGCTCAACCCGAGTCAGGGTCCAGATCCATTGCTACATATGATTATAGCAGCATTTCTTTCTCCTTCCTTTCTCTTTTCTCAGCTCGCATACTTATTTGAGGGTTGCTTATTTATTTTAACTCCTCTTCCCCATGAAACTGTAAGCTCCACAATGGGAATAATGTGTCTATTTTTGCTCACCATTATATCCCTAACGCCTACTATATTACATGGAATGTAGCAGGTCCTTTATACATACTTGTGGAATGACTGAATGAGCTCATACAATCCAACAAGCCTGTGATAATTTCGCCTGAGGCTAGTGACCTCTTTCTGCCATGCCCTTTGACAGCACCTGCTGTTGTTGCATCAAAAGATGCAGAGCAATAGACTCTGAAAGACAGAAGCGGGTCTGGAGCCTGACCACCTGGGTTCAGACTCCTCCCTCTGCCACTTCTCAACTGTGCGACATTAGACAAGTTCCATAATATCTCTGTGTTTTAGTTTCCTCTTCTGTAAAATGTTGGCAATAATAGTACCTGTCTATGGGTGGTTGTAAAGATCAAATAAGTGAGCTTCTATAACATGCTTTTATAAGGGCTTGCCACACAGTGAATGCCCCATTAATCATACCTATTATCAATACTAGAGGCCCGGTGCACGAATTTGTGCATGAGTGGGGCCCCTCGGCCTGGCCAGCGATCGGGGCTGATCAGAGCCTGCCGGCTGCAGGGGAAGGACTGCAAGAGGTTGGATATGGGATCACACAGACCACCAGGGGGCAGCTCCTGTGTTGAGCGTCTGCCCCCTGGTGGTCAGTGCACGTCATAGCTACTGGCCAGTTGTCCCGTAGTAAGAGTCCCTTAGGCTTTTATATATATAGATTACTAACAGAAAAAGAATAGGTTCTGGGACAAGTCTGGTTTTCTCTCATATTTACAAATTATTCCCTGTGTGACTTTGGACAGGTCATATCATACCCCTGAGCCTCAGTTTCCCTGTTGGTTAAAATGAGATCTCAAGGCCTACTTCAGAGAGGACCATTGTGAAGGTTGGATAGGATGAGAGTGAAGGACTTAGCCAGTGCCGAGTTCCTGGAATTCCCTTTCTAATGGGCTGAATTGGTCCTTGTTGCCTTTCAGACAAACATTCCCTGAAGATAGGCTTCATGCCTGCCATATTTAGGCTGATATGCCAAGCCCCTCTGTACCTGGCACATAATAAGTGTTCAATAAACAGTTCTCCACTAAAAGAATGAGTGAATCAGCAATGACAGGGACCATGCCTTGCTCATCTTTGTGTCCTCTCAAGACTAATGCAATACCTAGCATCTAATTTCAATAAATGTTTGTGGCCAGGATAAATAGATTTTTGAAATAGCTTTCATTTCTGTGCCCAATCCCACTTGATTTTCTAAATTAAACTGAGAAAGATACTTGTTAATTGACTCTCAATATGTCTAAGCCTTAGTATTCTTATCTGTAAAATGAGGCTATTAATAGTATCTACCTCATAAGATTGTCTTGAAAAGCAAATGAAGCAATATGTAATTGATACATAGAAAAGGTTAGTTCACTATTATTCTCTATCCTGAGCCTCAGTTTCCTCACCTGTGAAATGGGCATCCATCCATTCTTTCGTTCATTACTCAACAAACACAGTACCCATGTGCAAGACATTGTAGTTAACATCTAGGGCAGTTAGAGAGCTGAACAAGCCATGGTCCCTGCCGTGCAGACCTCAGTGTCTGCTATGGGACAGCATATCAATAGTAAAAAATCCAGTGAGAAAAGAGTGATGGTATGTGTAAGGTCTCTGGGGGCTAGAGGTTCGAGGGTGGGGGTGGGGGGTGGGATAGGGACCTCCAGAATTTCAGTGAGCTTGCTGGGGAGATTGTAAAGGTTATGGTATCACCAACTCAGTGTACTCACCAAATGACATTGGTTGGAAATGGAGTTGTCCCTGCTGGGCTCTGGTTTTTGTAGCCTGAGTCTGTGGAGGGCATGTCAGTCTTACTGCAGCCCCACGTTCTTTAAAAATTTTTTTTAAAAAAATACATATTTGTATTGGTTTCAGAGAGGAAGGGAGAGGGAGAGATAGATAGAAGCATCAATGATGAGAGAGAATCATTGAGTGGCTGCCTCCTGCATGCCTCCTACTGGGAATAAGCCCACAACCCAAGCATGTGCCCTGAATGGGAATCTAACTGTTATCTCCTGGTTCATAGTTGACGCTCAACCATTGAGCCACAACAGCCAGCCAGCAGCCCCATTTGATATCCTGGTTCGCCAGCATACCACAGACCTGTCCAGTGAGCATCGTTCAAACAGACATATCCTTCTGTGACTCAGCCTTGCCTTCCTCCCATTCTCCTGGGTCCTACCTTCTCAGGGGACTGAATAGTGATCCCTTTACTCTTTCATCATGGAATGTGGGGTACTTTCAAGGAAAGCTGGGTTCCTCCCTGGTTCTCCAGAGACAAGGCTGCCACTTCTGGAGGTCAGACCCAGTGAGGAGAGGTTTAGGCATGGGAATCAGGAGAGGCCAGGCCAGGTTTCCAACTGGATCACATCCTTGTCTCTGATGATTCCAGGGAACTGACTCCTGCCAATCAAACTCGGCAAAGACGGAAACATCTGAATTAGAATTTGTGGGGTTAGAAAAAACTGTTCAACCCCCTGGCCAAGTTATTTGTACCTGTTACCCAGACCAGCTTTTATTTTCAACTGAAAGAGATTCACATGGCAAGGGTATTTAAATATCAGGGGAGGGTCTGCTGTCAATGGCCTGGCCAGAGGTTCAAGGATGTCTGAGTCCCAAGAGCCCATCCATAGCAGGCCTCAGGGAAGAAGCAAGATTTAGGAGGTGAGAGTCTGCCTGGGCCAATTCTTCTGTCGGGAAAGGCCTCCCTGCAGTATTCTCTGTCTCGTCAACGCTGCATTTCATTTTAAATTGCAGCTGAAAGCAGATATTTTCCCTCTTGCCTATTACACCTCTTAATTTGTCTCTCCCTCTGCTGTTATTTGTCTCTATAGAGTGTTTTGCATGAAAGACCCACACAGCACAATGTTGCTTTGCCCTGGGTTAGGCTTAACAGGAAGGAAAGACACAGAGAGACTTAAGTCCAAGGAGGAAGGAGTGACGGCCTTGAGGTGGAGACACACATCTGGGCAGTGTGCACATGTGCTTGGACCTATGTGTTGCGCATCTGTGGGTATGTGAATGCACGTGTCAGTAGTTGTACTCATATGTCTATGTCTATGTCTATGTCTATGTATGCTTTGGTATAATCACTTGATGTCCACACCTAAATTGTTATGTTTGTGTGCAAATACACACACACACACACACACACGTGCTTGTAATCTATGCATAGGAACAAACCAATGCACATAAACACACACAGGCATCCAGGTACCCATGCACGCGTGTGTGGTCTTCTGTGCACATGACCAGGTAGGTCTCTTCCTTGCCCTTCTACCGCTGCGGTTAGCACCTCTCCCTGCCCCACCCTGGGGTCCTGGCCCGGCTTGGGGCTGAGGGAAAAGGCAGGCAGAGCAGTGGTCTGCAGGAGTCCAGTCTACACACGGCCTTCACCCGGCCCCACAGCAGCCACAGCTCCCGGCGTGGCCACCCCTTGCTCACAGCCGGCCACAGCAGCACCACCGCAGCTTCTGCGGAAGCTCTGGGGTCCCCGGGCAGGCCCCCAGCACCCTGCCAACCGGGACTGACCCTGAGGGGCGAGAGAGGTCACCTAAGGCTGGCCAGAGCCCTCCCGACCAGCCAGACCTCCTGCCCCCAGGGACCAACCACCCAGTGGTGGGGCGAAGCGGGGCGGTCTCGGTCGCTTCCAGGCCAGCGGACGCTGGGCACTAACCAATGGGCGACCGGGGATCCCTCCGAGGCAGCCAATGACCTCGCTGCGCTCGCCCCCGCCCCCGCCAGCCCCGCGCCGCTGGACCGTTGGTGCCGGGGGATGTGGGGTGTGCACGGCGCCGGCCACGGGAGGGGCGTGGCGTGGCTTGGAGGCCGGTCCCGCTCCCGCCCTCGCCGAGGCCCGCGCTCCCTGCCCCAGACTCGAGGCCCGCGGCCGGGCTGCGGCGCCGCGGCCGAGGTGGACCGTGGGCGCGCGCAGTGGGCGTGGCCGGAGGGCGTGGGCCGGAGGGAGGCGGGGCCTGGGCGCCGTCTCTGTGACAGCCGGGCTGCGGCGGCGGAGGCGGCGGGCTGGCCGTGCGCTCGCGTGGGGCGCAGGCTCGGCAGCGGCGGCTCAGCCTGCGGCGCGGCGGCTCGTGTGGAGCGGCCGCGGCTGGCACGCCAGCTGCAGCGGGGGAGGCGCGCTCCGCGGAGCCGGCGGGGACCGGGAACAGGTGATCCCCGCGGGAACCCGGCGCCCTCCCGAGTTGGCGGGGCGAGAGCCCCCACTCCCGGGCGCCGCTGCGGCCGCCGGACGGCGCCGGGCTCTGGACCTGGGCCCGGGCAGCCCCCGCCCGGCGGGCTCCGAAGTGTCGCCCCCGCGCCCGGCGCCGTCCGCGGAGGGCAAAGTTGTGGCCGCGCGCCGAGAGCCGCGCCGCGCGCTGTCGCCACCTGGCTGGTCGGCGCTCGGGGCGCCGCTGACCCTCCGGCCTCGCCCCGGGTTCGTGCTCTCGGGAAACTGCTTCTGAGGCTGAAACTTCGGACCGAGGGGCTCGGCGTGGGGACCAGGCCTGCGGGCGCCTCTGCGTCGACAGCGGGCACCGCGGACGGCATGTGACGGCCCCGGCGGCGGCCGCAGCGCGGGAAGGCGCGGGCCCGTGGGCTCCGGTCGCGGAGCGGGGGGCTGCGCGGCGCGAGGGGGCGGCGGCGGGCGGCGGCCCTCGCGGGCCCGGGCCCTGGGCCGTGCTGCCCGGCTCGCCCGGGCCCCGCCGAGGCCGCGGCGCCCCCGCCCCGGCGCGGGAAGACTCGCTCCAAACTCCCCGAACTTCCTTCGGAGGCGGCCCCGGCCAGAGACACGCGGCGCCCCCGCCCGGCGGCGCCCCTCGACGACCGCCCCGGCCGCCAAGTGCCGGGACTCGGAGCCCCGGGGCCGGCGGGAGCGGACGGTCGCCAGCCCCGCGCCCGGCCACGATGCTCGGGAGGAAAGTGCCCGGCTTCGCCCCGGCCTCGCCGTGGGCGCTGCGGCTGCCGCAGAAGTTCCTGTTCCTGCTCTTCCTCTCGGGCCTCTTCACGCTGTGCTTCGGGGCCCTCTTCCTGCTGCCCCACTCCTCTCGCTTCAAGCGCTTCTTCCTGGCCCCCCGGGCCCGGCAGCCGGGCCTGGAGGCGGTGCCCGAAGTCCCGGGGCTCCCCCTGGCCGGAGCGCGGGAGTCACCCCCCAACCCGGCCCCCGCCGCGCCGGCCCCGGGGGAGGAGGACCCCAGCAGCCTCGCCAGCCCCCGGCGGAGGAAGGGGTGGCCGCGGCGGACCCAGCCCACCCGGCCGCGGGAGGAGGCCACGGTGCCCCGCGGCGGAGGCGGCAGCCGCGGGGAGGGCCCCCAGGAGGGGAGCCCCCCGTTCAGCTTTGACTTCCACGCGTTCCGGAGCCGCCTGCGCCACCCGGTCCTGGGGACCCGGACCCGCGGCAGCGAGGAGTCTCAGAGCCTGGTTCAAACCCAGCGGGAGAAAATCAAGGAGGTAAGGACTCTCCTCCCCCCAAAAAGAGAAGATCCTCCTGGGCTTCCATCCACTTCCCGGCCCGTCGTCACGCCCGGTCCCTGGTCGGCTCTGGACTCGCCTGGCGCCCCCTGCACCCTCCTCTCTCCTCCCAAACTGCCCGCCTTGGGTCCCCTCAGTGATCCCTACCCCTGACCAGTGGCAGCTGAACCTTTGGACCGCCCCCCTCGCCCCCCCCCTCCCCTCCGGTCTTTCCAGCCCAGGCCCCAGCCCAGGTGGCTCCCTCCTGCCTGTAGAGTTGCTGGTAGAGTTTTGTGCGGTATCCGGTCAGGTTCTTTCATGGACATCCTATCTTCCTGCAGGAGTCAAGGACCCTGTTCTTTCTCACTGGAAATCCCGACTTCCCCAAACGCCTGTAGGATCTGCTACCTGGAAACCCAGGGTTTGGGGGGGCATTTGGTGCCCTGCAAATCTTTTGCAATCCCGTCAGTAACCTACAAACCAGAGTGTGTTGTGCATTCTTGCTAACTGCTGCTGCTATTGAGCCTTGGAACAGTTGCACATCATTGTATGTGATGCAGGAAGAAATGATCAGTAAGACCACGCTCCAGGATTGTTGGCTTAATGAAGCCGTTCTTGGACTTGTTCCCTTATAGGGATTGTACTAGGGGAGTGGTTGAGAAGGATCACTTTGATCGGAATCTTAGTCTTAGTTTAAGAAGCCACAAGCAAACGCAGCCTCACCAGGGCTTGAAGACCGTTGCCAAGCTGCCACTGGTACCTAAATAGTCTGCTCCGCCACTGTTAGAGCTGCCAGTGGGAGGTTTTTGCCCAGCAATGCATAGGGGGCTGCGGTGACACCCCAGGCCACCAGGGGGCCTTGGGCAAGCGGTGGGCCAGGGTCTTCTCCCTAGAAAGGAGAGGATAACACCCCCCCTCGCCCCCGTTCTGCTGTGATTTCCAGGGGGAGCAGGCAGCGAGGCCAGGACCTGCGGTGCTGAGACCTACTCAGCCAGTGGAGAGCCTAGTTGTCCCCCTCTCCTTGTCCAGACTATCCTCCCCAACGCCCACCTTTCCCCGACTCCTTCCTCTGCTGCTACTCAGCTCTTGCGCTCTAAGCCCTGTTTGGAGACTGTCTTCATTAGTATTCGCAGGACATTTTGTGACATCAAGATAGAAAGCCACAAAGATGAGCCGTTGTGTGTGTGTGTGTGTGTGTGTGTGTGCACTCTCAGCTTCCAAATTCTTGTTGAAATCTCAAAGGTGTATTAAAGGCTGGGACTTGCAGTAGTTAAGGAGGGGTTAAGAAACTTGTCCAATACTCACCTGGACCACATGCAGCCCCCTTTCTCAAAGCTGCCTCTGAGTTTCTGCCCTTTCAGACCTCCCCAAGAGGGCAGTAACCCCAGGGAAATGACATATAAGCTGCATGGATGCAATTTTTCATGGGGTGTCCAGAGCTGCCAGAGATTTTCAAAGGATTAACTATTAACTACCGTCCTCTTCAGAAGAGGTGCTTTCTGCATTTGTGTCTGGATGTGTGACCCATTTCTGAAAGCCCGGGGTTGGGAGTCATGGTGGCCTGGCTAGTGAGGACCTGGTTTTGCCCCTCTATACAAAGACAGCCTCCCTTGCGGGCAGAGGCTGTGGGCGTGACTTGCAGCAGCAGCTGGGGGTGGGTGGGAGTTGGGAGGTGCAGGGACTATGCTTCGCAGGTGGGTGTAAAATAACATGATGGGTGGAGGTCCATGTTGGGTGCCACATGTCTGGATCTTTCTATGTGGCATCTCTGTGTGCCCCAGTAGTAGCTGGAGGCCTACTTGCATTTGCCTGAAGTTGATGTTCAGTGAGCCCTCTCTTACTATCTTGAAGACCTTAAGCTCCTCAGAATGGAGGGGCCTGGACTATAGACACTATTATGTTTGGAAGCCTATTGCCTCTTCAGACTTCCTGAGTTTGGGCTCTCCCCGGGTCCCCACCCTTCCAAACAACCTGAATAATGTGGGGCTGAGTTTTTGGTTTGGCTCTTAACCCAGAGTGACCTTGTTCCCTGGTGTCCTGCCTGATGGGAATGCATGTGACTATTGCTGGAGAATGTCTTTATTTCCTCCTCATTTAAATTTCTATCTGTGCCATGCCCAGGGGTGGATCATTTCAGAAAGGTGCCTGTTTTCATAAAAGGTACTGTAGATTTTCTCTCTGGCTAGTTTATTTCCAGACATGGATTGATTAGACCCCAGGAGCAGAGGGGGAGCTAGCATCAGATAAAAAGGGCTCTGTTCTTATGAGGGTTTTTTTTTTAAGTGAAAGTAAACATCAAGAGAGTCAGAGAGGGTGATAAATGAGAGTAAATGAAGACTGGACACTGGGCTCTAGATCGATGAACTGTATTTATAAATATTCTGGTTTGAAAGATGGACATGGGCACAAGGTCTGTGCTGATAAGTTGGGTTGGAGCTGCATGCTCTGGTACATGCATCAGGAAACAATCTGTCACGCAAACCAACTATTTCTCCTTACTTTGCGATTTTGGAACCTTAGAGGAGGCAATGTGCTGTAAAGGGGAGACCCAGAGAACTTGGGGTTTGACAGTTTAGCTCAGCTGTCAGCTGTCTGACTCTGGGCAAGTCACTTCAGCTCCTTCCCGGACCTTATTTTTCCTTCTGTGAAATGGGGTGAGGGAGGGGACAATAGGCTGGCCACATACACTCTTGCTTCCGGACCTAGCCTCTAAGTAGACTGCCAGTCTTCTCTCTTAGCAGATGGGCTTTCCCCAGCTCAGTATTCAACATGTCTTAGTTCCATGAAGTCAGGGACAGAAGAGTGTTGCTGTTGATGGTGGTGGTGTTTATGTTGTATCCCTAACACCTAGTCGAGAGTAGATATTTATAGATTTGATTAAGTTAATTATTCCTGTCACCCATAACTTGAGGTTAAAGGTGAGATTGAACAGTGGCAGATCCTCAGCTTGGGATCATGAAGAGTAAAGGGTTGGCGAAAATGTAAAACGGCTTGCTAGCTGTCTTTCCTTTCAGATCTGATGGTAATCTAGGAAATTATTGTTAAAATTAGTATAGAGACCTCAGCTATAGGTGGGTTCCTGATGAATTTAAGTTCAACAGACTCTTCTTCTCACTCTTGACAAGAATTGGGGTTATATAGCTTGTCAGGGTTACATCCCAATGAAGGGATTCAAACTCTCTTGGCCCCTATTAATGAGGATTGGTGGCTGATCTGGGGAGCCTCAGTTGTCCCTTCCAGTGAAGGGGGCTTTTGTTAAAGGGAACTGAGCAGCCTGGGACAGTGAGTATTGGAGTGGGGCTGCCCTTAGCCCTATGAAGAATATGGGTTAAATTTCAGCCTCGTTCCCATCCCCTCTATCCTTACACACCACTGTATGTGGCAGTCCCACTAAGAATCCAACCTGTGTTCATGCCCTAGCCACACTATCACCCCAACCTAAGAGGAAAATCCCTATTTATCACTGTGCCTCAGTTTTCATGGTAAAATGAACAGACTGGCATTTAGAGGATTCTTATCTCTCCATCACTCCCACCTTTTTACTGTTTTGTTTATGGATCTGCCTAAGCACCTGGAGTAGGGTATGGTACCTAGTTGGCTCAGATACTTGAAAGAGTGGCTACAGCAAAAATCTGTAAACTAGCAGTTAAGGTTACTGGTGGCAGAGGCTGGCCCTTCTTCCTAAGGTTCTTGATTCTGAGACTCAGAGTAGGGGGCCACAGCCAGATTTGGGGCTTCTAAAAGACTCAAGAGATCTTATAGAAGTGCAGTAATTTTCCAAGTCCAAGTTTAACTCAAAGGGAGTGGGGAGGGGGCAGCCATGAGTGAAATCTTTCATGCCTGGATAGCAGGCATCTGCGGGATGCCCGAGTCTCCCTGGAATGCCTGCAACTTGGCAGGGAGCGCCCGGGCTCTTGCCGTCCGTGCCTGCTGCGTTAAGCCTCCAGGATATTGCTGGTTATGATATGTGGCTATGTCTGAGTAAGTCATCTTGGCAAATGATCTTTGCTCCCCATTAATGGGCTGGTTCGTTAGTCATGTGTGGTTTCTCTGTATGTCTGATTTATCACCGCCAGTGTCAGGGACAGGTAGGAAAATTAAAAGGCTTTGTGTTCTTTGTAGCATGTGAATCTGAGCCTGTGAGATGTTAGGATAATTAATACTAGGAACGCCTCAGATTTAAATAGCTTTCCTTTGAAGAGCTCTGTTTAAAGTGCAGATCCATCGAATGCTGGATGGATCCCTCCCCTGTCCTTCAGTTTCACTCTTGTCCTGCTCTATGATACATTTAATATAGATAGGAAGAGTGGCCTATAATAACTGGAAAGGTCCCCTGGGAGGCCCTTGCATCCTAAGCTCATTCACATGCCTTATCCTTCCTCCTTAGAGCTGAGTACTGCAAGGAAAGCTTAGAACTCGTCCCCTTAACAACTTAACACCTGCAGGTTGGGTGGATCTCACTTTCATTTTGAGTTGCACCATCCCTTGGGGGAATTAGGAGCAGACATTCCAGGAGCAATTGCTTCTTGGGCCTCAGATCCCTAACTTTCTTTAGTGTTTGGTTTAGAAACAAGTAATACAATGACTTTTAAAAGTCAGCTGCTTATTTCACATTGTAGTTAGCAGGGGGGTAAGAATATAGATCCCCCTGCAGTTTTCAGAGTGACTGATTTACATCCAAGCTCAAGAAATGCCTTTTCTCTAGCTTTTCCCGAAGACTGATCCATTACTCCACCAAAAATAAATATTGTGATAGGTATCAGGCATACTTTGCTCGAAGGGACTTACATCTTTTCTCTTATTGAAAAAAAACTAAATCAGGCGTGCAGATTGGAAGGGCCTGTGTAGGGAAGCTGTTTGGTATCTAGGTGGGCACCCAGCCTTGAGGTGGTGCCTCTGGCTGGGGGAGGGTGCCTGCCTCTGCATCCTAAGTTGAGTCTGTGTTAAGGGAGGAGGTGGGAGCTTTAGGAAATTCTCTCCCTACCTTGCTTTCATAGGTCAGGTCAGGAAAGCCTTAGCAAGGAAATGATGGGCAGGATTCAGGAGAGTAGTTGCCTCAGGTGAATTCATGGGCATTTATTACATTTCTTTAAAAGAAGGGCCATGCACAGGGCTGGGATGAATGTCATAAACCAAGGATTATTATTATTCCAGTCCTGTACACCTGCAGTCCAAACAAACAAACAAAAAAAAACCAAACCCACAAAAAACAGGCTCATCACACAATAAGCCCTGGCTCTTGATTTCCCATTACCCTGGGGCCAAGGCCTTATGCACAAGTGTTTGCATAATTTGGGGAAATTTCAGCTTTCTTAGTTCTGTATTTTCATGGCAGGTGATGGTAGGAAACAAATTGGATACTTCTCAAAGACTCAAAATTCACCCTCACTCAGCTCAGGGGACTAGTTAATAGGTGAGGCAGCATACTTGGTTCTCTCTCTCTCTCTCTCTCTAATCCTCAGCCAAGGATATTTTTCCATTAATTTTTAGAGAGAGAGAAGACAGAGAGAAGACAGAGAAATAATGATGTGAGAGAAACACATCAATTGGTTGCCTCTTGCAAGGGCCTTGACCAGGGCCCAGGCTGGGGAAGGAGCCTGCAACTGAGGTACGCACCCTTGACGGGAATCAAACCCGGGACCCTTCGGTCCACAGGCCAACACTCTGTCCACTGAGCCAAACCGGCTAGGGCTATCCTTGGTCCTTTTAAATGCAGAGATCATTGTACGCTACACTTGCTTTTTGGTGTCTCCGTTCCTGGAGAGCAGGAGCTGTAGAGATCACAGGGCCTTAGTGTGCTGGCCCGGCTGAAGCTGTTTCTCCCCCGAGAAAGCTGTTTTTGAAGATTTGGGTTGAGAGCTCCGCAAACTCAGCAGCAGAACAGCTAGACTACAGGGGTCTGAGTATGTCTCTTAACTCTGCCTTTTCATTAATTAAAGACCAGGCAGTTGTCCATCTGTGTTAGCCCAGCACTGTTAGTGGTCACTTTTACCAAGGAAACTTTGATATATGATTAGTGTCCTCCTTAATAGATAAGCAATATTTATGCTCTTATCTGGAATGTTCTGGGAGTCAGCTGCTCCACAGGTGAAACTTATAGGCAAACAGTTTTCACTCCATAGCAACCATTTTTGCTGACTGAAGAAGAGATTTTGCTCCTCTCCTTCCATCTCTGCCATGACGCGGTGGTCACATAAAATCCACTGTGCAATACAGCAATGTTTGTAGGGCCTGATGCGGTGCATAGGTAAGACTGTTAGCCTCTCAGTGCCTGTCCCTTGTGTTCTCATCTTTTTTTTTTTTTTTTTACAACAATCCTGTGATACAGGTACCATCTATTTATTTAAGTATAAGTTACATATAGCAAACTGCACAGGTCCTAAATAAACAGTTTGGTAAGTTTTAACAAATACAGAAAGCCATATAAACCACTCCCCTGTCAAGATATGGAGCATTTCCACCACCTCAGAAGGTTCCCTCTGCTCCCTCCCAGTCAGTCCCCTATCATCCACCCCCAACCACTGTTTTGATTTGTCACCAGAGATTAGTTTCACCTGTTCTAGAACTCCAGCTAAATGGAATAGCACAATACATATATGCCTTTTTGTATGAGGCTTCTCTCATGCATGTGATCAGTACTTCATTCCTTTTTACTGTGGAGATGTATCCTGTTGTATAAATATACCACAATTTGTTCATCTATTGACCTGTTGTTAGACTTCTTGGTTGTTTCCAGTGTTTGGCTATTATGAATAAGCTGCTATGAACATTGTATGTACAAGTCTTTGTGTAGGCATGTTTTCCTTTCTTTTGTGTAGTTATGTATTTTTAACTTTAAAAGAAACTGGGACACTTTCCCCAAGTAGTTAGACCATTTTATATTCCCACCAACAATGTGTGTATGAGGGTTTTGTGTCTTCAGTAACACTAAGTATTGTCCACCTTTTTAAGTTTAGCTATTCTGTGTGTTGTGTACTGATATTTCATGGTGATTTAAATTTTTGTTTCCCTGTTAATTATTGATAGTGAACATCTTTTCATGTGTTTTATTTGCCATTTCCGTATCTTCCTTTTATGTGCCTATTAAAATATATTGCCCTTTTTTGTTAAAAAAAAAAGCTCTGTTTATCATCTTATTGAATTCTAGAAATTCTTTACATATTCTAGATGTAAGTTCTTTGTTAGGTATATATGTATTTGCTCTCCTTCTATGGTTTATCTTTCCATTTTCTTAATGGTGTAACTCAGAGAGCAGAAGTTTTAAATTTTAATGAAGTCTAATGTATCAATATTTTTTATGGTGATTGTTTCTGTGTGTACTTAAAAAAATAGCTTTGCCTACCCTAAGGTCATGAAGATTGTCTCTTTTTAATTCTACAAGCTTGATCATATTAGTTTTTACAGTTACGTCTCTCATCTACTTCAAATTAATTTTTCTGTATGGTGTGAGGTAGGAGTTGCAGTTCATTATTTTCCACTTTAGATGGTCCAGTTGCTTAGTATTGTTTTCTTTTCCCCATTGAATTGCTTTGATGTCCTGTTAGATTAATTGACCATATATACATGTAGTACTGTTTCAGGACTCTTCTGTTCTATTGATTTATCTTAATGCCAATTCATACTATTTTCATGCTGGAGCTTTAGTAAGTGTTAAGAACTTAAGGTCATCTGATTCCTCCATCTTTGAACTTATTTTTCAAAATAGATTTGGCTATTACATAGGTCCTTTACATTTCTGCATATATTTGAGAACAAGCTAATCAGTTTCTGTGAAAATTCCTGTTAGGACTTTGGATTTTCCTTGAATTTATAAATCAACTTGGGGAGAATTGATATCTTAACAGTATTGGGTCCATGAATGTAGTATCTCTGTTAATTTAGATTTTCTTTAATTTCTCTGAACATGTTTTGTAGTTTTTAATGTAGACGGCTTGAATATCTTTTATTAGCCATATCTCTAAGTATTTTATATTTTTTATGCTGTTGTAAATGGTATTCTTTAAATTTTTATTTTTCAATTGTTTGTTGTTAGTATGTAGAAATACAGTAGATTGTTTTGTACATTGACTTTTCATCATGTGACCTTATTGAATTCATTTATTAATTTTTAAATATTTTTAGGATCTTTTATGCATATACTCATATTGTCTGCGAGTCAAGACAGTTTACCTTTTCCTTTCCAATGGCTATGCCTTTCATTTATTTTTCTTGCTTCATTGCACTGACTAGGCCAGGGGTCCTCAAACTACGGCCCGCTGGCCACATGCAAATACAAATATTGTATTTGTTCCCGTTTTGTTTTTTTACTTCAAAATAAGATATGTGCAGTGTGCATAGGAATTTGTTCATAGTTTTTTTTTTAACTATAGTCCGGCCCTCTAACCGTCTGAGGGACAGTGAACTGGCCCCCTGTTTAAAAAGTTTGAGGACCCCTGGACTAGGCTGTCCAGTTCAATGTTAAATAGATGTGAGAATTGACATCTTTGCCTTGTTCTTGATAGCAAGGGAAAAATGTCTTTCATCACTAAGTATGACGTTAGGTACAGGTTTTGATAGATGCCTTTTATCAGATTGAGGAAGCCCCCTTCTATTGCTAGTTTGCTGTGAGTTTTTATCAGGAATAGGGTTGAATTTTTTCAAATGCTTTTTTCCCTGTATTTATGTAGATGATCATCATATAATTTTCTTCTTTAGTTCTGTTATTATTGTGATTATAATGATTTTAACAGAATGTTAAGCCCAACATGCATTTGATTTTCTAGTATTTGATATTTTTGCTGGATATAGAATTTTAAGTTGACTTTTTTTCTTTTTATTTTTACGTAAAAGACCCATTGATTTGTAACTTGCATTGTTTCTGATGAGAGGTTAGGATATATTTCCTTGTGTGTAATCTTTCCCCCTTTCTTTCAATGCTGTTAAGATTTTCTCTTTATCTTTATTCTTCAATAATTTGACTATGTTGTGCTTAAGTGTGGATATCATTGTTTATCCTTCTTGGGGTTTGTTGAGTTTCTTTGGGTAATATTTTTTTCATCAAGTTTGGAAACATTTTGCCCATATTTCTTTTTTTTTCCCCATAAAGAAGAAATTGCATGATTTTTATTAATATATTCAATTTTCTCACTGTTACTAACAGAGCAAACCCAAAGTTTTTAGTATAACAATTATGTCCTTCCATCATTGATTGAGGTTTCTGTTTCATCTTTATTATATATATATATCCTATATAATAAAAGCCTAATATGCTAAGTGTCTGGCTGTTGGGTTGGCCGTTCAACCAATTAAAGCATAATATGCTAATGATATGCTAAGGCCGCTCAACTGCTGTTATGACGTGCACTGACCACCAGGGGGCAGATGCTCCAACCAGTAGGTTAGCTTGCTGCTGGGATCCAGCCAATTGGGATTGAGCAAGACAGGCTGGACACACCCTGGAGCCCTCCCGTGTCCCTCCCTGACCCCGATTGTGCACCGGTGGGGTCCCTTGGCCTGGCCTGCATGTCTTGTAATCTGGGACCCCTCGGGGGATGTCAGAGAGCCAGTTTTGGCCTGATCCCACAGGCCAGGCCAAGGGACCCCACTGGTGCACAAATTCGTGCACCGGGCCTCTAGAGTGTGTGTGTGTGTGTGTGTGTGTGTGTGTGTGCGCGCGCGCGTATGTGTGTATTTAATCTTTACTGTTGAGGTTATTACAGATGCCCCTCTTTTTTCCCCCCATTGCTTCGATTCTGGCCCCATCCCAGACCTTCCCCACCCTATTGTCTGTGTCCATAGGTAATGTATATATTCATATAAGATCTTTGTTTAATCTCTTCCTGCCCCCCAACCTCCTTCCCTCTGAGAATCATCAGTCTGTTCCATTTTCATGCCTCTGATTCTATTTTATTCACCAGTTTATTCTGTTCATTAGATTTCTTAGTCATTTATTTTGATTTTTAGATTCAATTGTTGATAGGTATGTATTTGTCGCTATTTTGTTGTTTATATTTTTGATCTTTTTATTCTTCATCCTATTCTTACAGAATATCCTTTAACATTTCATATAATCCTGGTTTGGTGGTGATGAACTCCTTTACCTTTTTCTTGTCTGTGAAGCTCTTTATCTGACTTTCAATTCTAAATGATAGCTTTTCTGGGTAGAGTAATCTTGGTTTTTGGTCCTTGCTATTCATCATTTTGACTATTTCTTGTCACTCCCTTTTGGCCTGCATAGTTTTTGTTGAGAAATCAGCTGACAGTCGTATGGGCATTCCCTTGCTTTTCTCTTGCTGCTTTTAAGACTCTCTCTTTGTCTTTACCCCTTGGTATTTTAATTATGATTTGTCTTGGGGTGGTCCTCTTTGGGTTCCTCTTGTTTGGGACTCTCTGTGCTTCCTGGACTTGTACTAGTAAGTCTATTTCTTTCACCAGGTAGGGGAAGTTTTCTGTCATTATTTCTTCAAATAGGTTTTCAATATCTTTCTCTTCTTCTGGCACCCCAATAATGTGAATGTTGGTATGCTTGAAGTTGTCCCAGAGGCTCCTTACATTATCTTCATATTTTTGGATTCTTATTTCTTTTGCTCTTCTGGTTGGGTTGTTTTTTGCTTCCTCATATTTCAAATTGTCGATTTGATTCTCAGAATTCTCTACTCTACTATTGAATGCCTGTATATTATTTTTTATTTCAGTCAGTGTATGCTTAATTTCTGACTGGTTCTTTCCATTTTTTTTGGAGGTTTTTAGAGGATTCTTGAATAACCTTATAACCGTGGTTTTGAACTCTATATCCAGTAGTTTGCTTTCTTCCATTTCTTTCATTTATGACATGTTTCTTTGTCTCCGCATTTTGGCTGCTTCCCTGTGTTTGTTTCTATGTATTGGGTAGAACTACTATGTCTCCTTGAGTTGGTAGAGTGGCCTTGTGTAGTAGGTGTTCTGTAGGGCCCAGTGGCTCAACCTCCCCAGTCACCTGAGCTGGGAGCTCTAGGTGCATCCCTTTGTGGGCTGTGAGCACAGTTTTGTTGTAGTTGAGACTTGATTGCTGTTGGTGTCACTGGGAGGAATTGACCTCCAGGCCAATTTGCTGTGAGGACTAGCTGTGACTACAGTGGGAGAGCTGCTGTGTAGGAGACACCCCTATGGAGCAGAACTTGCCTCAGTGGGGCTTTGGTGCTCACTGAGTCTGCCCCTTGAATGTGTCTCTTATGGTTGTATAGAGTTGTAATCTGCTATGGTCTGACACTGACCACTGGGTACACTGGCTTTTGGGTCTCCAGGGAGGTCCAAAGTCAGCCACTGCCTGGGCCCACCCAGCAGGATCTACAGAGAGATCTGCAGATTCTTCCCCTTTGTATTAGGTTTGGAAGTGCCCAGGCAAGGCCCAGCTATGAAGCAAGGCAGGCTGGTGCTAGTGCCGGATCTTGGGCCTTTTATTGATAGGTCTGGGGCTCCCTGATCCAGCTGCAGCTTGTTTGCCAGATTTTAGCCTGAGCAGGAACAGGCCATTGATATGAAAAAGCTGCTGCACACAGGTTGGTTGGGGTTGTAAATTGGATGAGGCAGGGTCTTAGGGAATCATCAGGACAGAGCAAACAGAAATGGCTGCCAGTCAGCCCTGTGACCTGGGAGGTCCCAGCATAGGAACAATGATCCCTGAGAACACCTCAGTCTGGGAGAAAACTGCCCCAAGTTCCTGCCCTGATGTCAGACAATCCAGTTCTTCCTCGTATGTGTCTGTGTCTTCCAAAGCCTTACCCTGGTGCTCGAAGTGGAACCTGGTAAGTTCTGTTTGTGGTGCCGGCCTTTTAAGAGGAACAGCTAGGTCTCCAGCAGCCTCTGTGTCACTGAGCGCCAAACAGCACTGGTTTTTACAGCTTGTAGTTACGGGAACTTCTCTTCCCAGCTCTAAGACCCTGGGCTGGGGGTTTGGTGTGGGGCTGGGACCCTTGCTCCTCACAGGCGGCCTCTGTAGAGACGATCTTCCTCCTGATTGAAAAAGCGACACATGTGGGTGTCGGACCAGCCCGTTCTGTGCCTCTGCACCTCCTACTAGTCTCAGTGTGCTGTCTTCTTTACCTCTCTAGTTTTAAGACTTCCATTCAGCCAGCTTCCGGCTCTGGATGATGGTTTCTGTATTTTGGTTGTAATTTTGATGTGGTTGTGGAAGGCAGTGAGTACAGGCATTACCTATGCAGCCATCTTGGTTCCTCTCCTGCCCATATTTCTTTAATACATTTTCTTACCCCAATCTAGCTCCTTTTCTTTTAGAACTCCAGTTACATATAAGTTAGATTTCTTAATATTTTCCTAGAGGTCACTGAGTCTCTATTCATTTTCTTTTCAGTCTTTCTTTCTCTCTGTGCTTTGGTGTAGATAATTTATATTAACCCACCTTCTAGTTTACTGAACTTTTCTTCTGTAGTGTCCAATCTGTTATTAAGCTCGCATCCAGTGAATTTTTTATTTCAAGTAATTTTTTTACTTCTAGAATTTTAATTTAGACCTTTTCTTTATGTTTTTGTTTCTCCAATATTCCCTCTCTATTCACTCATTGTTTTCAAAAAGTCTTTTCTATTTCCAACATCTTTGTCATCATCGGGTCTGTCCCTATTGACCATTTATCTCCTGGTTATTGCTCACGTTTTCCTACATGTGTCTACTCAGTTTTTAAATTTTATGACAAACATTGTGAATACTACTTTTTTTTAGATTCTAAATTGTCTTCTTTTAAGCAGTTTTTCTTCCCCTTTATGCCAGGCTATCAGCTGTCAGTGCTTTTAGCTGACAGGATACCTGCCTTTTGCTGCTTTATTCCCTACTCTTCCGATTTTGCTATTTTCTAATCTGCAGTTAGCTAGGAAACCATTCAATCTAGCTTGTTAGCATTATGTAAAGTACAAATAAGCAGACTTGAGTAGGTCTCTGAGGACTCCTGAATCAAGTGCAGGAACTTTAATGTACATATTTTAGTGTAGTTTAGATATTTAAAGATTCGTATTCATTTTTGGTAATTGGTATTAGATGCATGAAATACACTTTTGTGTTGAAACCATGCCCTGAATAGAGACAGTAGTTCTCAAAAGGGCTCCTAATTTCTGGTTGATGTCAACTTAAGTTATGTGTGCATATTTTTGCTTTTCTGCTTTTAGATGTTGGAAGAAATATTTGTTGATATTTGTGATGTTCCAGCAGCCTCCATTAGTGTGACTTTCCTCTTAGGATTTTTTTAATGCATCTAATATTTTCTCTGGCTCTTTGCCTTAAGTCTAATGACAGCATTTTAAAATTTGGTTTGTAAATCCTCACATTAAAAAAAGTACTGTTTGAGTAGGCCAAATAGCCGAATTATTGATCAGAAGGAAGCTAAATGTACATGGCTAAAGGATTTCCAAGGTGCATCTGTGAGATTTGATCCCGTATTTCCCCTTGTTCAGGAAAGCTCGGAATGAAATACATGTAGTATATTTTTGAAAAGGCTACCTTTAATTGCTTTTGTCTCATTGGGGTATGTGGGAGTTGAGAAAAAGTTATGTCTCTTACTTAAGATCCTTCTCCCCATTTGCATTCCTAGAATGAGCCTCTCAGAGGTTAATCCTACATTTTACCAAGTAAATGCTGGTTTCCTGGGAAGACATTTTGGCATCTTTTTGTTTTTCTGTACTTGTGTCCTTAACCTAAATTAGCAAGTCTTCCTCTTTTCCAACTCTTCCCGAAGACACTCTTCATGTCTTGTCCGTGTCATACCTGACAGAGTTCAGGTGTAGTCTTGGTTTTTAATTATAAGAATCATGGGAAAAGAAGACTTTAGTGTCTTGCTTTCAGAACTGGATCTTTTAGAGAACAGCCTATCAAATACAAGCAAGCTTGCTACTTTAGATGATAAGGAAACCCTCTATAAGAAAGGTTCATATATTGACAGAAAAATAGAAGCTTGGTCAGTTTCAGATACAGGCTTTCCTGGGTGTATAATATTATGTAAGGGGTAGAGACTTCACACTGCTGTCTCTCAAAGGTGGTCTTGTGTAACAGCCTCCCTATTTTCATTCTAGAAAGCCTATGTCTAATTATCCATCTTTAAGTAGTGACGAATGGCACCTGAGTGGCAAGAGTCCAGATGGGACTGAGGGAGACAAGCAATGTTAGACATTTCCTGTGATTAGGCTGGATTAGATCGAAGCATAATAAGATTTTCTGTGCTCTGAGTAAAGTGCTCTTAAACTTGGCACCAGTGGGAGCAGAATTCCAGTTTGTCAGCCATGGAATTTGAAGTCTTCTTGCATGTTAGAAGAAGGGTTTCGGGCTCTTTCGCCTCTGTATCACCCATTGTCTTTTAAATCCCCAGGAGAATCTCTAGGGGGCCTGCTTTGGAAGGAGTGGGGCCTGGGTTGGCCTGATGCCCACCCCCGTATGACAAATCAGATCAGTAATTCCTCCTGTGTGTGGTATTCGTAGTAGAGCCCTAGGTTCCCATTAAGAATTTAGCTGATCCCCACAACAGCCTCTGGCCTACAGGGCACGTACTATAATTCCATTTTATAGTGAACAGAACAAAGACCTTGAAAGGGAAGTGACTGGCTCCAGTCCCTGCCAGTTTAAATTGTGATGCACTGACTTAAACCTCTTCTCCTGACGCTTAGGTTGACATTCTTTCTGTTACATCATCTGAAAGCTAATGAGTGATAATTAGAGGAAGAGTTCACTTTGGGATGGAATAAAGCAGATATTTTCGGAGTCTTGGTAGATATTCAAAAGAACTGGTCTCATTAATCTTTAGAACAGGGATTTTAATCTTCATTGCAATCTGGAACCCCCTAGGATAGTGGTTGGCAAATTGCAGCTTGGCAAATGGCAGCTCACGAGCCACATGCGGCTCTTTGGCCCCTTGAGTGTGGCTCTTCCACAAAATACCGACTTCTGCGCATGGGCCACGAAGTTTCAATTGCACTGTACGTGCGCGCCCGTACGTGATATTTTGTGGAAGAGCCACACTCAAGGGGCCAAAGAGCCTCATGTGGCTTGTGAGCCGCTGTTTGCCGACCACGGCCCTAGGAGATCTTAGTAAATACTGAGGCCCCAGTTCCTCCCCACAGAGAGTCTGATTTAATTGGTCTGGGGTGAAGCCTAAGCATTAGAATTTTTAAAACCTTCCGAGGTGGTTCTATCGTGCACCATTAGACTCATCTATGCCAGTGCTGTCTTCACCTGGGCTGTATCTCCTTTCTGGCTAGATTTCCCTTTTGCCCACTTATGGAAGAGGTTGGACATTTTCTATATTTATTAAGACCTCAACCAGGATTGGGAAGAAAAAAATGAGCTGGAGAAAAGACTCCATTAAAATTGAGTTTTCTCTACAATAAAAACAACCCAAAATACTCAAACACCTGGAAGCTGAGTAGCATGCTATTAAATATTGATTGGGTTACCAATGAAATCAAAGAAGAAATTCGAAACATCCTGGAAACTAATGACAATGAAAACACAACAATCCAAAACCTATGGGACACAATGAAAGCAGTCCTGAGAGGGAAGTTTATAGCTCTACAGGCCTATCTCAAAAAACAAGAAAAAATGGTAGTAAATCATCTAACTCTACAACTCAAAGAATTAGAAAGAGAGCAACAAGAAAACCCCAGAGTGAGCAGAAGGAAGGAGATAATAAAGATTAGAGCAGAAATAAATGACATAGAGACCAAAAAAACAATACAGAAAATCAATGAAACCAAGAGCTGGTTCTTTGAAAGGATAAACAAGATTGACAAACCTCTAGCCAGACTCACCAAGAAGCAAAGAGAGAGGACCCAAATAAACAAAATCAGAAACGATAGAGGCGAAATAACAACAGACCCCACAGAAATACAAATGATTGTTAAAAAATACTATGGACAGCTCTACTCCAACAAACTAGACAACCTGGAGGAAATGGACAAATTCCTAGAAAAATACAACATTCCAAAACTCAATCAGGAAGAATCTAAAAATCTCAACAGGCCAATAACTATGGAAGAAATTGAAGCAGTCATCAAAAAGCTTCCAGCAAACAAAAGCCCAGGACCAGACGGCTTCACAGGGGAGTTTTACCAAACATTCAAGGAAGAACTAAAACCTATCCTCCTCAGACTACTACAAAAAATTCAAGAGGAAGGAACACTTCCAAGCTCATTCTATGAAGCCAGCATCACCCTAATACCAAAACCAGGTAAAGACAACACAATGAAAGAGAATTACAGGCCAATATCCCTCATGAACATAGATGCCAAAATCCTCAACAAAATCTTAGCAAATCGGATCCAGCAGTACATCAGAAAGATCATACACCATGACCAAGTAGGATTTATCCCAGGGATGCAAGGATGGTACAATATTCGCAAATCAATAAACGTGATACATCACATAAACAAATTGAAAGAAAAAAACCACATGGTCATATCAATTGATGCAGAAAAAGCATTTGACAAAATTCAACACCCATTTTTGATAAAAGCTCTCAGCAAGGTGGGAGTAGAAGGATCATACCTCAACATAATAAAAGCCATATATGACAGGCCCACAGCCAACATCATACTCAATGGACAAAAACTAACACCATTTCCCCTAAGAACAGGAACAAGACAGGGATGCCCCCTCTCACCACTCCTGTTCAACATAGTACTGGAAGTGTTAGCCATTGCAATTCGGCAAGAAGAAGAAATAAAAGGCATCCAAATTGGAAAAGAGGAAGTAAAACTGTCCTTATTTGCAGACGACATGATATTATACATACAAAACCCTAGAGACTCCATCAAAAAGCTACTGGACTTAATACATGAATTTGGCAATGTAGCAGGATACAAAATTAACCCCAAGAAATCCGAGGCATTTCTATACACCAATAGTGAACTTTCAGAAAGAGAGATTATAAAAACAATCCCGTTTACCATCGCACCAAAAAAATTAAGCTACCTAGGAATAAACTTAACTAAAGAGGTAAAAGACCTCTACTCAGAAAACTACAGGACGTTGAAAAAAGATATAGAGGAAGACATAAACAGATGGAAGAACATACCGTGTTCATGGATTGGTAGAATCAACATCATTAAAATGTCCATACTACCCAAAGCAATCTATAAATTCAACGCACTTCCCATTAAAATACCAACGGCATACTTCAGAGATCTAGAACGAACTCTCCAAAAATTCATCTGGAATAAAAAAAGACCTCGAATAGCTGCAGCAATCCTGAAAAAGACCAAAGTAGGTGGGATCTCAATACCAGATATCAAGATGTATTACAAAGCCACTGTTCTCAAAACTGCCTGGTACTGGCACAAGAATAGGCATATAGATCAATGGAATAGAATAGAGAGCCCAGAAATCGGCCCGAACCAATATGCTCAATTAATATTTGACAAAGGAGGCAAGAACATACAATGGAGCCAAGATAGTCTCTTCAATAAATGGTGCTGGGAAAATTGGACAGATATATGCAAGAAAATGAAACTAGACCACCAACTTACACCATACACAAAAATAAACTCAAAATGGATAAAGGACTTAAATGTACGACAGGAAACTATAAAAATTCTAGAAGAATCCAAAGGCAACAAAATCTCAGACATATGCCGAAGCAATTTCTTCACTGATACAGCTCCTAGGGCACTTGAAACTAAAGAGAAAATGAACAAATGGGACTACATCAAAATAAAAAGCTTCTGCACAGCAAAAGAAACCATCAACAAAACAACGAGAAAACCCACTGTGTGGGAAAACATATTTGCCAATGTCATATCCGATAAGGGCCTAATCTCCAAAATTTATAGGGAACTCATACAACTTAACAAAAGGAAGATAAACAATCCAATCAAAAAATGGGCAAAGGACCTAAATAGACACCTTTCAAAAGAGGACATTCAGAAAGCCAAGAGACATATGAAAACATGCTCAAAGTCACTAATCATCCGAGAGATGCAAATCAAAACAACAATGAGGTACCATCTCACACCTGTCAGACTGGCTATCATCAACAAATCAACAAACGACAAGTGCTGGAGAGGATGTGGAGAAAAAGGAACACTTGTGCACTGCTGGTGGGAATGCAGACTGGTGCAGCCACTATGGAAGACAGTATGGAGTTTCCTTAAAAAACTGAAAATGGAACTCCCATTTGACCCTGTGATCCCACTTCTAGGAATATATCCCAAGAAACCAGAAACACCAATCAGAAAGGATATATGCACCCCTATGTTCATAGCAGCACAATTCACCATAGCTAAGATCTGGAAACAGCCTAAGTGCCCATCAGTAGATGAATGGATTAGAAAACTGTGGTACATCTACACGATGGAATACTATGCTGCTCTAAAAAGGAAGGAACTCTTACCATTTGCAACGTCATGGATGGAACTGGAGAGCATTATGCTAAGTGAAATAAGCCAGTCAATGAAGGAAAAATACCACATGATCTCACTCATTCATGGATAATAGAGACCATTATAAACTTTTGAACAATAATAGATACAGAGGCAGAGCTGCCTCAAACAGATTGTCAAACTGCAGCAGGAAGGCCGGGGAGGGTTGCGGGGCAGGAGGTAGGGGGGTAAGAGATCAACTAAAGGACTTGTATGCATGCATAGAAGCATAACCAGTGGACATAAGACATTGGGGGATAGGGGAGGCTAGGGGACTGTCTAGGGCGGGGGGATAAAAATGGACACATATGTAATACCCTTTGTAATACTTTAAGCAATAAAAAAAAAAAAAAAAAAAAAAAAAAAAAGAAAAAAAAAAAAAAAAAAAACAAAACAAAAAAAAAAAAAAAAAAAAAAATAAAATTGAGTTTTCTAAAGTTAAGAGCACATGCTGTTAACATGATCAACAAAAGCCATGAATTTATTAAAACTGTAAGAAAAATATGGAAAACAACAACTAATTGAGCCCCAGTTTTACACTGAAAGCTATATGAGCTGAAGGAATAGCAAAGAAACCTCTGGCTTTAAGACATTTCATAGTGTAAAATTGTCGTGTGTCTGAGTCATTCCCACCACATACACATGTATGGAGGGAGAAGAACATTGGTTAGCTGCATAAATATTTGCCTGTTCCACCTAAATCTCTTTTGGGGAAGCAGGTGGGGCATAAACATCTGAAATGAAAATAGGTGCTTGCCCAGAAGTAGATTTCCCAAAAGGCCGTCACCCTCCCTCCCGTGGCTGCTGCCTCTGCTGCATTCAGGCTAACAGAGCAGCCTTTTCACATTGCTGCTTGGGCCTTAAAATCGAATAACAGGTGCTCAGGAAAAAAGGAGATATTGAAGGAGTAGAAGAGCCAAACCCAGTCCCCGGTGTTCAGATTCACAGCAGCTGCAATCATATCATCTCCACCTTGCCAGGAGCCACATGTGACTTAACCTGAGAATTGCTGTCCTGGGTTGATCAGATCAAATCTATCCAGGCCACTTCCGGGGGAAGCTGCAGAAGGTGAGAATACACTGTATGTGAGCGTGAGTGTCCTCCCCGCAGTTTAGTGATGGTCCCCTTGAGAGCTGTTTCCATGTGAGAAACCTTTGAATTCTCAACCAGTGCCAAGTTGCAATCTTTCTTCAATCTGTCCCCACTACTTCTAGCAAATTCTTTGGCTGATGTGGACTATAGAACAAGTCCTTTTTATCCTAAACTTATTTCATTCCAGCTTACAGGGCGTGGGCATTTAGAACTAATGGAGAGTCAGACTTCAGAGAAGAAATTTCCTTCTGTCGTTCAATCTTATGTTCGAGTGAGCTCACTCAGAGGCGCTGGCTGCAGGAGCAGTGACGAGGATGGAGCCTGGCAGATGGCTGTGGCTGCGG
Source organism: Myotis myotis (assembly GCF_014108235.1). Lineage (NCBI taxonomy): Eukaryota > Metazoa > Chordata > Mammalia > Chiroptera > Vespertilionidae > Myotis > Myotis myotis. The sequence continues at coordinate 14,643,149 of NW_023416324.1, forward strand.
CTTCCTGCAGGCCTGTGTGGGGAGATGATTGTTTGTATATTGGTTTTCATTTATGTGTTGGTCTTATTTTCATCTTCCTAAGGTACCCAGATGCTATGGTGATAGATTGGTTGGAAACGACTCATTTGTCAGGGTTCCATGGGGGACGTGGCTTTCCTTCCCGTGTGCAGTGGAGTCTAAAATGTTTAATTAGATGCTGAGGCATTTCTGCAAGGGTCCATTTCTGCCAGTTCTCCCAGGTGGGTGCCAGTCCTTAGGTTGGAGAGGGTTTGGGGCTTTTCTGAGCCAAACCTTCTCTCCCCTCATTTCTGTCTTGATATAATCCTCATCCACCTCCTTTTAGCTGCTGGGGTTTTGTTCTCTATCATTTTTGTTCTAGCAACTGCCTTCATGTGACTGCCAGAATTTGCAGAGCTGATGCATGTTGGAAATCTAGTTGTCAAACAGGTTCAAACCAGACTTTATGAAATAATGTAGTTGAACTGATATGTAGTGAGAGGAATATTAACAACCTGCTGCTTATCTGTCTCATCCCAGTTCAACTTTTCCAGAGAACTTACCTTGCTCTGACTGTGTGCCAGGCAGTGCCCTGGAGGCCGAGGGTACAGAGATGGGGCTTCTGCCCTCAACGAGTGCAACATTGAGTCAGGGTGTGACAGACGCGTACGCAGTGTACAACGTGTGCACAGTTGTGACACCATGAAGGTGCCAAAATAAAGGAGTGAACAAAGGGCTGGGGAGTCATGTCAACGTGATGTGAGCTTTGGGGAAAGGATGGCATTTCAGGCAAATGTGGAGAGTAGTGGGGCAGCGGGCTTGCAAAAAAAGCAAGGAGTTCCATGTGCTGGGTCTGGGGAGGTGTCAGAGGGTGGGTGTGGGAGGGGAAGTTTGAAATGGCTAAGGTTTCCACCTGGGGTACATAGAGACATCAGGAATTGGGAACAGGGAGAAATCCAGGGAAGGGGACAAGAGTTGAATTCTAGACAAGATAAAAATGATGCGCTTGCAAAATCTAGGTGGTTGGAAATGTGGGTGTGGGGCTGATGGGGTGCTGGCACAGGAGATGCAGATTTAAAGTTGTCATATGGTGTGCCAGGGGTTGAGGCTTGAGCACAAAGCTATCCGAGGAAAACCTGGGCTGAAAGGCACAGGGTCACAGCCGTCAGGACAAGGGAGACTGGGTGGCAGAGGGACCAAGAGAGCCTGCCCACTCATCTTTTCCTGTCACCAGCTGGTCTGTCACACCTGGCTGCCCATGGAGCCCAGTGAGCAGTTCTCAGCCTAGAGGTTTGTCAATCTTGTTTATCCTTTCAAAGAACCAGCTCTTGGTTTCATTGATTTTCTGTATTGTTTTTTTGGTCTCTATGTCATTTATTTCTGCTCTAATCTTTATTATCTCCTTCCTTCTGCTCACTCTGGGGTTTTCTTGTTGCTCTCTTTCTAATTCTTTGAGTTGTAGAGTTAGATGATTTACTACCATTTTTTCTTGTTTGTTGAGATAGGCCTGTAGAGCTATAAACTTCCCTCTCAGGACTGCTTTCATTGTGTCCCATAGGTTTTGGATTGTTGTGTTTTCATTGTCATTAGTTTCCAGGATGTTTCGAATTTCTTCTTTGATTTCATTGGTAACCCAATCAATATTTAATAGCATGCTATTCAGCTTCCAGGTGTTTGAGTATTTTGGGTTGTTTTTATTGTAGTTTATTTCTAATATTATGCCATCGTGGTCTGCGAAGACGCTTTTTATGATTTCAATTTTCTTGAATTTGGGGATACTTTGCTTGTGACCCAATATATGGTCTATTTTTGAATATGTCCTATGAGCATTTGAGTAGAATGTATATTCCCTGGCTTTCGGGTGAAGTGTTCTGAAGATGTCTATTAAGTCCATCTGATCTAGTGAGTCATTTAGGATTGCTGTATCTTTGCTGATTATTTGTCTAGAGGACTTATCCAGTGCTGTCAGTGGTGTATTAAAGTCCCCTACTATGATTGTATTGTTGTCGATGTCTCCTTTGATATCTTCCAGGAGTTTTTTTATGAATTTGGGTGCTCCTGCATTGGGTGCATATATGTTTACCAGGATTATATCTTCTTGTTGTATTGATCCCTTTAGTATTATGAAGTGGCCTTCCTTATCTCTTGTTATGGCCTTCACTTTGAGGTCTATTTTGTCCGATATAAGTATTGCTACCCCAGCTTTCTTTTCCTTTCCATTTGCCTGAAAGATATTTTTCCATCCTTTCACTTTCAGTCTGTGTGAGTCCCTTCTAATGAGGTGGGTTTCTTGTAGACAGCAGATGTATGGGTCATGTTTTTTTATCCATTCAGCCACTCGATGTCTTTTGTTTGGAGCATTTAGTCCGTTTACGTTTAAAGTTATTATTGAAAGGTACTTGTTTGTAGGCATTTCTGTTTTTGTGTGGCTGTTTTCTTTCTGAGCTTTTTATTTCTTATTTTTATACCAGTCCCTTTAGCATTCCTTGCATTGCTGGCTTGGTGGTGATAAACTCCCTTAGCCTTTTTTTGTCTGTGAAGCTTCTTATTTCCCCTTCAAGTTTGAATGATAGCCTTGCTGGATAGAGTATTCTTGGATTCAGTCCTTTGCTTTGCATCACTTTGTAAATTTCCGTCCATTCTTTTCTGGCCTGATGTGTTTCTGTTGAGAAATCATTTGACAATCTAATGGGAGATCCCTTGTATGTAACTTTCCGTCTCTCTCTTGCAGCCTGTAAGATTCTCTCTTTGTCCTGAACATTTGCCATGGTAATTATGATGTGTCTTGGTGTGGGTCTTTTTGGGTTCACCTTGTTTGGGACTCTCTGGGCTTGTGTGACTTTTTTCTTCCCCACCTCAGGGAAGTTTTCTGATATTATTTCTTCTAATAGGTTTTCTAATCCTTGTTCATCCTTCTGTTGTTCTGGTACCCCTATTATTCGTATGTTGTTTCGTTTCATGTTGTCCCAAAGCTCCCTTAGGCTCTCCTCCTGTCTTTTCATTTTTTTCTCCAATTGCAGTACATTTTGGGTGTGTTTTGCTTCCTTGTCTTCTAAATCACTAATTCGGTCCTCCGCTTCTCCTAGTCTACTGTTGATACTTTCAATGGAGTTTTTCATTGCAGCTATATCACTCTTCATATCTTCTTGGGTCTTACTTAAGTTGTTGATTTTTTCATCTGTTTCTTCTAGCTTCTTCCATATGTTATCGATTTTTTCATCTGTTTCTTCTAGCTTCTTCCATATGTTATCGATTTTTTCATCTGTTTCTTCTTGCTTCTTGCTGAGGTTGTCGATTTTTTCCTCCATCCGGTTTATGCACTCTAGGACCCTTATTCTGAATTCTTTTTCTGTCATGTTGCATGCCTCTGTATTACTTAGCTGCTTTTCTGGAGAGTCCTCCTTCTCTTTCCTTTGGGGGTTTCTTTGTCTAACCATGTTTGATCTCACTGACATATCTAGACGTTGAGTCGTTCAGTGGCTGCTCCCTTGGTGGCAGTGACTCCTTGGTCTGCGGTTCCTCTTCGGGCGGTTGCGGTAGCAGCTGCTCTTCAGTTGGCAGCAGCTCCTCTGGTGGGTGCTGTTCACAGCTGTGGTGGCTCTTCTGGCTGGTGGGGCGAGGTTTCATGTACAGCTGCTGTTCCTCAGCAGAGGGTGTGGTGCTCAGGAGGTTGCTGTTGCTTGGATCTGCTGTGTTGATTTAAAGGCACAAAATACAACACAACAAGGCACCACGTACCAGGCACTATACACAAATATATTCACGATATTAATAACCCCAAATAAAGGTGACCACCTGAATTAAGAGAATTAGGGGATAAGGAAGAAGGAAGAGAAAAAGAGAAAAGAGAAAAAAGAAAAGAAAATTAGGGACCAAAAAAAGGAGTGCAAAAATGAAATTGGGAAAAAGGAGGGGGGAAAGTAAAAGCGAGAAAAGAAAGGAAAAGAAAAAAAAGAGCGAAAAGAGAGAATGAAGTGGAAGAGGGGAAGAGACTTTTTATATGAGGAGAATACTCCTATAGAACAGCCATTAATCCCAACAAATTCCAGCAACAGCTCCCTGGAGATGAATGCAAACTAGAAACAACCAATAATATAACGATGAAAATAGAATGGAGAACACTAATCCCAAAATAAAATAAAGAGAAAATAAAATGGCACTTTAAAAAAAAATGGTAAAATGGTAGCAGTAATACTACTGGTTAAAAATAAGAAGGTAGTAATTAAAAGGGTAAAATCAGGTGATGGAAAAAAGAAGAAAAAAAAAAGAAGAAGAGGAAAAGAAAAAAAAAAGAAAAAAAAAAGAAAAAAAAATTGGTTTCTTAGTTAAAAGGTGAAAACAGAAAAAAAAAATATTGCAGTAGTGAAGGTCCTTCGGTTCTTCTATTCTTCAGTGTGGCTCGCCTTAGACCTGCCAGGTATTCAGGAGAGTGTTGAGTTTCCCTGCGATACACTGTTCCTCTGTGTTGTAAACCACAGTCCTTATTTTAAAGCAAGCCGCATTTGTTTCCCAGACTGCCTTATTTTGTGTTTAGCAAAGAGTCAGTTTGTGGGTCAGCCTCTGGGTGGCAGTGTTCTGGGGTTGGCCTCTGAGGCTACAGGGCCTCTCTGTCCAGTGGAAGTTCACTGCCCAGAGCTGGCTGCGTAAGAGTTACCAGTGCTGTGTTGTTGCTGGGATTGAAAATCCCTCTATAGGCCAGACCCTGTTAACTCCCAGGGACTGATCAGGTTATTTTAATCCTTGATCTCCTACAGGGTGGAATCTGGGTGTGGCTGTGCTCCTTGCCTGGGGGCTGGGGGGAGGAGTCTCACTCTCCGGAGAGAATGGCTGCCTCAGTCCTGGGCTCAGGGGTGTCTCAGCACTCAATTCGCTGCCACCTCTCCCGGCCCCCCTTCTCTCCTCAGTCTCTCCCCAGATTCCACTCCTCCGCACACTCTCCCTCTCTTCAGCACAGGTGAGTGTCTGTATCCGAAATGTCCCATGAACAGGGTTCAGTGAAAACAAACAAACAAACGCTGGCCGCGGAAACGGGGAAGGCTTGGTTTCTGTAAGCTTCTTCTCTTACCGGGACTGCATGGTCTGATCAGCTCTTCAGGCTGCCCCCTTTAGGCTCAGTCCTCTGTGATCACAGACCCAGCTCTCAATTCCCCCGGCAGCGCCAGGAATCCCGCGGTTCTCCTTTCCCCTGTTAGGGGCTGTGCCTGTCCCAAGGGATGCGGCTGTCTGCCACGCGGTCTCCCTCCGACTCTCTGGGCTCAGAGGTCTGGCAAACTTTCCTGCCCAAATCCCTGGTTTTTTTACCTTTCCAGGGGAGTTCTGCTCTTCCCGGCTGTAAACCGTCTCGCCAGCTGAGGAATTTCGCCAATTCGGGGTGGATGTTACTAGTTTCAGCTGCTCACTCCATTTGCTCAGGGACAGGACCTGGGACGCGTCTGCCTATACCGCCGCCATCTTCCTGAATCAGTTCTCAGCCTCATGCAAGCTTGCACCCAGTGCTTCTCCTGGGCTGCCCTGAGGTTCCACTCCTCCCAGATTCAGATTCTTTTGATCCAAATTCTTTAGTTTCCCTGCCCTGCTGGCATCAGGACAGAGAGTCTCTCTCCCCTTTGTTTCGTGATGGAATATCAGGGCTCACCATCAGACTTCTGCTAGGAAGAGCTGGGTGCTCTGAGCTGTTTGCTCTGACCGAGCGCCCAGGAGCAGTTTGAGGATGGTGTGTGACTTCTCCTGGCTGATGCTGAGTGAGCTCAGCCTTGTAGCTCGCTTTCTCCTTGCCCAGCAGACACGCAGAGCCACCCTCCAGCTCCTTCCAGGAAGTGGGATGTGTGCCTCCCCGGCCGGGCCACTCACTGCAGTTCACAAGCCAGCTCCCCCATCAGTGGAAGAGGGGCCACTGTGGTGGGAGAAGGCAGAGTTATCTTCATTGCTGTTGAGGAAAGGAAGAGATTGTGGAATGGTGAGGATGCACGTTGTCTTTTCCTAATGACCACAGCTCAGGCAGTGGCCACATAGATACCACTACGTCCTTCTTGGGTTGTGGCCAGAATACTCCACTCAAATGGGCAGATTCTTTTGAAACCAAGCCCCTGACCATCGAAGGAAGGGTCATTTGGCAGAGCCCCCCGCTGAAACTGCCATCTAAGGAGTGTCTAAGTGGCATTCTCACCCTGACCAACCTCCCGGATTCTTTCCTGCCCTCACCTGAGAAGCCACCTGCTTCCTGGCCCCATCCTGGAATCAGAAACCGACTCCTCAGCTGGGCTGTGTGTGTCTAGAAGAAATCCAGAAAGCTCTGGTGCCAAAGCAGTCCCATCTGTGGCAACCAGGTAGTCTTAGCTTTTTCTGTCTTGCCCAAACCATTCTGACTTCTCCTGTAGCGGTTTGAGCATCCTGAAGTCTGAATGTTTAAGCCTGCTCGCCCCCTGAGTAACTGGTGAAACGCTGAGTGCTGGTCAGTTCTGGTTTATTGTCAGAGAACTGAGAAGCATGTGGTGCTTTTCTTCCTTGTGGCCAATATGTGTCCAGCAACAGCCTGTGTGGGGTTTGCTAGCCTCCTTGAAGGGGTGCTGAGAGTTAAAATGAGTTCCTGTTCCTTCATCCACGCCCATCCTCACCCAGTCTTTTTGTTGGCAGAAGATCTTGTTGCAGTTCCCAGCTGTGTTGAGAAGTGTTTGACTTCCTGATGCTGTACACACTTGCTTCCCGCTCTGGGCCCGAGCTTTAGGTCCTCGGTACTCCTCTCCAGTTCTGGAGCTCTCGAGACTCCACAATCTCACAGGAGTTAAGGCTGCAGAGCCTGCTATGTGACGCGGTCAACTTTTAAAAACAATATGTCATTCAACCACTTAAAAGCATACAATTCAGTAGCAATAAGGATATTCATGATGGTATGTGACCATCACCACTGTTTGCTTCCCAAACCTTCTCATCACTCCCAACAAAAACCCTATAACCATGGAGCACCACTCCATCCCGACCCTCCAGCCCCTGGCAACCACTATTTTGCTTTCTAAAGTCTCTATGGATTTTTCTATTCTGAATATTTTACATTTATAAATGGAATCATATACTATGTAGCCTTATAACACTTTCAGGGTTCATTTCATGGCGTAGCATGTGTCAGTTTCATTTCTTTTTATGCCTCAATAATGTTCCATTGTTTCTCCATTAACCTGTTGATGGACATTTGGGATATTTCTACCTTTTGGCTATTATGAGTAATGCTGCTATGAACATTCATATATACTTTTTTGGGTGGATATATGTTTTCAGTTTTTTTAAGTACATACCTAGGAGTGAACTTGTTGGGCCACGTGGTATTTCTGTGTTTAACTTATTGAGGAACTACCCAACTTCCACAATGGCTGCTCCATCTTCCATTCTCATCATCACCCTCAAGGGCAGTGGTGACCTTTGGAGCCAAGTGTGTCAGCCTCACTGGCATAAGCCAACATAGTTATCTGGGGTGAGCCTCAGTGTAGGGTAGCTGGGACCCGTGAGGAATGAGCAAGGAGGGAACACAGGGCCTGGGAAGCTCTGGTGGAGCTCAGGACCCAGCCCTCAGGAGTGGTTGAACCTCTCCAGTTTGATGTGAAGTGTAGGGGCAGGTGACTAGTTTAAGGGCCATATGGTGAGCTTCGGAGGGCTGATCCAGGTGGTGCCTGTTGTGTGAAGTATTAGACCCTGAGCCTGAGATGGTGGCAGAGTGGCCTCACCCTAGGGAAGACTGGTTACCAGCAGAAAGAGGAGGCAGGTCCAAGCCCTGGCCACACAGGAGGCTGATGGGGGGCAGGGAGAAGGAGCGCTGTGATGCAGGGTGGGGGTACTTCCTTGGGCTCCAGTATGGAGGTGCCATGTCTTACCGCAAAGCACAGCCCCCCTCCTGATGCTAAGACAACTGCCTCAAATCTGGGGTTAGTTTCTGAATTGGCATGTGATTGAAATCTAAGCATGTATGGTCAAAACTATCTTTAAAGATCTCTCATTGCCAGGATCCAGGCCTTTGGAGGTTCAATAGCCAAATTGTAGCTTTTTGTGTTTGCTTTTCAGGGGTAGTTTCTCTTCCTGGAGCAGAGGAAGCCAAGGTCTTGTTTGAGTGGGAAAAGGGTAATAGGGAGAATAAAGAGATCGAGTGGCAGAGAGGTAGAATTGATTGTGTGTGAGTTAAATGTATACATAATGTGACTCCCCCCTCCTTCTCTCTGCTGTACTGATGGCTTGGGACCTAGAGTAGGTGTGGGGCTGGGGAAGACCAGAAAGGCTGACATCGGAGGCTCTGGGGCTGTGGCACATGCTGCAGGGATGTCCTCTCACCCTGTATCATATCACTCATGGGGAGATGGAGTCGGGCCATCATAAACCCACAGCAGGGTTGAGGTGGGTCCCTTCACTGGAACCAGCCTCTGGGAGCCCAGCCTGCATCTGGCAGAGGCCTCCTCCGGGGCAGGTGAGCCAAGTCAGTGCCGCCTTGTAAGCAGTGTTACAGTTTAACAGCATTACAGTTTAATAGTGATGTGCCTACACTCACTGCCTCCTTGGAGCATCTGGTAATCAGGAAGCATATTCCCAGTTTACAGATTGTGGCTTAGAAAAAGAGTGGCTTTCACAGTTCCATGATGAGGAAGAGACAGAACTAGCATACACACCTGGGACTTCTGACTCTAAATTCAGCATTCTTTTTATTGTGTTCCACTTCCTGGGGAAGCTGTGTGATGGTGCTAATCTTTTTCTACATTCTCTTTGTTGGAATGGATCAGAGTTTTGGGGTCATGAGGTGCTAAGAACCTGGGGAAGGATCAGGGTCATGTCTGATTCTTACACAGGTGGCTTTTGCTCTACCTGGGCTCTGGTCAGATGTGAGATGGAGCTGCTTTCTCTGGCTCTGCCAAGGCTACCTTGCCCCCCTCTGCACCCCCAACCTTTCCCCCCATCTGTCTGTGTCCCTTTCTGGGCAGCAGCCTCCCAAAGAGACAGGTCTCATCAGAAGTTGGCTGATATTTTGGGGTCGAGCCTTGGTTCTGATGAGGCAGAGTTAGCATCTCCTGCGGCAGCCCCAGCTTTCAGCAAATGGTAAATGCTACTTGAGGGCAACATTCAATTATGAAAATCTATTTCTCTTGCCACATTCAAAAAGTCTCCTAATGTGCCTTTGTGCACACACAAATTTAGTGACACATCACTAAATGTGTATGTGGTTGCCATGGAAATGTCTCTCTTCTAACATGGCATTCCAAAAGCAAAGAGGAGGGAAGTTTTCTTTGTAAAGAGAAGCAGAGCAGAACTTGGCTAATTGTCATCGCACTAATCCCCAAACTGTCACTCTTCCCTGACTACCTGTCTCCTACTTCCTGTCAACGGTGGAAGCCGAATCAGCCTGCTACTGTGCTTCCTTAGGAATTTCACAAGCGTTGTTCCTAACTTTTATGCCAGGCACGTACCAGGAAGGACCCCAGGACTCTCAATTTCAGTTTTCACCTGACTTAGTGCACCTTCCTGGACTGCCTGGCACTTGAGCCTCATACACACTCAAGTCTCAGAAGAACTCTTGGCACCAGGTCTTCTGAAGATGCTTCTGAAGATGCTCTGAGCCTCAGTTTTAGTCTTTGTGACAAATGCATGGTATGATGGTGTACACAGTGTGCTAATACTCAGGCACTTTTTGAATGTCAGAAATCCCAGACATGTTCCTGGTGGCGGTACGAATCTGCAGAGGGTGGGAAAGAGGGAGGACTTCAAAGGCCTCAGTCTGACTGAATGCCCTCTGTCACTCTGGCCCACGCTTGCCCCGTTTTCAGCTCTGCCCTATTGACTGTCTTGACTGAGCCTCTCTTGGGCAAAGAAGTCCTTGCATTTCTGGATTTTACCAGCACCTTCTGGGAGATCCTTGGTCCGTATTGGCTGATCCTATGCCTACGTCATTGGGCTGTACCAGCTTCCCTAGTCTTGGAGCTAGGTAGCTGTTTTTTGTGGTTCTGAAGTTCAAGTTGATGGGTCGTTTTGCTACTATAGTTCACCAGTGGCAAGCTCTGAGGCAGAAACCTTAGCATCTTGCCCTGAATACCTGCCCTGGGAACCTGTCATTTCTATTCTCAGTGGCTCTGCATTTCTCTGCAGGCCCCTTTGGCCTGTGAGATGCCCCTGTCATTTCATAGTCAAGAGATGGTTTGTGGGGGGTCAGAGGCCAGTTCGTCTCTAGGTGCATGTTTCTGTCCCTGGAGTACAACACATGGGTGGCTTCTAGGCTGGAGTGTCCCAGCACACTGGACTCCCTGCCTCCAAGGGGACTTTTGTGGTTCCTGGGGTTCTGAGAGCCTGCCTGCTGCTCTTCTCCAGCTGCTCTGCCTCTGATGGAAGCATCTGGTCCCTGACAGTGCCACAGGGTGAACTCCAGAGGTTAAGTGTATTCCAGCCTTATTGCTTTCAATGCTTTTAAAACTCTAGATGCTCCATCTTGTTCATGGCAGTACTGGCTCCTAAAACGATCTTTGGCCACAGGCCATGCCGAGTTGCCAATGGTGTGGGACAGAGCTTCTGACTCTCAGAGCAGAGGGTATAAATGCTGGTGGACCCCGTGTACACAGATCTGCATCCCTGGTGGGGTCCTGTGCGTCTCCACTTACCATGGGCATGAGGTGGGTCTTTTCTACCAGAAGACAGATTGTTCTTCTTCCTTTTATAAATCAGGTCCTCAGCATTGTTTCTTATCCAATATTTATTTATTCTGCCCTAAAGGAATGAATAAGGAGGCATCTGGCTCATTGCTGGGCTGTGACCTTGTGGAACAAGTATAAGTGACCCGAGAGCCAGAGAGCCGAGGGGATTCCAACTAGCAACTGTGTAGGAGTTTGGAGCCTTTTATTTCCAAATCAGTGCCCAGTGCTCACCATACTGAGGCCTCTCGGAGACCTGTCAGCCTCTGCAAGCAACCACCGCTCCAGGCTACTTCCGTGTAGTTGCTGCTTCTGAGGTTGTACTGAGCTTATTTTCAGGTCTGTGTTGAGAGCTCATGACCTGCCCCGAGAGAGACTAAGTCCGACATTGCCTGCTTGACTGTGTTTTCTCAATGGCATAACCCAGGTCTCCCCTGCAGCCAGGAACAGGGGCTTTTTAACAACAGGAAACTCTATTTGGGACAATATAGAAGTTATCTCTGACATAATCATGTTCTGATTTCTCTCTCTGCCATTTTAGACGCTGATAAATCTGCCACACTTGGATGTATAAATAGCTGTTAGGAGAGCTGGCTGTCCCTTTTTGCTCTTGGCTTGTGCCAGTAAATGTCAATTTAGTCCTTATAGAAGAAAAATAATGGGGATTTGGTTGTTTTTCTAATCCACAAACCCTATAATTCTAACCTGGAAAATCTGGCTCTCCTATTTCAAATCAGTTTTAATGGCAAAGGCTAACAGAGGCTTTATTGTTCTTATCTGAGCTTATTTTTAAACTTTTTTCATTTGTTTGTTCAACAAATAAGAACCCCTCAAAGGAGAACTGGAGGAGACTGGCTTAAGAGAAAGAGAGTACATGACCAAGAAAGAGTTGGGTGAGGAGCTCGGTTCTGGAGAGATTCCCACCTGCTGTACACTCAGAACGGTGTTCACCAACTAGTGGACAAACTTTCTAGAAATCAATGAATGCCAAGAACCAGGGGCTGCCGGGCGGGCCACTGCTGAGCCCTGGAGTGCCAGTTGGAAACCCCCTCCCATTCTTTCTTGTGTCCCAGACGGGAAGTGCAGACTAGCTCTTGCTGGGGACTTCTGATGGTAACCGGGCCCACCTGGCCAGAAAGACAAACTGCCATGTTTGAGAGGAAGAGGGTTCTTGGTTCTTCACACCTGGCCCTGAGCTCGCTTAGCTTTTCAGCTGTACCTTAAGCCTCTCCCAGCTCACTGCCCTGTTCCTGGGGCTGGAGGGTTGCTTCAGGCTGCTCATGGTCCTGTATGAGCTGGACAGATTCCTGCTCCCATTCTGCCTGTGTCATTGTGAGCAGCTTCCCAGCGGGTGGGAAAAGACAGCCATGCCCAGCTATGTGACAAGACTCCACAAAGCAGTGACCTGCCCTTCTGTGTCCGTGGAGCTGTGACCCAAGGAACTCCATTTCTCCAAGTAAGATGCTCTCTGCAGGGAGAGACTAATGTGTGCGCCTCTCTCTGGCTCCTGTCACCGAGCAGGTCACACAGAATTAACGTGCTCCTCCTTTAACCACAAACTGATGCTCCTGGCCTGTTCGTGGGCATTCTAATCCCCGCCCTGGCGGAGGCCTGAGGTCAGCCGTCAGAAAGAAAGTCTCCCTGGGGAAAATGTGTGCTTTCTATCAGGCTTCTTTCAGGCATTTCCTCAGACTCCTGGGTGTGGGATTTAGAAAAGCAATGAAGTGTGTTCTATCTGAGGGGTGTTAGCAACACGGTCCCATATCAGTGTCACGGGGTCCTGAGTGGGAGGGAAGCCCCTGCAGCCTGCCAGCCACAGTGGCTTTAGACCAACCTGAGCAAGGATGGCTGAATAGTTTAGGGACTCAGCGGGCCTGTCCTGCTTCCCAGCAATGGTACCCAAGCCAAGTGCTTCGTTTTTCCAATTTCCCCCTTCATAGTAGCTCCCGACTGCTAGGAGTCTGACCAGCTGACCGCCAGGCCTCCAGGCCCTTCCCAAGGACAATGGTAGACACTCTACTCCTAGACTCCCAGATGAGGATCCTTTGCCCCAAGTGTCAGGGCTGGAAGGCTGTGTGGTCCCCGTCAGAGGCCTCCCTGACCGGAGGTCCAGGCAGGGCCCGTGACTCCTGCCACAGGAGGGCTGCCACCTTCCTGGCTGCTGTTGGGAAACAAATGGCTTCTCTAAGGGACACGGGGACTCCTGCGAGTACTATTTGCTGTCAAAGAAGAATACTCAGTGTGGTGAGATTGCGCTCTCCTGGGAAGTGAGACTCTGCTAATGTGTTCTCAACTTCTGTTCCAGCTGGCGCCAGCTGTTCCTGCCCCACCAGCTGGAAGGCCTCTAGCACCCACATGGGCACGGGGCTGAGCTGGTGGCAGCACTTGGCATGTGGATGTTTAGCAAAGATTGCTGCTGCCTCCAGTCATGCCATCTTTCCCCCCTACCTTAGTGGGTTTTTTGAGCTGGGGCCAGAGCCCCACAAGGCACTGTCATGAGGTTGTCTCCTCCTACAGTAGAGCTTGGGTGCACAGACATGCAGGATGAACAGGGGCCTCAAACAAGTTACTTAACTGCTGCCTCAGTTTCCTTCTCTGCACAATAGGTGATAACCTTGGGGTTAGAGTATTCATAAATTACTTAGCATAGTTCCTAGCACATAGAAGGTATTTAATCATTACTAGCTTCTATTGGAACATCTCTGCTGAGACCCCTAAACATTTCCTAGCACTGCTGGTCATGGCCCATCTCTCCAAGGGTTCCTTATAGGAAACCATCCTTTTGTGTTGTGATGTGACTGTGTGCCCCTAATTCAAATGCCTTCTAATCAGCTGTCCTGTCACCCCACCTTGGATGCTCTGCAGACTCCCTGATTTTTCTAAACCCTCTTGCATCTAGGAGGTGTCAGTATTCTGGGCTGAGGGGCCATGTTGGAGAGGGTATTGGTCTTAAGCTACTTTCCCCAGAATTAGGCTGCTCTTGCTGGCCTCAGCTTCCCTCAGCCTGACTTTTGCAGGAAACTTGCTGAGTGGCCCAACTGTTTCCTAGGGGTCAAGGCATGTTTGGGAGGACAATACAGGGGACTGCACTCTCTGAAATCTCCTGTCTTTTCAACTGGGGTAACTTTGCCCCCCCCCCCCCCGGGGACGGAGACATTGGCAATGTCCAGAGACATTTTGGGGTGTCACAACTAGGAATGCTATTGGCATCTAGTGGGTAGAGGCCAAGGATGCTGCTAAACATTGACAATGCACAGGATAGTCCCCTACAATGAAGAATTATCCAGCCCAAAATGTCAATAGTGATGAGGTTTAGAAACCCTGATCTATTCCTGGTTGACAGGGAGACAAGTTTGGGAACTCTAAGAATTGTAGGAGCTACGCCACCCAGATAATCAGCCTGAGCCCTTCATTCATTCCTGCCCCCCCCCCTGCCCAAAACCTAGAACTACTTATCTCTTACAAATGTGCTGTGCAACTGTAGACAAATTAATTAACCCCTCTGAGCCTTGTGTACAGTGATACTGGGGGTTGCCTTTCTAGATGAGGGTCTATCAAAGACTTCAAGTCTAGAGATTGTTGTCTTAGGAGACACTGTTATTTGGATTCATGAGGCACCTGACTCCTTCCAGAGGGTAAGGCTTTGTAAAAGAAAAGCAGTTCTGACTTTATGTTTTTGGGGGGAGTGTTGAGTTGGATCCAGTCTCTGAGTTAAGGAAGTTATGACCCACAGTTTGGGTGGACCTCTCCACCCTGCCCCCAGCTCTCCCAGGTCCCAGGACCTAGCCATTGCCGAAGCAGTTTTTCTCTTCTGCAAATAATTGTCCTTTCTTCATGCTTAGTGGAGCTTTCACCATAATCCGTGTATGGCCGCATTGGGAAGACTGACTTTATGGCAGCTGCTATGGAACGTAATCTGCTCACATTTAGGTTGTAAATTTTCCGTGGTTCCACAGTGCTGTGGACTTCACCGGAACACATGCTGTTCTCTGAAAATTGACGTGGCTTAGAACAAAGCAAGGCCTTATTGGTTTGAAATAAACATCTTGTGAGCTCGGCTATTTTAAAATAGAAACAAAACGTAGTGCCTATCTCTGATTGAGGGCTCCAGCCTGCTTCATCCCCAAAGGTTGTGGATTAAGGAATTCATTTACTGTGTGACCTTGGATCAGTCCTTTAGCATCTTCAGGTCTGAGTTTTATATGTAAAATATGGGGCCCAAACTAGTTCCATTCCTGCTGCAGCCTCTCACTCAGCTCCTGGAGGTTATGGAACTTGGGGAGGGAATCTGTTACCTGTGACTGCTCTTTCAGAGCAAAAATCACCCCTCTAATAAGTGTGGGCAGTGCTCTTGCCTCATCTCCATAATTACAATTCTCAGGTGCTCTCAAGAAACCAATCATGCCTGGCCGGTGTGGCTCAGTGGTTGAGTGTCAACCTATGAACCAGGTCACGGTTGGATTCACGGTTGGGTTCAGGGTACATGCCCTGGGTTGCGGGCTTGATCCCTAGTGGGGGACATACAAGAGGCAGCTGATTAATGATTCTCTCATCGTTGATGTTTCTATCTCTCTCTACCTCTTCCTTCCTCTCTGAAATCAATAAAAATATATTCAAAAAGAAAAAAGAAACCAATAACTAGTTTAGCTACACCAAATGGGCAACACTTATAGTTTAAATCTCTTTTCTTGGCTTCAAAGGAGTGAGCCAAGTTTGACAACTATAAATGGAAAACTGTCCTCTGGCCCTTGGGGACAGAAGATGATCGACTTGTGGGGCAGAGTGTAGCAGATTAGAAGGCAGGCTCTTCCTCTTGCATCCTTCCTCCACTCCTGGTTTCTCTCCTCGGGTCTATTGTTGGCCTCTACCAAGGGTACTGACTTCTAAGTCTGTTGGCTAAAATCTCTTCCTTTTACAGACTGTCTAGAAGAAGCCACTTTTCCCTCAGGGAATTGTGCCAGTGGTTAATAGGATAACGTCAGGAAGTTCACTCTTACCCTGAAACCTCAATTTTTCCTGTTGCAGTTTGACTTAAAGGAAAAAATCGCATCCTCGAGCCTGACAGTGTGAAATAGCTCCCCTGAGGCTGGGGTGGCCGGGGAGCCCGGGGCCTAGACTGGGGTCCTCAGGAGCTGCTTCCTCTTGGGGTGGGGTATCTGCAAATGGATTGTGTGCAAAGGACTCTCTACAAAGCTGATGTGGGTCTTAGGTTGACTCATCATGTCCTTTTAAAGACATCTTTTCATAATACGGCTTACAGGTACATTTGGCACCTTCTCCAGGGTTAGCGATTTGCTGGTTTTAGTAGTGATTTGCCAAAGTGTTAGCTGAAACACTTGCCTCAGTTTTATAGGGTCAGCTTCATATTTGGAACAAATAAGCATGAGTATTAAATTCCTTTTGGGTCTCTACCTTCTGCAGGCAATTCTGTGTGTGTTTCTCTGCTGTCCAGCTGTGCTTATGCCTGCCTAGTTGTAGTGGTTCTTTTGTGGGTGCTGTTAGAAGTAGAAAATTAAAGGACAAGACATTTTTTGATCATGCCCACACTGGCATCTTGCTCTCTTGTTTAGGTTCCTTGGCCAGGGAGGAGCCAGAGATGAGACAGGGGTTGAGATAGACCAGCTTGGGTTGTAACTAGGCAGAGGAAAGGTCTGAAATCTGGATGTAAAATGGATCCCAGGGCCTCAACCTTCTAAGCAAGAACCTGTCAGTGTCATGAAACTCTCTAGGAGTGAAGAACTTTCATTCTGAGAAAGCCACTCTCAATATTTGCCTTTTTCCAGAGATTGGAGAGAAGGAGGGACAGAGGTTATATGGATGGGGGTGAGGGTGTTTTTTTTTGGGGGGGGGGGCGCTTGAAAAATAGGAACAAAGCCATGAAGCAAGGCCCCGAGGCTCTAACTTCCTTTTTCAGTCAGAGTTGCTCACCTTCTAGTGAATCATCCATACACACAGCAATTTATGGTCTTCATTATTCTTTAGCAAGAAATAATTTCCTACTCATCTGTCACTTTGAGACTAAGGGCCTTACACTTCCTGTGCTGAGAATATAGTAGCTCTTTGTACATCAATTCTATTTATGTCCCATTTGGGGGCTTGGGGATGCCCTTTGACAAACATACAAAAAAGAGATTTAATACAGCAAGAGCCATAGAAAAACGAGAAGGCAGAACCAGGGAACTCAGTGACCTAACGTTAGACCCTGTTACCCACAGAGCTTTGGCCTCGGTAAGTTATCACCGGCCCCCACCCCGTCTTCCTTTTATATGTTATTCTTACTAGAATAAAAACATCCATGTAGCTTGCACAGCAAATCACTGCCCTGTAGTAGAGTCAGGGTAATGAACTCTAGGCCATGGCCTGCCTCTGGTTTTCGAAAACTACCTTCCAATTTAGGAAAGAATCTGCTCACATCGACAAACAAAATAAATTCTGGTATGTTTTTGTTATTTCATTTTTGTCTTAGTTTTTTTTTTTTTTTTAAATCCTCACCCCCGGAGTGAGGATATTATTTTCATTGATTTTTAGAGAGAGTGGAAGGGAGAGGGAAGGGGGTGAAAGAGAGAAACATTGATGTAAGAGAGACAGACACATTAATCTGGGGGGCAAGAATCAAACCTGTGATCCTCCAGTGTGCAGGCCTACACTCTAACCACTGAGCAGTGCCGGCCAGGGCCATTTTTGTCTTACTTTTTAAGATAAATGAAAATATCAACCAGTGCTCATGTGGGAACTACACCTTTGCCAGGACACCACTAGGTACAGCTTTGCTGCATGGCCCATCTGTGTTACCACTTCAGTGCCTTGACTGGCATGCCCAATTCCCCTTTCACTCACTGACTCATTTATTTAACAAATAAGTATTGAGTGTATATTATGTGCCAGGCACCAGAGATGCAGCAGGGGACAAAATAGACAGTAAGCATAATCAATATGTCAACCCCATCGTTTGCATTTTCAACCTCTTCCCTCCTTTGAGGCACAGGTGCCCCCTCCTCTCTCTGTGTCTTGATCATCCCCACCAAGGGCGAGCTCTGCCTCCACTGTGGTCACATCTGTCAGCTCTGCATTGATGGGGCTGAACCTGGGCTCAGCTCGAGGACAGAGCCTGAGCAGAGTCCTGTGTGCATGGCTTGGAGCTTGAATGAAGGCCCAGGATTGAATATTAAAGTAGTTTTGTGGAAGAAAGCCAGTAAGAGGGAAGCAAAGTCACAGTTTCTTTAGAGTTTGTGAAAATGGGATGCACCCTCTCAATCTAATGATTTGTTAGCTTTTCTCTGTGCTATGAGCTTGGAGGGCATCTAAACTGAGATCTTTGCACCTGAAAGGGCTTAAAAATATTTAATATAAGAAATATTACAGAGTAGCCTGCTGATTCACTCATCTATTTGTTCAGCAAATACAAATGCCTACCCGGAGCCAGGGGCTTGCAAGCTGTATGAGCTGCCAACCCAAATTATCCATGGTCTCTCCCTGTGAGGGATTTTCAGACTCATGGGGCAGTTTATAATCCAGATTGCTGGCCAGTGAGCAGAAGCCTTCCCTGTCTCTTTGGAATCAGGCCCCATGGGTAGTCTTTCTCTTCTTTCTCTGTTCTCCCCCTGCCTAGCATTAATCTCAGTGTGTACTTACATGTCTCTGTCCATGTTAGATGAATGTCTGTCTCTCTCACAAGAATGTTGGATCCAAAGGGCAGGGACCCGTGTCTGTCTTGTTGACAGGGTACAAATAGGCACTCACTCAGGAGAAACTTGTCGAATAAGCAAAAGGAGGGAGGAACAAGCATGGAGGGGGGAGATTGATGTGGGTGAGAGGCCCAAAGGGCATTGGAGGAAGAGGCTTGAGCTAGAAGAATGAGTCTTCATTCTTTGAGTTGGGCCAGGTGAAGCCAAACTCATGCACTTGTCAAAGTCCCGCCCAAGCATCACCTTTGTTGCATAGCTTTGTCTTATCGCTTCTCTGTGGCTAGATCTCTGGGACAGAACACAGCAATTTGCATTAAAGCTTTATGTGATTCTTAACCTTTCTTGAGTCACAGATTCCTGTGTTAATCAGATAAAAGCTATAAACCCTCTTCCCCAGACTAATGCTCATGGTGTGCACATGTGTGCACAAAAAAACACAGTTTTCCTTTAATTTCAAAGGATTCATAGGCTCCCCTTCCAACCAAAAACCCCAAATCAAGAACCCTGCTTTTAAAAATGTCACCTTGACATAGGCATGCATCCTGTTCCTCTGTAGCCCCAGTCTCAAGCATGGTTCTGGCATACAGGCAGTACTTAATGTGGAATAGTGGGTGGATGAATAGAAGGATGGATGGGTAGATGATTATGTTAAGAAGTGCCCTGATTTGCTATGACTTGTTTAGAATTGAGCTAATAATTCCATTGAGGTCATCAGGGGGAGACTTCAGCTTTGAGCAGAGAATGTAGCACTCTTTATACCACTGCTCTGTCCTTGCCCTAGGAGTGTGGTTCTGCCTACACCAGGGAGGCCCACCAATTCAATTTTCCAAATAAAAACTTAGGACATTGTGTCTGACATTGATAATGGGACAGAATATTTGAAATTTGGCCTATCTCAGAAAATCAGAGGTCGTGTGATTCTAAAGGAATATAACCTAGCCCTGGGGCCAATTGGCTTGCTCTTAAAGCTTCTTTAAACCCAGAAGGGGATGATCAGGGACTAGGCTGCACTCCCCATAGAGACCAGGTTAGTCCTCCAACTCTGGGTGGAGGGAACCAGCATGGCAGGCCATCTGTCCTCCAGATTCTTCTCCATGGTCCTGTGTTGAATAAGTGATCCCTAGAAGTACCTCTAAATGTTGCCCATCTTTTGCTCATTACTGTCCCACCCCCCAAAAGGCAGTATAAATCCCTGGCTTTAAAAATGTTCAACTCTAGAAGCTTGAACATTTCTGGCTTCTATTTTAATCCCTATTTTTCACATTAGGGCATTTGACAATGTTGATTTTTAGACATCAGAATAGTTGAAAACTATAGGGTAAAAAACCCCACAGTACTATCGTTTGCTTGTAAAACAGTTGTCAAGGGAATGGATTTTGCAAAAACACTTCCTCCCGGAGAGCTCTCTTTCCATGTATCCCCACATTGAACATTATTGGCCTGCGTGATATTGATAGGCAAAGGTACCGTTGGCAGGTAATTTGTCTAGCCAACATCTCATCATGAACTGAAGCCCTTGCTGGCACATTCTCAGGTCAGCAGCTGATGGTAGACGAAGTTCAAGTTCAATTTATAGTGCATCTGAAATGTTCTTGGACTTACAGGAATGACGGAAGAGTTCTTGGCCTTGGCTATAGACTGGGGAATAGGATTCTGTAAATTCTATTAGCAGACCATGGAGGTGCCTGATAAATGGAGCTGATATTGCAAAACATTGGTCAATTAAAAGAAAAGGTGAAGGCTCCTGGGGCAGGGGCTGTGACTCAAGGTGCTCACATAAGGAGATACTTATCTCATGATGAGTGTGCTGGAGCCCAGGCCCCAGCCAGTGGTACTTGAAGAATTCGTCACCGTTAGACATGCCAATGTATATATGTGCTGCTCAGTTGTGGTCAGACCTTGCAAGTGAGGCTGGCGGGTTTAATTATCACTGGAAAGAGCTTAGTCAAGGAAGTGCTGCCCCAGTTAAAGTTATGGCCACTGACGCTGACAGGTTAATACAGACCTCTCTAGTCCCATAGAAGTGCAAGGTCCATGTGTAGACAGGAGAGTTGCTGACAAAGAGGCAGAGAGATGGCTGTGTCTCCATTATTCCCATTTGTGTGGGGGTCTATTGTATTTGCAGTAATCTTTAATTATAAAAGCTATTACCATGGGATGGACTATCAATGTTATTCGTTTTTGTCATGTTGCCTGGTAACATCCCTTGGTGCCCAAGACACACGTTTCTGTAGTTACAGGCTGAAGAAGTGAAACCTTTCTTAGCCATTTTACCATCACAATATTATAAAAAGCTATTTTGAGAGATAGTTGAGTCCTATCTGGGTGGGTGAAAAATGGACCTGATGACAGCCTGAGTCTTTAAAATTCTTTAAAGACTTTTTTAAAGTTCCCATTTTCTGGAGACTGAATAGGAGAACCCCACTGCACCACTGGAGCTCCCCAAGGGCAGGGACCAAGGCTTAGTCTATCTTTTTAAAAAATTTTAGAGAGGGAGGGAGAGGGAGAGAGAAACATCTATGTGAGAGCAAAACATCAATTGGCTGCCTCCTGAGCCCACAACCTAGGAATCGAATCAGCAATATTTCAGTGCACAGTACAGCGCCCAACCAACTAAGCCACATTGGCCAGGGCCTAAGACTTCTTTTGAACCAGAGTAGTTCTTTGTGATGCAACATTCCCCAGTAGCAAGACAGAAAAAAACAAAACACACAAAACAAAAACAAAAACCCCTACTTCTAAACAGTTGACTGCATTCTGCTCTCCTCTTTAGGATAACATTCTGCCCCATTACAGACCGATCTCTACTGCGGGGCCCATTCTGCACACCCTTACAGACTGCATGAGAAGGAAGAAGTTGTGAATCTTTAGGTTTTTGATGATTTCCAACCTCAGAACTGTTCACCAATGGAGAAAATAGGAGATCAGATATTTCAAGTAGACTCTATTTGCACTCCTGTGAAGTCAGGTTATCTCCATCACCCTGCTGGTTCTGAAAATGCCCCATTAGTGGAAGAAATGGTGTCAGAGTTATCACCAGAAATACTCAAAATCATTCTCTTTAAAGGTCACACTGGTGGAATTTTCAGATAACACTTGGCATTGCTATTTTTCTTTTAAGTTGGAGGCAGCTGCTCTGGGCATAGGGAGAGGTCATCTGTTGGGTTTCAGATCTCTAAGGCTTAGCCCCCCAAACGTGGTTATCATGGTTATCGTTGAAAGATAATTACATTCTACATTTTCATGCTGAACTCTTGATATGGACTGATTGGCATATTTAAATCTCATCTCCTAGGCATTTTCTAATCATCATAGCCTCATTGGGGGGAAAAACACCTAATCAAGTAGCTGTTTAGAGATGCTTTGCATTTAAAAATTTTGCTGGGTTTATCTGATTTTCCTCTGGTTCTTTCCCTGACCTCAAGAAAGTTTAAACCTCTAATGGTTAAATAGCCACAGTGAACCACTCAGGAACTGTTTTTGCATTTACATTCTCTGTCTCTTTCGCATCATTTCCACCCCTGACCCCCTTTCATCACCCTGAATGAAGCTTTCTCACTTAGTGACTTCCCAGCCATGAGGGGGCTATGGAATTCCAGCGAATGAGGCTCAGCCTTTTTTTTTTTTCACTGTAAGTGGTTCCCGCCAGGTCTGGAATCGGATCTGAGAGTGAACAGTGATTCACATCTTTTTCAGGTTCATAAATGGGACACCAAGTCCACAGTAAAAGTAAGAGGACTTCCTTCCTCTTGCCCAGAAAAAGACAGACACAAAGAGCAACTTCTCAGTGCTGCAGGTTGAGTCGAAGCAACCTCCTTAGAAAAGGCGCCTGAGACTTGATGTTATTTTATTAACAGTAGCTGGAGAAGACCCCACCCCGCCAGCTGAACTGATATCATTTTATGCAATGTTTTCTCAGCATTGTGCTCAGAATTGAGAAAACAGGATGGTTTTCTTCCTTATACATGGCTGTCAGTGACAGAAATTTCACCAAGGCCTTTCTTTTGTCGGGAATGTCTGAAAGGGCCTGTCTTTGAGATTTATGAAAGAGCCCCAGTGAGCCACCACCACCCATAGCTGTACCTCAAAAGCAAGACAGGGAAGAGAAATTGTGCGAAAGCTCCATCACCTGTCATAGCCATCAGTCTGTCTGTCTGCCTTCTGTGAAAGGGTCTGTTTTGTCGGCTCTGCGGGAGCTGCCACCTTCCTGCCATAGGTTCACAGGCCCCAGCAGGAAGCTCAGATCTGGTGGCAGCTTCGTAAAGAGAAAATCCTGATTCCATTAGAAGCCACAGCAGCGGAGCTGGGGCTGGGAAATTCAGTTCTTTGGGAGTGGGATGTGTGCATTTGAGGGAGGTGGGAGGGGAAAGCAGAAAATCAAGCCAGGCCTGTCTGAGCTTTGATTCTGATCATTCAAACAATTCAAAAATCTGTGACACTTGAGCATCCGAGTCCTCTCTCTCCCTCTCTCTCTCTCTCTCTCTCTCTCTCTCTCTCTCTCTCTCTCTCTCTCTCTCCTAGTCTGTCCCATTCATTAGAGCCTTTTTGGTTTTCTTAGTTAATTATTCTGTGGTATTCTATTTCAGGGTTTTGGAATCAAATTACTTGAAATTTTACTCTCTCCAGTGTGATTAGGTGATCTTTGATAATAGAGCTGTAGAAATCCTTTCAAGATCATAGCACTTCAGCTCAGCACCACCAAGGCACGTGCCCCATGAAATTCAGTCTTATAGGAATGGGAAATCTCCCTCAGCCCGTGATTATGAAGCCAGAATATCTCTGCACATCGTCCATTTCCACAGACCTAGAAAAAATGAAAAGAAAACCTATGCTGAACTGTCTGATCAATGCAAAGTCAAGGAGCTTACAGGATGGCAGCTACTTGGCTTCCTAGGGCCAATGAGCTCCAAGACCTGAGTCACTTTAACAGTTTTTGTGGGGCTGAAGCGGGTCTGTTTGCTGCTTTGAATTCTCTCTTCTGGTGTGAATGGGTAACCTTATCAGTGGATTTTGTAAGCCTTTCTAGCCAAAAACAAAACAAAACAAAAACCAAAATATGTACTTTGAAATCTCTGCTGATGGGCACCTAGGAGGAATGAAGAGAAAAGTCAAATGTGTTTCTCAGTTACATGTGAGAAACAGAAGGAGCTTTTATTTCAGATACTAATTAAGATCTCAGTGCAGATGTTCTCTTGGAGGCCTTCCTTGGTCACCTCCACCCACTGTCATCCCGTATCCGCTTCCCTTGCTTGATTTTTCTTCGTAGAGCTTGTCACCATTCAGTTACCCTGCTCATTTGTTTCTTTCTTATTGTCTGTCTCCCACAGGAGGGAACACCAGCAATGAAGGCAGGTACTGCCTGTCTTATTTACTGCTGTAGGTACCAGAACATGGGGTACCAGTGAATGCTCAATATATATTTTCTTTTTTAAAATATATTTTTATTGATTTCAGGGAGGAAGGAAGAGGGAGAGAGATAGAAACATCAATGATGAGAGAGATGCCTCCTGCATGCCCCACACTGGGGATGAAGCCCGCAACCAGGGGCATATGGCCTGATCGGGAATCGAACCGTGACCTCCTGGTTCATAGGTCGACGCTCAACCACTGAACCATACCAGCTTGCTTTAATACATATTTTCTGAATGGATTTCAGATGAGGGGAGGTTGAGGAAAGAACAAAAAGAGGCAAAGGTTGGAACCAGACCTGGGTTTGAATCTAAACCTTCCACTTATTGGTTGTATGCCCTTGGAATAGTTTCAGAACCTCTCTTAACCTCAGTATCCTTATCTATAAAATGGGCATAATACCTGCTTCCCAGAGTAGCAATGGAGGATTAAATGAGATGTATGTGATGAACTCTGACACAGGGGCTGCTACATGGAGATGCTCTGTGGCTCATTCTCCAAGCTTTGATTGACACAAGTTTACTGGACAGGAGATAGGGCCTTTTCCTGCCCATGAGTGTCCAGAAATGGAATCTCCAAGGATTCTGTACCCAGAGCTGGTTCCTCAGAGATAGTGATGCTGACTGGAAAACGAGGCTCCTGTCAGCCTGAAACCTTTGTTCTCATCCTCAGCCAAGGGCTTCCCTGTGAACCCCAAAGGCCCAAAACAGGACACCCAGGCCGCTGACAGTCTAGAACAGCCGTGGGCAAACTACGGCCTGCGGGCCGGATCCGGCCCGTTTGAAATGAATAAAACTAAAAAAAAAAAAAAGACCATACCCTTTTATGTAATGATGTTTACTTTGAATTTATATTAGTTCACACAAGCACTCCATCCATGCTTTTGTTCTGGCCCTCTGGTCCAGTTTAAGAACCCACTGTGGCCCTCGAGTCAAAAAGTTTGCCCACCCCTAGTCTAGAAAGTGATTATCAAGTCTGACCTTCCATATTTCAAATAGCATTGCCTCCCTGGGAAACCTGGCAACAGAAATTACTCCTCTCCATGGTCCACTCAAGGTCTCTCTACCTCTTACTTTGGTATTTTCCTTGTTTTCACTTAAACCTGTGTTTATTTGTTTGTTCTCCTTAATTCTTGATGTTTAGGCAAAAGAACTGATTCTGCCTCTTTCTCATTTCCAGAGGCTCCAGGCTCAGCTGGGGCAGCTTTAAAGCAGGTCATCCATTCCTTCTAGCAGACTGAGCCTCTGGGAACAGGGAATTTGGACATGTCTTGTTTTCCAAGAGATGCAGAACCTCAGGATGGGCCAGTTGGCCCAGGCACAAGGCAGCAGCCGGTTCTCGTTTTGAGTCTCGGAGTGCCATGTGCTGTCCATAGGTGCTGGGTTGATGTTTTGTTCGTGCATTCATTAGACAGCGAAGCAGCCTGGTGGGATGGAAAGGATACCACAGGCTTTTGAATCTGCCAGACCCCAGCTTCAAACACTGGCCCATCCACTTGCCGGCTGCATAGCCCCACAAGTTGGGGAAAAGAGGCTTGGGAGGCAGTGTGCTGCCACAGTGAGAGTGCAGGTTCCCGACCCTCCTCCTGCATCCGTTGCCTGGCTCTGCCACCAATTGGTTCTGTGTCCTTTGCAGGTTATTTAACCCTCCAGGACTTGACTGCTTCATCCAGTAAAATAGGGGTAAGAATGGTAACCTGCCATGAGAAGTTTGGTGCAGGGCTTGGCTCAGTGCTCGGCGCACAGTAACTGCTCAACAGATGTCCACTACTGGATAACAGAGGAAACACACGTAGCCATTAATATACTATTTGACTTCCTCTGTTTGGCCAGGCTCTGTGCCAGGGGTTGGGTTGCAGAGACGAATAGGTCACAGAGCTAAAGGACACGGGAGGCAGACATGAAAGGAATTATCCTGCAGAAGGTTTAAGTATTATTGATGGAATCTTCGAGTAGAATGGTACCATCTTCTCTGGGCTCCAAGGAGGACCACCAGGGAATGTAGACGATGCTGATTCCGATCCTCCAGAATATCGGGATTTCCTGTGCACAGAAAGGGCTGTGGTGGAATGAAAGGCGCATGGGAGCTGTGGTCATTTATTCATTCAGTTTTTCGTTGGCAAATGCAAGGGCCTCAGGTGATAGTTAGTGTCCTATTGCTACAGTAACAAGTCACACAGACTGTGACTTAAAACAACATACATTTATTCTCTTATAGTTTTGAAGGTCAGAAGTCCAAAATGGGTCTCACTGGTTTAAAATCAAGGAGGACCTTCCACTTTGCAGTCAGGGAACCGATCTCAGTGCAGTGACAGAGCTCGAATTTGCTTGCGATTTTCTTCACCAGCTTCTTTTGTCCATTTGCGAACTCCATACCAAGATCCTAAAGATTCTCAGTAGGAAAGTGTCTCATCCGTTCTTGCTACCCCCTGTGGCCTCACAGTTGGAGCTGTTCCTTTGTTGAGCCTTTGGTAAATCCCTGTTGAGGCAAAGCCACTGGGCAGTGTGTTTCTGTCCCAGGCATCGCCATTTTCTCATGGTCCTCACAGCAGAAGATGGGGGTGGGGGGCAGGGGAGAGAGGGGACAGGGAGACTCCCCCTCTGTTGGGAATTTATTCAGCATATTTTCATGGAGGGCTTCTAAATGCGAGGCACTCTGCTAAGTGCTGGGGAACAATAGTGAGCAATGTAGTCTACATTCTGGTGGGGGAAATAGGTACTAATGAATCAATCACACAATTAATATAAAATTCTGACTTTAATATTCCCCCGTAATAGGGGCATTCAAATGACCTAGGAGGCCAGGCTTCACTAGGACATGGCAGCTAAGCCAAGATCTGAAAGATAAGTACTATTTGCCAGGCCAAACGAGGAGTGACGGATGGTTCAGGGAGTGGGGCTACGGTGTTAAGAGGCCCTGTAGCAGCAGGAGGAGTGGATTTTTGAGGAACTGAGAATGGAGCTAGTGGGCTGGGACAGAGACGGGGAGGACAAGCTGAGGCTGGAGGCATGAGTGGTGGGGCTCTGCAGCTCTTGGTGGGCTTTAATGAGTTTGATCTTTATAACTGATGAAAGTGTGTGAGTGTGTGCTGGGGGGGTGGGGTAAGATATGAATAAATTTGCATTTCAAATAATCTCCCGGACTCCTCCAAATCATTTACAGGCTGCTGCAGGAGTCCCATGGAGAAATGCCAGGGGCTTGGGTTAGAGTGCAGGGAGAAATGGATGGAAAGATACTTAGTAGGTAAATTATCTAGCAACCATCTTATGGCTGCCTTTTATTGAGCACTTATTATGTACCAGCTGCTGTGCTACACATTTCACATATGTTATCTTATTTACTCTCAGGGCTATTGTAAGGATTAAATGTTCCTGTCCTCCTTTTACAGATAAGGAAACTGAGTCTCAGAGAGGTTAGGTCACTCATTCAAGGCCACATAGCCAATAGGTCGCAGAGCCCTACAGCAGTGTCTAACTTTATTTTCTTATTGATCCTCACCAGAGGATATTTTTCCATTGATTGTATTTTATTTTATTTTTTTAGAGAGAGAGTGGAAGGGAGAGACAGAGAGAGAAACATCAATGTGAGAGAGGCACATCAATTGGTTGCCTTCCGTAAGTGCCCTGACGGGGCCAGGGACAGAGCCTGCAACCGAGGGACATGTCCTGGACCAGAATTGAACCTTCGACCCTTCGGTCTGAGGGCCGGTGCTCTAACCACTGAGGAAACCGGCTAGGGCAGCAGTGTCTAACCTTGATGTGCATTTGGGTCACCTGGGGATCTTGTTAAACTGCTGGCTCTCATTCTGCAGGTCTCAGGTGAGGCTCAGGATGCTGCATTTCTAATATGCTCCCTGGGTGTGCCCATCTGCTGGCCCCCAGACCACACTTTGAGTGGCAAAGGTCTGCCTGCCTCTAGGGCCCACACTAGCAACCATGGTGCCTCAGAACAGCTAGAGATGGGGTAAGATTTCCGAGACTGATCAAATCTGAATTTCCATAGGCAGGATGTGGGAGACCTTTGTGGACCTCAGCTCGGTAGGGAGTCATATCACATTTTCATTTTCTATATGTACCTTTTTCTTCTTTCTTTTTAATATACTTTATTGATTTGAGAGAGGAAAGGAAAGGGAGAGAGACAGAAACATCAATGATGAGAGAGAATCATCAATCAGTTGCCTCCTGCATGCCCCCCACTGGGGATCGAGCCCACAACCCGGGCATGTGCCTTGACCGGAATTGAACCTGGGACTCTTCAGTCCACAGGCCGATGCTCTATCCACTGAGCCAAACCAGTTAGGGCCCTACATATGCCTTTCAATAATTCATTGAAACCCGAAAGTGAGAGGGTTCTACTCCTCCCCCCACTCCCAGCATATAATCAAAGTCCATCTGCATCCAGCTTCTGAACTATAGATCGGGGGTTATGTCTCAGCAGGCACAAATAAGATCATTTTGTGGAGCACCCATAGATGGGGTGAATTAAGAAATCTAACAGATGATGTTCAGGTACCAAGCTGTCTGCTATTTCCCTGGGCTGTGCTAAAAGTGAAGGAAATATATCAACTCGATGTTCTGATCTCTCTATCTGTGTGGTCATTAGATCCCAGGATTATTAGAGACCAAATCCTTTCCCATTCTGCCCCTGCTAACAGGCCAGGTGTCTCTGCTGGGAGATGTAAATAAGGTGTGAGCACATCTTTAATGACTGGGGAAATCCATTTCCCTTCTTGGCAGCCTCTAGTTGTTGCAACTGTGGTTCTGGGCCAGACTTGATCTTGTCTGTGTGTTTGTTTTATGTTAAAAAGAGGAGCATAGCCCTATCTGGTTTGGCTCAGTGGATAGAGCGTCAGCCTGTGGACTGAAGGGTCCCGGGTTCAGTTCCAGTCAAGGGCATATATGTTGGTTGTCGGAAGGCAACCAATCGATGTGAAACTCTCACATCGATGTTTCTCTCTGTCTCTCCCCCTCCCTTCCACTCTCTTTAAAAATCAATGGGAAAATATCCTCAGGTGAGGATTAACAACAACAAAAAGAGCAGGCAATAAAAGGAGAATATCTCACTGTTTCCATGCTCACCTCCTTCCCCCCCCCCCCCCCAGGTGCCTACAGAGAACTTTCCAATGCAAACTTTCTATTAGTTTTCCCCTCTGGAGGTGGTCTGCGAATATCCCATTGCCTCCCTCCTCAAATGCAACCTTTCTCTCTTGGTTCCATTGTTCTGAGGCTCCCTGGCTGGGGTGGGCTTCTGTGCCTGGGCGACACACTGAATTCTAGTCACTTTTCTGCAGGAGAGAATCCTAGAGTTCCAAGACAGGTAGAAAGAGCATCTTAAATAAAATAATAATGTCTGCCTCACACTAGTAAACTATTTTTCACTTTAAGATTTCATGTCATTGTAATTTGTTCCGGTGGACAAGAAGAGCTTTCATTTGAGAAAGAACTGACAAGATGTCTTAGGACTCAGCTCCGATTGCTCTGCCTGTCTCCCCAGCATTGGAGCTTTGTTTGCTGCCTTCGCAGGACTTGGTGAAGGGAAGGCTTTGCAGGCTATTGTCAGGTGTTCTGTGAATCCATAAATCACAGACTGATGGAAGGAAGGGGCTTCCAGAGACCATCTAGAGCTGCCTTCTGTCTCTAGCATAGACATGTGCATACACAAATGATAGCAGCCTGTTGTGTAGTTCTAGAACCCAGTGGGAGCAGAGGTATAATTTCTCTTGGTATTTAGTCTCAGGTCTCTTGATTCTTACAGTCATATTCTTGATTCTGTCTCAAATTTCACGCCACAGCTCAGGCCGCCCTGGGCCCAGTCTGTTGCTTCACTGTCCTGGCCCATGGTTTGGAGACACCACCACTGTGCTAGTGACATCTGTGTCCTGGCCGCGACCAGTCACTTCCCCTGTGTGGGTCTCACACAGTCCTTGTACAGTGTGGCTCTGGGGCTAGATGATGTCTCTGGCACTCTCATTCTCTTTGACTCTGAGATTCTGGTTCTTGCTTCTACGTACGTTGTTTCCCTTGCTGATGGGCTTTCTCTCTCATCAAAACCCAGTTCTATCCCATCCACCCCATGGCCAGCCACCAAGCACTCCCTTCTGATTTAGGAGTAGCACCTTATCATTTATTCCTTATGTTTTTCACTTTAACAACATTTAGTTTTCACATTACAAACATTTCTAGATATTAACCATAGAAAACCTAGGTCAATAAGAAGAAAAAAAATAACTGCTGACAAACATAACCACTGTCAGCATTTTTGGTATATTTCCTTCCAGTCTTTTTTTTTTTTAATTTAATAAACGTATACATAGGCCAGTGAGTTTCATACTATATAGTTTAGTATCCTGCTTTTCCACTTAATATACAGTGAGCATTTTTTACATCCCTAACATTTGGAAACATCATTTTTTAAATTGATCTGAGAGAGAGAGAGACATCAATTGGTTGCCTCCTGTATGCACCTCAACCAAGGTTTGAACCCACAACCTGGGAATGTGCCCTGACTGGAAATCGAACCCACCACCTTTTGGTGCATGGGACGACACTCCAACCAACTGAGCCACACCGGCCAGAACTGGAAACATAATTTTTAATATCTGTTTAATACTTTACATCTCATATTTTATTTAGCCATTGCATGGTTATTTCTGAATGAGAGCAATACCTATCCTGTCAAGCCCACTGAACTATCCAGATAAAAAAAGATAAGCTTTTCTATGTGCCATCCTCTTCTTGTGCCCCTCGCAGTCCTACTTGGCCATCAGGACACTTGGGTACCCACAAAGCTCCCTTGAGATACAGGCTTACTCTTTTCTGAGCACCTCTGTTGCTCATAAGACCCTTCCCTCTGACCTGTTACTTATCCGGTGCCATGTATGGTTCACCTTGAGTCTCCCAGCCATATATTAAGCTCCAGAGCCAATTTTCTTGTGTGTTATTATATTCATTCAGCAAATATTTAATGAACACCAGTCGTATACCTGTGATGTCCCTGAGTGAGTTGCAGGGCTTGTGGCAATGAATAAGGGTAAGGGGACGGACCAAATAGTTGCAAGCATAAAAGCTTGGCTGCAGGTTGCCAAGGGACTGGGTATCAGGAATGTGGGGTAGGAGTAGGTCCTGACTTGGGCTTGGCTGGGGAGGAGGTCTTTCTGCAGAAGTGCCCTTTCAGCTGGGGTCTGGAGGAAGACAAGCAGTTGGCAGGGAAGTAGAGGGTGGGAATCGGAAGAGCACTCCCCACATAGCTGCAGTCCAAACTGCGGCCAAGCACAGACAGGACATCTGGTGAGTGCTGCTTTGGGTGCGTGAGAAAGAGAAATTAGGACTTCTTGGCTGGGGGTCTTTCCTGTTCCCTGCTCATCCAGTGCTTGGGCTGAGCCACTCACGACTCAAAGTAGAAGACCCAAGGTTTGCGGGTCTGTGTGTACTCTGTGTGTGTGTGTGCGCGCACGCATGCGATTGAGAGAAACTCTGATGGCCTTCTGAATCCAGTCCCCGGTGGCATGGGATCACTGGTGCCATCATTCCCCTTCATTGACGTGGATGGCTATGAGAACGGCCCATGTTCCGAACATCTCGGCATCCCTGCAGTGACAGCTTCTTTGAGAATATGTAGATACCCGTGATTTTCTTAATTACTCCTATACACCCACATCTCTCTCCCTCCCTTAAGCAGAGGGATATTGAGGATAGGGTACTGTCTTTCCCCCTCCAGACCTCTGCTCCTTTTTTCCTGCTGTCATTTATGTTTAACACCCTCCTGCTGCTCTTCCACCCACCACCGTCCTTCCCTCCCCTCACACTGACTTACTCAAGGGGCCCCGCATAAGAGAGACTGAGGGAGGAGACCAGACTTTCTCAAGCGCTCATACCCAGCAATTAGTTTCTGTATTGGCAATTCCAGATAAATAGAAAATAACAGAGGAATGGAACCAGGACCAAAGCCCATGCAAAGTGCTTGGCATGCATTATCATGACATTTACATGTGTGTCACGTGGGCCAGGCACAGGTTGGGGGAGGGGGAGTCAGGTCCGGTGGCCCAGGAGTTGAAAGAGCTAGAGTCCAGCCCTGCTGGCTGTGCCACCCTGAGCGTTTTCTGTTTGCGGGCCTCAGTTTCATCAACAGTGAAATGGAGAGGTACTAGGTTATTCTGCCATTTGATAGAGAGCACAGGTCGTAGATGTGTCACGGCTGCCCTCCTGGTCTGTGCAGCAAGCACAGCAGAAGTTACTGTCCTGATGTGCCTAGAAGAGATGGAGCTGCAGAACATAGAGGATGCAGGTGGAAATGTCCAGAAGGAGGGGGCCGAGGCAGGAAGGGAGGCCAGAGATAGAAGGAAAACAAAAGAAAGCCTGAAAGTGAGGTGACAAAAAATAAACACATATGCTAGATCAGTGGTTCTCAAGTGTGGCCCGTGGACCAGCAGTGTCACATGGGAACTTGTCAGAAAAACAAACTCTTGGGCCCACCCCAGGCTGCTGAATCAGAAACTCAGGAATGAGGCCCTTTTTACAAGCCCTCCAGGTGATTCTGGTGGGCGTTGAAGTTTGAGGACCTATAGGATGGATAGAAGGAGGGGTGGACAGAAGAGGCTAGGAGAACCAGATGGGTATGTTAAAGGCTGACCAACCAGTGTTTGTTGATCACTGGCATTTCATTTAAACCTTTCAGGATTGTGGTAAAGCAGACCTGTTATTCCCACTTCAAAGTTGAAGCAACTGAGGCTCAGAGATGTTTAGTCACTGGCCAAAGTCAAAGAGATAGTGACAGACATAGAATTCTTCCCACTATACCAAGCTGCTCCCCACCCATCTGTCCCTTAGCTCCCTGCCCTGGTTCCCTCCTCGGTCCCACAGTCACCCCAGAGCTCTGCTCTGCTCTCCTGCTCTGCAGCTGCCATGCAAAGGCAAAAAGGTGGCACCATAGAAGCAAATAAAGGAGACCCTGGGGAAGAGGGCTGAGCCCACTGTCACCTTGCATTCCTCCAGCTCAGTGCCAAATGCAGCCAGGGGGCCAAATTCCAGTGTAATGCTCCCAAGGAGCTGACATAGTTGCCTTCATGTAGTAACAGCTCACACACTCGGTGACAAAGTTGACAGATACTCACTGCTGCCTACGTGTGCCAAGCCCTGTGCTGGGTGCTGTGGGAGAACCTGAGGCAAGGTCCATGTAGTTTCTGACTTCAGGGAGTTTATAGTTCAGAGCCAGGAAAACGACAACAGTGACCAGCTGGGGTACCAGGGAGCCTGGGACAGCCAGGGTAGGTCCAGCCAAGTGTTGGAGGAGTTCAAAGAGACTCATGTAGGAACAGCACCAAGGCTTTGGGGACCGTCTTAATGCTTTGGAGCCAGAGGCATGAGTTCAATTCCCAGCACTGATTCACTGTGTAACGTGGGGCAAGTCACCTCATGTATGACCTGTCTCCTTTTCTACAGAATGGATTTCGCTATCCTTCGCTCGGGGATCATTCTATTTGATTATAACAGGCATCATTCAGTGAGTTGTTTCCTTCCTTCAGAGGATCGCCTGAGGCCAGAGCAAAGCAGAGGCGCCTTCCTGGACGAGGCGGGCCTCTGCGTTGGCTCCGGCTGTCTTCCCTAGGAAATCTGTGCCCAGGCTCTGGACATGTAGGGTTGTCCAAGGACAATGGCCTCTGGGCAGCTGTAACTAAGAATAAAATTATAGCGAGAGGAAGTCATTTTCCTCAATTTGGAAGATTATTTTTTGTGATCATGGTATCTCCCCTGCCAGGTAAGTATAGAAAGATTATTTTTTGAATGTGATTTCAAACCCTGTTGCAAAGGGCAAAGCTGGGAGGCCAGTCCGCACTCTTGGGAGTCGCCATGCTCATGTTGCCCACCTTTCCTTATAGATGATGCAGTTCGCCTGGCAGAGCTACAAGCGTTACGCGATGGGGAAAAACGAGCTCCAGCCCCTCACAAAGGACGGCTACCAGGGCAACATGTTCGGTGAGTGGCCGTCGGGGAGGCCCACTGCCCCCCTGGTGGCTGAGCTGAACTTATTCTTGTTGTTTTTTACCTCCTGAGCTGTGTCCCTATTTCTCCAAGTCTGGGTTCCTTCTGGACTGTTCAGGTTTCTGAGCCTTCTAGATCAAGGGCAACCCTTACTCTCCTCGCACACTTCTTTGTATGCCCTGATCACTTATTTCTTAGATCAAACAAACTTGGAAATGTAAGTGGGGACCGTGAGTGATGGAGACTCGTTTAACCCACCCTTCCAAGGATAGCTGTAAAACGACATTGGGTGTTTTCACAGAGAAACTGAACACATTTCCAATGAGATGGCCGCATACACTGCCTTTAGGTCCAGGGGGGTGTCTCTCGCTCTCTGACTCGGTGAAAATGTGAGGGAGTAGCACAGGTACTGCTATGTGTCGGTGACTTGTCTTTGGCCTGCGATCCTCCTAACCCAGCACCTCAAAAGCCTCCCTCAGCCAAAGAGACTGCAAGGTGCCTTATTGTGGGCAGGGCCTTGGGTTTCAAATTTAACACCCATCCAAGTTGCCAGCTCCCCTCTACGCAGGTCTCTTATGTGAAAAGATGCTGGAGGCAGCCTGACTCCCTTCTCCCCTGAGAGGCAAGAGCTAGCTGGGGCTGGAGTCGGGAAAATTCAGTACCTGTATTCCTCACCCCTTAGAGACATAGGCTCCTGAAATCGAGACCCAAAGAACCAAGTCAGATCACAAGTCCCAGGAAAATCTCAAAAGCAGGTTTACAAGGGGCAGCCCCCCAATGTATGGCCCTGGCAGAAGGACTTGTGTTATGGGAAAAGGGACCTCCCTGCCTTCCTCCCAGTGATTCTCAACCCGTGGGTCGCGACCCCTTTGGCGGTTGAACGACCCTTTCACAGGGGTCGCCTAAGACCATCCTGCATATCAGATATTCACATTACGATTCATAACAGTAGCAACATTACAGTTATGAAGTAGCAACAAAAATAATTTTATGGTTGGGTTACAACATGAGGAACTGTATTTAAAGGGCCAGAATGTTGAGAACCACTGCTTACCCATCCAGCTTCACAACTGTTTTGGCTGTTCAGACAATTCACTCCCCTTGTGAGGAGGGGGGGTGTATTTGAGTAGCTCCCCCACTCCCCAATTATTATAGGACTGTAGGGAATTGAGAATGTATCAAAAAAATGTAAAGCAGGCCAAAAAAATCTCTTTCTACCACATAGATGCAGCCTCTATTGACATCTTGGCTCGTATCCGTCCAATCTTTTCTTCTGTGTGCTTTTCTCTCCTTCTATATACAATTTTATGTCCTTTTTGCTTTCTTGACTTAATGTTATATCATAAGTATTTCCCTCACTCATTTAAATTTTTTCATAAAGAATGCTTTTAGTGGTTGCAATTATTGCCGGGATGTGCCATAATTCATTTAACCATCCACTAATGTTGGACAAAGGTTGTTTCCAATTTTTCGCTCTTAAAAATAATGCAGCAATTATCATCTTTGTGCATAAAATGTTGTCTTAGGATAAATGCCTAGAGAAGATTCCTGAGTGAGAGGGGAGGATGACAGATGTTTCTTTACTCTCAAATAGGCAATGTGTGGATTCCGGGTTAGGTGCACAGCTGCCTTGCCTGCCTAGAACACAGACTTTCCCCACAGCCCACATCCACACTGGGAAAGATGGCTGGTGTGGATCTCGGCTGTTGGAGCTTTGGCTTCTAGTTTAAGTCAGGGATGTGATCCAGGAGGCTTTTTCTCTCTTTCTTCCTAACCGTCTGCAGATTGTCAGGGAATTGGTGGGGGTTGGGGCAAGGCTATTGATTTCTGACCCTGCACAGCATGGGTGTAGCTATTAATCAGACTGTCAACCGGAGTAGAGGGAGCACCATGGGGAGCACTCTGGGAGGGATTAGGCTAAACCAAGTCCCATTTTGCAAAATTCCTCAAGGCCCCAGATGTAAACCTCAACCCTCCTGCCCCTTTCCAATCAGTGAGCATGGTGGGGAGTGGGAGCCTGGAATGGTGGAAAGACACTGGACCTGGAGTCAGAAGACCTGAGTACCAGTCCTCACTCTGCCTGAACTATCTGTGTGACTAAATTCAGGTCACAACCTCTCCGGGCCACTGTTCATTCCCTTCACACGGGGGCTGCTATGAAAGTGTGCCTGAAACTGCAAGTATTTGTAAGTGATTTACAATTTCCGTTGCAAGAAATGTGTTTGGCAGTTGCCCATGTGAGCCCATAGAGTAGTGGTTCTCAACCTTCTGGCGCTTTAAATACAGTTCCTCATGTTGTGACCCAATCATAAAATTATTTTCGTTGCTACTTCATAACTGTAATGTTGCTACTGTTATGAATCTTAATGGAAATATCTGATATGCAGGATGGTCTTAGGCGACCCCTGTGAAAGGGTCATTCGACCGCCAAAAGGGTCGTGACACACAGGTTGAGAACCACTGCCATAGAGCGTTCTGAGGTCCCATGGGTTATCTGTCTCCGAAGTGTGGCTTTGGCAGAGCCCTGGGTGCCTCAATACCCAGTGCCTACAGCAGTCCTGGCAGTGAGCAGAGCCTTCCTTCTGCAGTAGAAAACGAGCCACAGTGGGCCCGGCCCCTGGGAAAGGAGGGTGTGTAAGGACCCAGGCACCAGCCGGGAGAGCTGGGCTTGATTTACTCACTTTTTCACTCAACAGATGCTTATTGGGTGCCTTGCCCGATGCTGATTACTAGGGATATGGGGTAAATGGCACAGCAGAAACTCCACCAGTTCTGCCAAGACACACACTGGCAACCCCCCTGGATCCCTGGGATCCATCCAGGTGCTCTCAGAGCGAGGGACAAGTAGAAGGTGATCACAGGTGAGCACGTGAGCAGTCCTTCACTGGCTTTCCTAGTAGATTCTGTGCCTCAAACCAAACAGACCAGGGTTCAAATTCAGACTTCACAACTTCCTGGTGTGTGACCTTGGGCAAGCCATTTCTGTCTGAGCCTGAGTTTCTCTGTAAAGTAGAGCTAATAAAGACATCAACCCCCAGCCCAGGCCTGCCTGACACACAGCACCTGCTTAACCGGTAGGGTTATGATTACTGTTACCACAAATAGGTCTTGTGATGCAGAGAAGAGGGCTTAGGGGTAATCTAGGAGCCTGGGGGAGGCAAGTTTGGGGTAGACCCATGTGGGGCTTTGAAGCCAGGTGATTCCCAAAGATTAAAGGAGACGAACTGGCCTGAATTACACTGCTTGTCTTATCCCACTTCTTTTTCTGGACTCATGTGGGTGGCTGGGCAACATCATTCCTGGACCCTGGCTGTTGCCGTCATCAGTGACCTCCAATAAACTGGGTCCTTTGGGGAGTAATCAGCTGGTAGCAGTGCCCACCCTGCCCCACCTGGCTGATTCGATGTGCAGGGGACCCTGGGCTGCCCCTGGTGCTGTTTGGACACTTGCTCTTGCAGCCTCCTCTCCAGGCCTGCGGGGCCAGGAGGGCTGCATACGGGAAAGGGTAATGAGTTCACACCAGTGCCTGGCTTTGCAGGATTTACAGGAGCTGCAGCAAAGACATCAGATGACAGCCTGGTCTTCCTGTGTGGCATTGCACCAAATTGAATCCCCCTCCCAACCGATCATGTGCCCCTCCCTGAATATGTTCTTACTTTGTGTTAAGACCACTAGGTAAGGTGTCTCTCAAGCCAGTTCTTGTGTCCTAAGCAATTCAGCGTCAAAATGGCTTCCTTTTTACCAGCCTCCTGCTGAGCAGGCCCGGTCAGGAAATGTTCCCAAGACTCCAGAGGCTGTGAACAAAGAGGACACAGCATGCTGCTTACCTGGGCTCTGGCCCCTTTCCCTTTCCTCTGAGAGGTGGCCAGATGGGACAGTAAGTGTCCAGAGGGGGTGGAGAAGGTGGAAATAGCATGGACTGAGGACCCAGTGGGCCTGAGTGGAAGCTCTGAGTTGCCATTTAGCAGCTGAGTGGCCTCTGACTGCAGAGTGGGACAGAGGCCACTGCCTCCTGGGCTTGTGGTGACAATTAGAAGATGTGTACAGGGCCCACTCCCATGCCAGGCACAGAGCTGGCACTTGATGGCAGTGTTCTTATTACCATTAAGTCACAGAGGGGAGCCTGCCACTTGCAGAATGGAATCCAGGAGTGGAGAGTAGAGGCACCAGCCATAAGCAGCAGAGGCCCATCTTCCTCGCCTATAGGAAGGGGCTGCTGCTAGGATGTGGGGGAATTTCAAATAAGCTAAGTGAAGAGCATGGACTATTGGGGCCAGACAGCTTGGATTTGCATGCTGTTGTGCCACTTACTAGCTGTGTGATCTTGGGCAAGTTGTTTAACCTTTCTGGCCTTGGCATCCAGCTATAAAGTGGGGACAACAGTACCTACTCACAAGATTGTTTTAAGAACTAAATGAGTAAATACATGAGAAGTGCTCATATTTATGGCACATAGGCAGCAGCATTCTTCAAATGCAGCTGCTCTGAGGAGGATGTAAGGCTCTTGGGACAGTGTGCTTCTCCTGCTTTGACCAAGGTGTGCCCAAGCCCTCTGGACCCAGGGACCACATGAGGACTCCAGGATTTTGCCAGCCTGATCCCTCTTTCCATTCCCCCAGCCCTTGAGCGTCCATGGCAGAGATTGTGTATGGGCAGCCCACTGGTAGGCATTGTACCTCTCACCCCTTCATTTAAGCAGCTTACAATTGCATTTTTAACAGGAGAGAGGCAAAGGAAGATTAGGGTTCAAGGCCGTGAGATAAATCGGCCTCCTGCTAGCATTAGGGTTTCTGGGTGAGGAGTTAGTGACACCTCACACTGGGTGCCAGCTGCCAGCCTTGAAGCACTTAATGAGCATTCATGCTCCCAAGAAGCCAGAGCAATCTGTGAGAATTTCATCCTGCTTGGCAGTGGGGAAATCTTCCCAGGGCACAGAGTGCTAGGAGGTGGCCACTGAGAGGCCCTGCAAGGCAAGTCTGACTCCCTCATCTTAGAGTTGGGGTAATCAAGCTCAGAGAAGGGAAGGGTGGCACAGCATATTGATTCTAGGACTGGCACCACCCACTCTGAGATTGGTGAAATGTCCAAGGCCAGATTGTTGAAACATGGGCCTGTGGTCATGGCCAAGTCACCACCAGGAACTAGACAGTCTCAAAACTTGAGCAGGAGCAAGCTGTGGGGAAGTGTATGATTTGGGGGCCACGATGCTACCGCTCCCTGTACTGGGCACATCAGGCATTGTCGCTACACTCTCTTGTATTCTCCTCACAGCCCTTACCTATCTTATCCTCATTCCACAGATGAGGAAACGGAGACGTGGTGACTTTTGGGACTTGCTTGGTCACACAGTTATCAAGCAGGGACTTGATCACAGGTCTGTTGGATTCCAAAACCCAATTCAGCCACCATGCTGCCTGCCCCCAGCGATCACATACAGTGGCCATGGAGAAGGGAACTGGGCGGAGGGATGGCCTCAGGGTGAGTGGTATTGCATCTTTACTCCTCTGCCCTCCTGGGAGCCGGGTAAGATGTGTACTTCATGGCCAGGTTCTGCAGCCACCCATCTGTAGGCATCAGTATTTATTGGACATCTACTGAGTGTTCAGGGCTTGGAAAAAAGATTCAGGTTTCCCTCCTTTCTCCCAGCACAGGAAAATATTTTAACCCTGTCCAATAACCTAAAAACACCTCATGGAAAGCCGAGAGGTGCATGGATTTGGGAACCAGACAAGCCTGAGTTTGAATTCTGGCTCTGCCACTTACTAGTAATGTGGCCTGGGCAAGGTTCTTAACCTCTCTGCACTTCAGTTTCTCCATCTGTACAGTGAGGATAATACCTATTTCACCTAACAATTGTGAGGATTAGATAACGCGGATATTTGTAAACACCTGCCCATTTACACTCACTAGCTGTAAGCTGCTGCCATTGTTATATTTATTATAAAATAATTGTGAGAATAATTATATTCCAAGGAAAGGATCATAAGAGGCTTTTGGTAAGTTTTGTACAATGAAAGAATTGCCTCTTGCGGCCTCTGCCTGCCCCACGTCTTAGGTTTGGCTGGGGAAGGCTGGGCCCTGCTTTGCTCTCTCTTCCTATCATTCTCTTCGCTGCCTTGACCTCTTCCTCTGTCACAAAGTGCAGTTAGAATCGGACCCTGTAAGAGCAGCCATCCTGCCTGGTCAGCAGATGTGATCTCAGGCATCTTCTCTGTGGAGGACGGAGGTGCTTGCGTGGCCAAAAGCAACGCCCCCTCTCGAGCTGGCCCAGGATGACTCTGAGAGCCCCAAATTGGATTCTGCCTCTGCCCTGTGAATCCCTGATAGAACTGCCAACCAAATCCCTATTTCGAGGGATGATTTATGGCCCTGGGTGAGTTAAGAGGCAAAATGAACAGAGCATGATTTTCAGATCACGGGCTGGGAATGCTTGGCCTTGGCAGAGAGAAAAATCATCTTTGCCTTGTAAACGGAGCAAATATGATGTTGAAGAGGGAATAAATCCAGGCCCCAGGATGTCATTTTTACAATTGCTTTTTGGCGTGTGACTCAGTAGTGCCTTCTGCAAACTGTTCGCAGTCTGCTACACGTACATGCCAGTCTCACTGGGTCTTTTTGTGGGTGACAGTTTCTCTACCAGTGTGGCTGCCTGGGGAACTGCACACTTTGCCAGTTTGTGAAAACCACCTGCTTCCCCAATTTTCCTCAAATCTCCATGTTGTTTCCACGGATCTCTGACTTTGTTTCTAGGAGG
The DNA here is from genome assembly GCF_014108235.1 of Myotis myotis. Classification (NCBI taxonomy): domain Eukaryota; kingdom Metazoa; phylum Chordata; class Mammalia; order Chiroptera; family Vespertilionidae; genus Myotis; species Myotis myotis. Next base: position 14,683,620 of record NW_023416324.1, read on the forward strand.
CATCAGTTTTGACTTTGGATATATGCCCAGGTTCAAAGCCCCAGCATTTACCCACTGAATGAAATTGGGCAAGTCACCAAGTTCTCTGAACCTCAGTTTACTCACCTGTAAAAAGGGCAGGGGGCAGAGTTAGGTAGCCCCAGAACACTTTCTAGCACATAGTAAATCCTCACAGAACATGAGTTTGTGTGGTTTTTTTCTCTGCACACACACACATATCCTTCCTAATTTCCTTCCCTTCTCCCCTTTTATTGGGTAACAGCGTACTTTGACGCATCTGGCTGAAAATACTGCAACCTCTTTTTATGAGTTTTGTTTCATGAGCTCTTTTTCTTTTCTGAAGAAGAAAAACAAAACACCACGTGTCCACAGTCCTTGGGAAATCACTGCCAGGCCGTGGTGCACATTCCTGACCCAGGCCTCAAGTTTGTTTGGAGAAAGAGCTATCATCAGCCTTGGAAGTGGTGATGTTGCAATTCCTTGGATAGAATGGGTCAGTCTTAAGGGCAGCAGAAAAACCTTCCCGGGAGTCACATGTTTTTGGAGCCCTAGTTGCTCCATCTGGAGGCCAGAGACTGTCACATTGCAGAGCAAATGGATTAGAGGCACCTGGTCCCCAGCAGACGGGCCTTTAGCACAAGGAAGGGAACGGGATAAAACATGAGTCCCCCATATGGGAAGGAGAGGCAGAACTGGCAGTCACAGGTCAAATGCTGTCACCCAGGATGGTCTCCCTGTGGCCTTGAATGACACATCCATGAATCTTCAGCCACTTTCTGAAGACCAGGAGGTCCCCATGGGAGCACACTGGGGATTATCAAGCAAATCATTCACCTCCTAATTAGCCTGCTTATTTTCACACTCTGGTCCCGCTGACCACTCATGGCATGGTGCTCCACACCCTCCTGCCTCAAAGATTTTTTCCCCAAGCAGTTTCTAATTAAGATGCATCTTGGATGTTCTCTTTTACTTTTTGTTTAAAAGGCTTCCTACCAGCACAGAGCATAATTTATTTCTCTAGAAAATATAGTAGCAGGTTGTTGTAAAAAGAAAACTCGAGGTTAGGAGTCTTGGGTCCCCATCCCAGCACTGGCGCCAGCAGCCTCCTGAACCGGCGTCTTCCTTGGGGACTCGAACAAAGAGGACCATACTCTTGGCCCTCCCTGTCCTCTATGTGATTCCTGATTGATTTTTGTTGTTGGTTTTTCACCTCTGCGAGGCTATTTGGGCTGTGCTGGTTCTCCTGAACCTGAAATTTTAGTAGCAGGTCTTGTTCCTGTTGGGAAGGAGTGAGTCAGGGTATCTATTCCCAGAACAAGTTGCTGGGGATACATAAGATGATTCATATTGACACTGACATTCCCGGTGGCGACGTGTTCCCACCCACTTTCCATAGGCCTTTTCTCCCTTAGAAACAGGCTGAGCCCACAGCAGCCCCCTTTTCTTTGCATGGCATTGAGGCAAGCATTTGCCAAATTTCCCAGCAAACTCAGTGACAAATAGGTATGTGAATTCCCAAAATCTCAGACTGGCAGTGCCAGTTAGGTTCTTTGAAACCAGCTGGTCCAGTTGTCTGATGATGGGATAAAAGGCACTGAGAGGGACAGGGACTCGCAAAGGTCTGACAGCTAGGACTTGAACCCTGCTTTTTAACTTGAGCCTCTATCTTTTTCTTTTCCTTTTAATTACTTTTAAAAATTGAGATATAACTTTTAACTTGCAAACAGTAAAATGCAGAAATCTTAAGTGCACAGCAGAATGAATTTTACATACAGATTCATCCCCGTAACCAACCCGGCAGACAAGAGCATTTCTGTCACCACAGAAGGTTCCCTCAGACCTTCCTAGTCAGTAGCCCCCAAGAGTCACCACTGCTCTGACTTCTATCACCTTAGTTTTGTTTTATCTGCTTTAAAATTTCATATCATATTGTATATACTGTTTTATGGTTTACTTTTTTCACTCATAATTATATTCTAAACTGTAATTCATTTTTCAAGTTTACCCATCCTAGTCTTTCTGGACAGTTTTGTTTTCAGTATTTGGTAATTATGAGTAAAGCCGCTATAAACACTTTTATTGTTATTGTTTAAAATTTAGTGACTGGTTATTTTCATTAGCCCTCGGCCATTACTAATATACTTTCCATTCCTATATAGCTTTGTCTATTCTGAACATCTATAATAATAATCTATACTAATAAAAGAGTAATATGCTAAATAGACCGGACGTCCTTCCTGATAAAGCCAGGGCTGGAGGGAAGCCAGTGCCGGCAGCCAGGGGAAGGAAGGCCTACTCTTGTACAAATTTTCGTGCATCAGGCCTCTAGTTTCATATAAAAGGAATTATATCTGGCCTTTTGTGACTGCTTCTTTCACTTAGCATATGTTTCAAGGTTCATTCACATTGTAGCCAAGTATCAGGACTTCATTCCTCTTTATTGCCAAGTAATATTCCACTGTACGGATATACCACGTTTTATTTATCCATTCAGTAGTTTTGGACATTGGGATTGGATCTACTTTTTTTTGGCTATTATATATAACTAGAGGCCCAATACACGAAAATCATGCAGGGGCCTTGGTCCCGGCCCCCCGCCCGCTGCCGCTGCAGCCTCTCAGCCTCTGCCTGCCGCCGCCGTGGCCAGGGGGGCCTCTACTGCCTCTGCCGCAGACCCTGCCTGCTGCGGCTTTGTCTGGAAGGAAGGATGTCTGGAAGGATGTCTGGTCTAATTAGCATATTATGCTTTTATTATTATAGATGCTACTATGAATATTCATGTATAAGTTTTTATGTGGACATAGGTTTTCTCTTGGGCATTTGCCTAGGAATAGAATTGCTGGGTCACTTGGTAACACCATGTATATCCTTTTGAGGAACTGCTAGACTGTTTTCCAAAGTGGCTGCACATGCTTTTGAGAGTTATAAACACTTTTTGCACATGTTTTGGCAGAAATAAGCAATCATTTATGTGGAGACCCACTCAGGATTTGAATTGCTGGGTCATACTGTATTATAATATGTTGAGCTTAAGTTGAATGCTGCCAGTTTTCCAAAGTGAATAAACCGATCAGTAGTCCCACTAGCTGTGATGAGTTTTAGTTGCTCCATTATCCTTGCCAATGTTTGCTGTTGTCAGCATGCTTAATATTAGCCTCCTGCTGAATGCTGCCTCCCTCCTAATCAAACCTTCACCTCACCCCGTGTTCAAAGCTCCAGCTTCCTGGGCCTGTGCTCCCTGGAGCTGAGCTGCCCTGCACTGCCTGCTCAGTCCTGGTCTGGAGAGGGTCCCTGTTCTTCCTGCCTTAACTAAGTGTTGAGTCCCGGCTCCCAGGCCACCTGCTTCAAGTGCTCCTTGCAGAAGGAATGGTTGGCAATGTCTTCCTTCACTATCCCCACTCCACACTGTCTTCCCAGTGAAATAGGGTGGCCTCTATTTCCCAGCCCACCCCAGCTGAGATACACAGGCCCAAGAGGGCATGAACTGGAATTTCTCTAGTTTGGTTACTGTGCCTAGACAGGGGAGAAAATGTAGACCTGGGAGTCAGAAGACTTGAGTTCTCCAAATCTTGTTCTACCTATGACACTGGGTGAGTGTCATGTTTCCTTTCTGGGCCTCGATTTTCTCTCCTGTGGAATGGGGATGATGACACCTTCTCACAAGATTGTCACTGGGATCACATGAGAACATTTCTTTATCTGTCAAGGATTGTTCAGTGCCTACTGTGTGTCAGACACTGTTCTAGACACAGAGGAAGCAACAGGGATCCAGATGGACACCCACATGGGCCTCCCAGGCTAGTGGGGAAATGAAGGCATGAACTTACTTGTAACTTCAGTTAAGGCAGTGTGAATGCTGTGAGATACAAACTTACTGCATGGGCTCCTTAACTCATTCTGGGAGGGATTGGCTTCAAAAAGGTTGCCTGGGGAAGTGACCTCTACACTAGGGCCTGAAACATGAATGAAGAAGTATAAGAGGCCCTGGCTGGCTAGCTCAGTTGGTTAGAGCATCATCCCAATATGCCAGGGTTGCAGGTTCAATCCCTGGTCAGGGAAAATACAAGAATCAGCCAATGAATGCATAAGTAAGTGGAACAACAAATTGATGTTTCTTTCTCTTTAAAATTAATAAATAAAAACTATTTATAAAAAGATATAAACTTTTTTTTAAGAAGCACAAGAGAAGGGTGCACAGGCCTAGAGGGGTGATTGAGCAAAACCATGGCCCCTTGGGGTCTGAAAGATGTTTAGTGGGGCCGTGGTTGGTGTGGCTCAGTTGGTTGGGCATCATCCCATGCACTGAAAGGTTGCTGATTTGATTCCTGTTCAGGGCACATGGCCAGATTGGGGGCTCGATCCCTGGTAAGGCGTATGCTAATCAATGTTTCTTTCTCTCCCTCTAAATATCAATAAAATTTTTTTTAAAAGTGAAGTTTTCTCTGACTCATTATTCACCTTGGGCTCCCTTAAAAAAAAAATCTGTTTAGTGGGATGCAGGGGCAGGGGGCAGCATGGTAAGAGACCATCTGTGAGCACTGCTGGTATATAAATAGGGCCCCAGGAATGTAGCTCCCCAGTACTTTCTCCCCACCCCAGGCCCCAAGAACCAGGAGACCTGGCTTCTAATTGCTTCTTGGCCGTCTATCTGTTCTGTGACCCAGACAAGGCATGTCCCTCTCTGAGCTTCTCTCTCCACATACAGCGTGGGTGTCTGGCGTACGGTCTCTCATGTTACTTCTAGGTCCTAAAATAGGAGTGATTAGGCCACTTTTGGGTGTGTTTCTCCCTGGCTGGAGAGAGCCTGGTGCATCCGAGTGGGCAGCTAACTCAGTGATGGAGGCAGAGATGCCGCACTAGTCATGGTGGCACCACACAGGGTGAGGACCAAACTAGAACCACTTTTCTGGGGGGTGGGAGCCAGGACTTCATTCCCCCCACCCCATGGGGCCTCTCTGGCAGGCAGTTCGGATCCCTGCTCCACAGAGGGCTGCTCCACCAAGCATAAATGGTCGGATGAGAACCACACAGAGCTCAATGGGAATTGTTGAAAATTTCTGAAGAGAGCCTGGAGGAGAACAAAGAGACCCGGAAGTGTGTTGTCAGCACAATTTGGGGCTAATACTCAAGTTTGTTTTTCTTTTCATCAAGACTGCAAGGCGGGTTGAACTCCAAGGCTCTTGCTTTTTTTATTTTCAATCACTGGATAAAGCACAATTGCATTTTCTCCCCCAATAACTTTGAATTCTGGAAATAGACCATGTGGGGATAATTGCTGTTGTCTAATCCCACCGATGGCCAAGCAAATGATTAGGACGGGGAGGAAGGGAGCCACCGTGGCGGAGGCCGTCAGCCCGCTTCTTATCCAGCCGGCAGGGCTCAGCTCCCCAAATAATACTGTTCCCGAAATAGAAATCGCCCAGAAATGCATCTGCATATTGTTTTGCAACAAGTAACTGATAGCATGTGGGGACATGGAGCGTTTAAGTTATTTCTTAAGTTTTAATTTAATTCCACTACTTTGCATTGAGTACCTACTGTGTGCCAGATTCTGAGCTGGGTATGGAGCGGGAAAGAGGGTACAAAAATGAACAAAACACGATGAGCTCATTGGAGAGGAGACAGATAACATCTGGCTGTGCTGCCAGACAGCGCGCGTGCCTAAGACACACGTGCAGGAGAGACTGTGTCTCTCGGGACAGTTGCTGAGCTAGTTCCTGAGACTGTTTACCAAGTTTTCATAAAGTCCCCACATGTCATTGCAGGGGCGATCACAGAGATAGTGGCATTTGAGAGGCATCACATGGGAGAGGTTGGATTTTGACAAACATCAATGAAATGTTGTAGGTGGAGGGGCAGCACAGGCCGAGCCGAGGAGGTCAGGCTGGTGGAGTGTTTTCTCTCAGAGAGGGGGGTGCTTGGGGAGAGACAGAGGCTGCAGACCTGGAGTGAAGGGACTGAGCCTGAGCATCCGGCACCCAGCTAGGCACTCCCCAGCTGCCCTGCACCAGGCCAACATCTCCATTAGGCACAGTGCCCAGCGTTCACAAAAGTACTTTAATTTCTTTTAAAATCAGAAGAAAAATATGAATATAATAATGAACAGATAATAATGACTCCATCCTGAATTATATCCAACATCATATCAACGCAATTGTAAAAGATCGTTTTTAGTCTTTTTTATGGTGGTAGGGTCCATAGAAGTCAGAGGTCAGCCCTGCTCCTGCGTCCTCGTCCTCCTCGCCAGGTGAGGGGCCTAGCAGCCTATGACTGCTCAGACGTGAGGGGCAGGACTCCCTTCCTTCTCCTTGTGGTGCTTAAACTGGCAGATAGAGCCACCAGCAGCTCAGGTGCTTGGTCTCCGTTAGTGGCCGGTGGGAAGGGTGTCACCGCAGGTGCCAGCTGCTAGGACAGGCACCGTTTAGTGAGTTTCATTCATTCCTCACGGTGCCCTCTGAGGCAGGGGTTGTTATGACGAGGAAGCTGCGAGTCTGAGAGGAGGAGTAACTTGTCCGAGCCTGCAGAGTGGCCGTTCAAACCAGGCTTATCTACATCCAGAGCCCACAGTCCGGGTTCCTACCTTGTGCATCACTGGTGTGGCTTCGGGCCCAGGTGTTTTGGCGGGACCAGAGGTAACAGAGAATGGCAGAGCAGGGTCTTTGTGTGTATTGATTGAAAGGAGGCTGTGACGTTCTCTGCTGACCCTGCTCAGCCTTGGTCCATTGTCCCTCTCCCCTGCATTAGGCTGTAAAAACAAAGCCAGAGTTGTTACTTATCATCCCCAAACCAAGAAGGTAAAATCCCAAGCACCCCCGACAAGGCATGACCCTCTCCACGGTCTGAGGGGATGTCAGGGGACTGGGCTGGGAAATGCCATCTCTCCTGTTCTTCCCACTGTGACGTGGCTTCATCTGCAGGGCCAGAATTCCTGGGCCATGAATCACTCCCAGACCCAGACGTAAGTGCAAAAGCAGGTCCCTCGGCCAACAGCCAACGAGACCTACTGTCTAGGCTCCTCCAGGTTCCGAGGGTCAGGGCTGTGGCTCTGCCTCCTCCTTCAGGGTGCAAAGCTGGACAGCACCACAAAAATCATTTCTCCAGAAACATCCCAGAGTCTGCAGCTCAACTCACTGATAGGAGGAAGCAAAACCCCTGAGGGAGGATCCTGGTGATTTGAGGCAGTTACACCAACTGGTTAGGATCACAGGCTTTGGCACCGGGCTTCCTGGCCATCATTTCACCACTTTCTCACTGTGTGATCTTGGGCAATTGAATTAACCTCTCTGTGCTATCATTTTCTCCCATAGGGGAAAAAAAAAGGAATAACAATACCTACCTCATAGAGTGGTTGTGAGAATCCAATTAGTTAGTACATGTAAAGGCTTAGAGTAGTTCCGAGTATTAGAGCTGCTAATACCATCGTCTCCATCATCTGTTAATACTGTCAGAGCTGCCCAGAAGAGTTGTGTCCATCCCTGCTCTGCCAATGACTGCATGTGTGACCTTGGACATCACTCTTTCCCCACTCCTCCCTGGATGGTCTTGCTATCTATGAAATGAGTGGTTTGGACCAATCTGTGGCTCTTAACCAGGGGAAAGCATCAGAATTACCTGCAGAGCTTTTACAAACACAGACTTCTGGGTTCCACCCCATAAATTCTGATTCAATGGATCTGGAGCTTGCCCAGGATCTGTATTAAAAACAGAATCTCCATCAGTGGTTCTGATGCACAACACATTAGGAACCACAGGACCCTCCTCGTCTAAAGTCCATTGCTCCTGAAGTGATCAGGCCTGGGTTGGGGTCCCAGCAGGCTCCCAGGTCAGCAGGAAGGCTGTGTGGCCTGGAGAGCATCTGTATGGTGTGAGTGGGTGGAGTGTGTCCAGGGGTTTTCACTCAGCAGATGTTTGATGAACAAGCATTTGCAAATGGCAGCAGAACAGTTGTGAAATGGGGGTGCTTACTGGCACTTGGAACTTAGGGGCCAGCCCACCCGCAGGTAATCTTACCTAATAATAGACAAACATGGTAATTGACCATACCTTCGCTACGCCTCCCATTGACTAATCAGCAAGATATGCAAATTAACTGCCAACAAAGATGGCGGCCGGCAGCCACGGAGCTGGAGCAAGCAGGAGGCTTGCTTGCTCCAGTGATGAAGGAAGCCAGCCTGCCGCCGGCTCTGAGCTCCACTCAAAAAGCAACAAAGTTTCAATTATAGAAGGTAAATAAACCCAGATACCTGCTTCCAGTCACCATTGCCACGGAGCTGGAGCGAATAAAAAAACAAAACAAAAAGAAAGGCTGGGAGCTTCAGTTACCAGGGGGCTTGGTCAGTCTGAAAACAGCCATCAGCCCCTCACCCAGGCTGGCCAGGCACCCCAGTGGGGACCCCCGCCCTGAAGGGGGTTTGGGCAGCCTGAAAATAGCCATCAGCCCCTCACCCAGGCTGGCCAGGCACCCCAGCGGGGACCCCCACCCTGAAGGGGGTTTGGGAAGCCTGCAAACAGCCATTAGCCCTCACCCAGGCTGGCCAGGCACCCCAGCAGGATCCCCACCCTGATCCAGGACACCCTTCAGGGCAAACCAGTCGGCCCCCACCCATGCACCAGGCCTCTATTATATACAATAGCAGAATGACTGGGAATGACTGGTCACTATGACACACACTGACCACCAGGGGGCAGACATTCAATGCAGGAGCTTCCCCCTGGTGGTCAGTGCGCTCCCACAGGGGGAGCTCTGCTCAGCCACAAGCCAGGCTGACGGCTGCCAGTACAGTGGTGGTGGTGGGAGCCTCTCCTGCCTCCTCAGCAGCACTAAGGATATCTGACTGCAGCTTAGGCCTGCTCCCCGCTGGCAAGTGGACATCCCCCAAGGGCTCCCGGGCTACCAGAGTGATGTCTGACTGCCAGCTTAGGCCCGATCCCCCAGGGAGCAGGCCTAAGCCAGCAAGTGGACATCCTCCGAGGGGTCTCAGACTGCAAGAAGCCATAGGCCGGGCCGAGGGACACCCCCCCTCCCAAGTGCACAAATTTTTGTGCACCGGGCCTCTAGTGTAATATACTCTCCCTGTAACTTTGCACTGTTTCTGAAATGTGGCTGAGAAGGGCTGGTGGTGTGGATGTGTCAGCCCCACCTTCCTACATACCCAGAAAAAATATTTTGGATGCTTTTGATAAGAAAAGCTTCAAGGAGCTTTTTTATCATAAACTAGAGGCCCGGTGCATGAAATTCATGCACTGGGGGGAGAAGGGGTGTCCCTTAGCCCAGCCTGCACCCTCTCTAATCTGGGACCCCTCGAGGAATGTCCAACTGCCAGTTTAGGCCTGATCCCACAGGGGAGGGCAGTTGGGGGCAACCAGGCCTGCAGGGGAGGACAGTTGGGGGCATAAACCGGCAGTTGGACATCCCTCTCACAATCTGGGACTGCTGGCTCCCAACCTCTCACCTGCCTGCCTGCTGATTGGCCCTAATGGCTTCTGCCTGACAGCCTGATCACCCCCTACCCACTCCCCTGCCAGCCTGATCATGCCTAACTGCTCCCCTGCTGGCCCGGTTGCCCCTAAATGCCCTCCCCTGCAGGCCTGGTCCCCCCCAACTGCCCACCCTCCCCTGCAGGCCCAGTTTCCCCAACTGCCCTCCCCTGCCGTCTATCTTATGGCTGCCATCTTTGACCACATGGGGGCAGCCATCTTGTGTGAGGGTGTGATGGTCAATTTGCATATTACCTCTTTATTATATAGGATGGCCCATCTCCTTGGGACCTTCCTTCCCACCTTCCCCTGGCAGAGCTCATCCTGTTGCCCAGCCCACCTGCAGACCCCTGCCTGCCATTCTGACCTGGCTCCTTGCCACTTCAGCATATCTCTGCTCCCTTGTCTGACCAATAGGAGGGAAAGTAGGCAACTTTGGCCCCTTTGTCTCTCCTGAGGCTCAGTGGCAACAGCCTCTCCCTATCCCCTGTATCATCCTTCCTTCCTCCAGTCCTGTTCCTTTTGTGAGGTATGTTAAATTTGTGTTCCTCTCTTTGAAAAACAAGCTCTGTAGTAAAAACTGCTTCCTGAAGGCAGGCACCTCTTCTGACTGACCCTTACATCCCGTTCTGGCTCCAGCAGTCCAGATGCTGGAGGTGGGCAGGTGAATAAACCAAGCCGTTCCTGCCCTGAGTCCAGGGGTGGGGAGCCGAGACAAGCAGGCCGCTGGGCACGAGCTTGCTGAAGAAGCTCAGTAGTGACTATAGCTTACCCATCTAACCACTGCAATTTGGCATCTGTCTGAGGTGCTGGGTAAGCATCTTGTCAACTTCAACACAGCTGACAAAGTTATGACACGGAGATGTTTAGACTTCTCTGTTTCCCCCGACCTCCAGCTGAGCCTGTTAAAATGTCTCTCTTTCCAGAGAGCTGATTTATGCCCCCAAATTCCTCATCTCAGCGGGAAAGGTCTCTTTTTGGAGTCAAATAGAAATTTGCTGTCATCCTGATCCTCCGATGTTGAATTCCCCGGCGTGGAGGGCATGGTTCATATCTGGGTTGTTGCTGACTTTCAAGGTTGATGTCCCATGGGACGGGGCGATGGTGAAGGACATGTAAGGGTGCTGGAGACACTTTCATTTTGAAGCCACTCTTCACAGACACTAAACCTTGAAACGTGGATTTTCCCTCTTCTAAGGCTGCTGTTCGTCATGCCTCTTCTCAGTTGGAGAGTGATGAGTTTGAACAAATCCCTTTATTCGTGTTGGAATTATCTGAGTGTGAAAACCTTTTTCTACCCTTAAAATTACTTTATCTCTTTTTTTCCTTTAAAAAAATATTAAATGTAATATATGACCATTGTGGAGAAATTAGAAATTACAAGTAAGAACTAGAAAAAAGCCTCTGAAACCCCACCAGCCAGAGGTGGCCCATCGTTTCATGTGTCTCTCTAGATACATCCTGTGAAAATGAATAGATATAAACATGTATTTTTGCATCAATAGAATTATATGATAATACTGTCTTGTTTTACTTATCAGTATTTTGTGATTACCTTTTCAAGCTGTTAAATTCTAAACACCTATATTGTCAGACTTAATGGCTGTGTGGTATTCTGTTGTATGGATGGATTATATATGTATGTGTGTATGTATATGTATATATATTCACATATATATGTACACATTTTATATATTTTCTCATTCCTATTACTGCAAATTTATATTATTTTTGATTTTTTTTTTTACTGTTCTAACCAACGGTGAGATTAATTTCCTAATTCAGTTCACTAATCTTAATACTTATCCTAATGTTTTCTTAGGATAAATTTTTAGACCAGGACTAGCTAGCATGTCCAAGCATTTACCACATGCCACTCTGCCGAGTGCTTTAGATATATTATCTGTTAGAACTTACAAATGATTCTGTTCAGAAATGGCTGCATTTTACAGATGAAGCTACTGAGGGCCAGAGAGGTTATGTACCTTGGCCGGGTCACACAACCAGCAAATTGTAGAGTCAGGATTAGAACCCAAGCCCTTTAACCCAGAAGCTTCTGATACAAAAGGTTAGATCTGTTTCGCCTCCCACTGTGTGGTGTAAGGCTGCCTGTCCCCTACTCCTTCTCCAGCAGCTCTTTACTCAGTGATTGCCTGGCCTGAGACCTGGTCTCTCAAGTGTCCCCTCAGGCCCACAATTGCACAATGGGAGCACTTGTGCTGGGAGGATCTGAACATGCTCCTTGCAAACACTGGGCTCTCTGACTGCGGGATCCTTACAGGATACTCTGGGGAGAGTTGGGCATTCACAAGGCACCTGAACTCTCAGCAGGAAGTGCTGGGAAATGAAGGGTATGAGGGAGAGGCAGATTCCGGAATAAGGACTGTGGGCTGTGCTTGTGAGATACTGCTAGACTGGGCAAATCCAAGGTCAGAGCCAGAAGGTAAGACCTGTTTTGCAGGGACTTACCAGTGAACACTAGGACAGGCTTGTGGCCTGGAGGTGAGACCAGGACTCTCTTCTCATGACCTTCACTGGCCTGGCTCAGCAGCAGCAGCTCTGCCCTTCGAGGACAACAGAGGTCCCGCTGCCTTAGACCTTGGAGCTCTGCTGTGGAGCTGGGGCACGGAGTGTGACCAGCCCTGATATGTGGACATTACGAGGGAAAGCATCTCCGAGGATTCCACTTGGCAGGGAATGTATGTCTTGGCCCAGCAGAGGAGCTGGATGGGGAGGGCTTGCCCTCCACTCGGCCCAGTTTTCTCTTCCTGATTTATCCATAGATTGAGCTTGATGATCCAGACTCATATTCATTCAGCTAATCACGCGAGTTATTTCTGCAATTTAGGTCTTCAAATAAGTGCACTTGGTTGCTGAATATGTGATCAACCACAGATTTCTCATTCTTTAAAACCCAAGGAGCGGAAATGCCAACATAGAAAGCCATCGCACAAAGGCAGAGATTTCTGAAGCACTAAAATCAGGCTGTTCAATGACCTGGCCTCTGGACCTCCCATCATACTGCTTCTTGGCCCATCAGTGCTCCATGCAGAGGCAGGGGTGGGGAGCGTGGGGGGATACGGTGGGAAGGGGTGGCTGTTAATCTGTAAACCGCCCCCCCCCCCCGGGAAGTGGGGGGAATGACAATCAATAGATAATCTGCTCATATTCTCTTTACTTAACCAGAGCTGGGTGCCTCTGAAGTACTCTATCTTGAGAAAATGCATTTGAGAGCTTCCAAAGGGTATAGGCTGACTGGGAAAGCTACTGCAGGCTTTGAAGTTGGAAAGGTCAGCATCTGTTCTCCCTGCCCAGACGCTGTTCTTCTGCTATAACCTTGAACAATTTTACCTCTTCCTCCCTATGTCATCCTCACAGTCCTATCCAGCTGGGCCCCTGCTACAGCGAAGTAGTCACTAGACAAGACTTATCAGTTATTGATTCATTTGTCTATTCAATGAGCCATTGTTGAACTGCAGAGTTCCAAGTATTGGATTAGACACTGGAGATTTCAGAGAGAAATCAGACCTGGGCCCCCTTACATTGCTCGTAATCTCACAGGGAAGACAGCTGCAAACAGCTAAGATTCAGGTGGTGGGAGCAGAAGGGAGCAGGTCTCCAGCCCCTGTCCCAGGGCAGGAGCTCAGCTTCTGTTTCCTGTCCATGGGGGCCTGGGATGGATTGCGTCTGAAGTCTCAAACTGGCTATGGAGAAGCTGTTTCTGTTCATGTCTCTGTGAAGTGTTCAGATGCTGCAAACTGGAGTGGAGTGTTGATAGAAAAGGTGTTCCGAGAACTGGTGACAGCTCCACTGCCTACCTCAGTGGGAATCTTCCCATTCCCCGGGCCAGTAACACCCACAGCCCCAAAGCATGAAGGAGGTGAAGATCTCCTGCCAAAATAAGTATTTTGGGGCAAAATCCAAGAGCGTGGCCTGAGATAACAATTCGTACTGGAGCCATAATTCTGGGACCGCGCTTCTTCCTTCCAGACTGACAGTCTTTTATTTGACCTTAAAACTTATTGCTTTTAGCTTGGCAGGGGTGGCTCCATGTTGAGTGTTGACCTGTGAACCCAGAGGTCACGGTTCCATTCCCGGTCAGAGCACATGCCCAGATTGCGGGCTCAATCCCCAATGGGGGGTATGCAGGAGGCAGTCGATCAGATGATTCTCTCTCATCATTGATGTGTCTATCTCCCTCTCCCTTCCTCTCTGAAATTAATAAAAATATATTTTAAAAACATTGTTTTTAAAACAAACCTACTAGAATAACACAAGTGACTCATTTTTTTTCAAGGTGCTCCTTAAGAGGCTGGCTTACGAGTTCCCCGATGCCACCAGCCTCAAACAGCCCTACTCTCCCATCTGAGAGCTGCTTTCAGAAGTCAGCTCATGACCCACACGTTATTTTGTCCTACTGATTTCTTGTTACTCACGGACTGGGACCCCATTAACTCTGTTTCTAGAAAGTAGGTCTCTGCCTGCCATTGTGGAGATTCAAAACCTGGGTTTGAATTTTTTTGCTTTACCAATTGTTACTGTCATTACATTGGGCAAACCACTGAGCTTCCCTCATCTTGAAATGGGCACAATACCATCTAACCGGGGTGTGGTACCTAATGTGGTGCCGGGCGCACTAGAGTATTAACCCCTCTCTCCCTGTCTCTCTGTTCCCCACCCTGCCTTATTTACGAGAGGGCATGAGATGTTTAGTTGAAAGACGACTGGACTGAGCCAGGTAGGAAGACTATGTGATCCTAAGGAATTCACCTTCAGACCTCAGTTTCCTCATCTGTAAAATGGGAGATTATTTTCTAACTCTGGCCATACTCAAAGGTTAGGGTTAGAAGGATGAAACTAGAAGAATCATATGACAATATTTTTTAAATATAGAATGTTAGAAAACTACATATGTGATCTTAGAACCTGAGGTGGTGGTGAGTTCAATCCCAAGTTAGTACCAAAGGGCTGCTGCCTTGGAAAGTATTTGAGAAAGTCCCTGAAAAAATTACTCATTCAGTTCAAGCCGGGGCATAGGCACTTGCATCTTCCTGAGCCCAGGACCTGGGAATTCATAGGTCTGTCCAGATGAAACACAGCCAATGCCCACTGCCATGCAGGAGTCCAGGACCTGCTGAACTGAGTAACCCCAGGGCACTAAGCAAGGGAGAGCTGGAGGGGGTGGAAGATCATCTTGCCCCCACCAAACAGCATCTGTCCTAGTTAGCTGGGGCTGCTATATATAAAAATACCACAGATTCAGTGGCTTAAAGAACAAACAGTTATTTCTTACAATTCTAGAGGCTGGGAAGTCCAAGATCAAAGTACCAGCAGATTCATTGCCTGCTTGAGAGCTGGCTTCCTGGTTCAGAAATAACCATCTTCTTGCTGTGTTCTCACATAGCAGAAGGGGTGAGAGAGCCCTCTCTTTAAAAGGGCCCTAATCCCATTTATGAGGTTTTCACCCTTATGACCTCTAAAAGGCCTCACCTCCTAATACCATCACATTGGAAGTTAAGATTTCAACATATGAAAATTGATGGGACACAAAGATCCAGTCCATTGCAGCATCACCGTGTTCCAGGAGGGAACAGGTTTTCCTGCTTGAGAAATGAAAGGCAGGTATGGATGGCAATCCCTGTTGCTTCGGTTATTTCTAAGTTGGTGAGGCTTGGATTGTAGGTGATAATTCCTCCTCTCAAAGAGGAGGACACTCACCATAATTTTTTACAAGTTGGGAAAAGGCTACTGTGGTTTAAGTTTTATGGCAAGACACACGGTTTTAATATGTGGGTACCCAATGGCTTTCTAGGAGCATGATTCTAGATCTAGAACCTCATAGGTAGCAAGCTGGGAACTAGTGATGTACAGTTTGCTTCTTTACGACTGCTCAGCGACCTTCGAGTACCTGCTCCTGCCCTTTTGTTCAGAACTTGAGGGCTGATGACTTACAAAGATGAAAAAGGGGTTCTTGAAATAAGGTCAGCGTCCAGTATAGTTGAAAGAGCCCTGGGTGGGTGGTTCCCATACTTGGATTCTTGTCACTGGCAGATGTGTTTTTAGGGACTGTCTCTTCCCTGTATGGACCTCAGGGTACCCACCTGTTTGGAATGCTGAACTCAGTATATCCTGATGCTGTTGAACAAACCATCTCGAAATGTGACTGAAAACCATTTATTATTTCTCGTGAGTCTGTGGGTCTTGGCTGTGCTAACTCAAGTGTTTACAGTCAGCTGGTAGGTCACCTGGGGACCCATTGGTCTAGGACAGCCTTGCTTGGATGACTAGCTTTGCTACATGTAGACTTGGACTTCTTCTCACTGCAGAGACAGGTGGAAGCAGGCACAGCCTCTCAAGACCCAGGCTCAGAACTGCCACTGTCATTTCCTTCACATTTTGTTGGTCAAGCAAGTTAGAAGGCCAGACTAGACCTAGGAGTAAGGAGTAGATTCCAGGTCTTGATAGGAGCTGCTGCTAAGTCACGTTGCCAAAGTCATGGATACAGGGATGGGTGGAGAAACAGAAATATTTTTTCAAACCATCACACTGAGATTCCTTCCTACTCTAAAATCGGATAGCTCATGGATCAGAGTGAGAGAAAGAAGTTGAGGTTCCATCGTCTCAGGCCAAGGCTAGATATGCCTTTCCTGGAATTGGGATAAACTGACCAGGTTCCCAGTCGCTGTTGGTGCTGAGTTCAGCTCCAAATGGACAGAACTAAAGAACAGGTTTTCCCTCAGTACCTCACTCTGCGTTTATTGAGCACCAGGTAATGCGCTAAAGCCCTAAGGAGGCAGACTGGCCTCTGCTGGCAAGGCACCCTAACTCCTACAGGATCACAGACACAGAAGCATTATAATCAGCACACACAGGTGTTCATGGGGTCACGGAGAAGGCACTATCAGAGACCGCCCTATAGTTTGGCCTTCACGCTGAGGCAGATCCACAGGCCTCCTTTCAGAGGACTTACAAATTAGGAAGCCTTAGGGCCCAACAATTCCACTTAAACTCCCTGGCTCTGGAGTTAGCCCCATCCAAACCCTCCAGCCTGGGAAGCCAGGAAATAGGAAAAAGCACAAGGTGTCCAGAACCAGCGTGTGAACTTGATTAGCCTCCTCCTGTGCTCCAACACTGTCTCTGTCTGCTATTTGCAGCCGCAAGCCCAGGCTACAGGTTGGTTACTCATGCACTTGCAAGCAACAGGAGCTTCAGAGGGCGTTAGAGACCGAGGTTCCTCAGCCCCTCCTCAAATAAGACACCCCGCTGGCATTTTCCCTTAAATATCACTCATTTTTAAAGGGAGAGAGCTGTTGGAGGCATTGAAATAGATCACATTTTAAAACACAGAGAGTCCGTTCAAATTATTCTCTTAATAGAGTTTTTCAGAGTGAGGATGTGGCAAGGGCATATAACCGCTCGTTTGAGAAAATCTAAGGACTGCAATCCATTCGTCTGCAAATGTGTCTCTCTTAGGTACAAATTGCAGCAAGCAATCCATTCCCAGGGTAAATGGTCTTTAATTAAAGTCGGTCAGCTGTCCTTGGTGTTTGAGGGGAGGGGAAGGTTATTTGGAGCTGCCTTCCCTTCAAAAATGAAAAAGAATATATTTTTCAACTTATGTTTTTCCTTGATTTGAACATTAGGGAAAAGCTTGGTTTATGAATAAAACTATTCTGGCTGTCATTCATGAATAAAAACTTGGGTAGTAAGGCCTCAGGAAAACAGTAGAAGAATTTCCGTAGCCATCCTGGTAAAAATGCATCCTCCAGTATTGATTTTTGTGGCTGAAGTGCATTATGTGTTTTGCATGAGCTTTTGAAAGCTTAGATAAATGAGGTGGCTCAGAAAACAGATTTTAAAAATGGGAGGAAGTTATACCGATCCAAAAGAAGATAAATGTCCACTAATTCCCAGATTAACATTTTAGACTCCTGTATTTTTATAGGGGGATTTTTGCAATGCTGATAATGTGAGATTGGTTTACAATGTCACATACCAGTAGAATCAAGGAAGCCTTGTTTGAGTTCTGAGTCAGCTACACTCAAAAGGAAGTAGAGTTAATGCAACCTGGTGGTGCCCTGGCACCTGTGTTAGATGGCAACACTGCCCCCAAGATGACATATTTTAAGGGTGACATTAACCTCAAGGTCAGCTGTGTTAATGTGCACTCTCTGAGTTGCAAGAGGTGAAGACTCAAGCCCATTTGGTTTAAGCCCAAAATGAAATTACTAGATCGCTTATTTGAAACCACTAGGCACAGACTTAAGTCACAGCTCGATCCAGGCATCAAATGAAGTCACCACGACTCAGTTTCTCTGTCTCTGGCCCTACTCTCTCTGGGTTGGCTTCATCCTCAGATTGGTTCTTCCTTGACGATGTTACCGAATTAAAGGGGTTTGTTCACCTTCGTGCATCAAAGCCCAATCAAATGCAAACAGGAGTTTGCAGCCAAGAAAGTAAAGCTTCATTTAAAAAAAAAAAAAAAATCTTTTTTTTTTTATGTTTTATTGATTTTTTGACAGGAAGGGAGAGAGATAGTTAGAAACATCGATGAGAGAGAAACATCGATCAGCTGCCTCCTGCAACCCCCTACTGGGGATGCGCCCGCAACCAAGGTACATGCCCTTGACTGGAATCGAACCCAGGACCCTTCAGTCCGCAGGCCAACGCTCTATCCACTGAGCTAAAGCTTCATTTTTAAGGAAATGGCACCATGTCTAGAGTCACAAGTGAGTTTGTGCTCAAAGACCTGGCTCCCTAAAGGCTTCCAGGGAATGGGTTATATGGGGGAAATCATTAATCATGGTGGCTAAGGGAGTTAGAGTCATGGCCAGGGTCATGGTCTCTACTGATAGTTCGGTACTAGGGTAGGGGGTAGTCCGTCACTGCCTCTGGTCCTGATATCAGTCATGGCATCACTGTTTTCACAAGGGTGTGGTCAGTGGGGTCATCCCCATTTTCTGGAGCTGAAATGCAAATGAGGCCTAGATGTTCTCTCTAGTTTGACTAAAACTCTGTCTCTATGATCAACAGGCCCAAGGCTTTGTTCCTAGGATTATTTAATGCTGACCTCATTGTCCTGAGGGGTTCATGATTAAGGGAGTAGACATGCAAGGGAAAGGGAAGTGGGTGAGTCAGGGTGCTAGGTAAGGCCAGTTTTAATAAAAGGAAAGAACGGTGAAAAGTTCATATTATAGAAATGAAGTTTCTGTACAGTTACAATAACATGTTCCAGTTACTTTAGCTTCAATCTGTGTGTGGTATAAAATAGCTATTGTCACTTTCTTGATTATTTCCATTGAAATCCCAAGATTAGCTCTGACAAACTTTAATTAGGCCCATGGCTCTGTCTGTCTCTAACTAATTCTTATGTCCAGAGAGATGAAAGGTATGGATTGACTGAGGTCTAGTTTACCTGCACATTCCCATTGCTGAAGGTTTACAGTTCCACCCCAAGAAAGGCATGGACTAGGAGTGAGGGAGGAGAGAAGGTACCCCAGATGGCAATTTGGAGACCTGTTAACAAGAAGGATGGGTAGATGCTGGCCTTTAAAACCTCAGATTTCTGTGACATCAACCTTTCATTCTTCCTTCAACAAACACCTGAGGTCCCATAATAAGCCTTCCAGAGCTGGGTGCAAGGGTTATGGTGGGGAATGGGAGGTCCAGACTCTCCCCTCGGAGAGCAAGCACATAGTCTATCCTGTGTGTGTTTAGTCATCTCCGGCTGCCATAACAAAATACCATAGATTGGGTGGCTTAAACCACAGACATTTATTTCTCAAAGTTCTGGAAGCTGGAATTCCAAGAATAAGGTTCCAGCAAAGTGGGTTTCATCTGAGGCTTCTTCTCTTGGCTTGTAGGTGGCCACCCTCTCTCTATGTACTCATATCTCATATGACTTTGTGTACATGTGGGAGAGGGAGGGAGGGAAAGAGAGAAAGAGTAAGTGCTCTCTGGTATCTCTTCCCCTCCTCCTCCTCCTCCTCCTCCTCCTCACCCAAGGATATTTTTCCGTTGATTATTTTTAGAGAGAGTCAAGAGATGGGGAGAGACAGAGAGAAACATTGATGTGAGGGACATCAATTGGTTGCTTCTTGCACACCCCGACTGGGGCCAGGGATCAAGCCTGCAACCAAGATATGTGCCCTTGACCGGAATCAAACCCAGGATCCTTCAGTCCATGGGCTGATGCTCTATCCACTGATCCAAACTAGCCAGGGCTCATGTCTCTTCTTATAAGGACACTAACCCCATCAGAGGGTCCTACCCTTAGGATCTCATCTAAACCTTGTTATTTCCCAAAGACCCTATCTTCCAATATCATCTTATTGGGGGTTAGGGTTTC
Source organism: Myotis myotis (assembly GCF_014108235.1). NCBI lineage: Eukaryota > Metazoa > Chordata > Mammalia > Chiroptera > Vespertilionidae > Myotis > Myotis myotis. The sequence continues at coordinate 14,703,445 of NW_023416324.1, forward strand.
AACATATGAATTCTGGGGAGACACAGACATGAGTCCATGTCATCATGCTGGGGCTTGAGCCATGTTATGGTCTTCCAGGCAACTCAGTGTTTTTTCTGAGCACCTGCTGGGGCCAAGCCCTGGAAACAGAACCATGAACAACACCAGGGCCCTTCCCTCAAGCAATACATAGTCAAATCTTTTTGTTTGTTTGTTTGTTGTTTGTTTTTTCAATAGATTTTTATTGATATTTTGCAGAAAGGAAGGGAGAGGGATAGAGAATTAGAAACATCAATGACAGAGAAACATCGACCATCTGCCTCCTGCACACCCCATGTTGGGGATGTGCCACAACCAAGGTACGTGCCCTAGACCGGAATCAAACCCAGGACCCCTCAGTCCACAGGCCAACACTCTGTCCACTGAGCCAAACCAGTTAGGGCCATAATCAATTCTTAATGGTGGTGTCCAGGAGTCTATGGCACTGGGGGATTTTCACTTCACCTCTCTTTGCCTTTGCTCATTTTATTGCTTGGTGTTGGATTCTCCCAGAACTAACAGAAAACCCAAAAAAACAATAGCTTAAACAACAACAAAAGATGTTTATTTTTCTCTGTCACAAGCCCGGTAGTTAATTTAGGACTGGTAAGGTGACTCCACTCTCATCAGGGACTCAGGTTCCACCATTCAGTCTTAGTAGTGGCTTCTACCTTGTGGTCCAAGATGTCTGCTCTGGTTCCAGTCATCATGTCCACATTCCTTTTAAACATACTCTCCCGAGCATGTTTAAATTCTCTTATCAATTCTCCAGAGTTGGACACACCACTCCCAATTATATCTCATTAGCTGGAACTTGTGCACATGCCTACACCTAGCTGCAAGGGAGGCAGGGAGATGTAGTCTTTATTCTCATGGCCCTGAGCTCAGCTAAAATTATGGCTTCTGTTTCTGTAGAAATCAAGGAAGAATGAATATTAGGGGGCATCTAGCAGACACAGCCATGCTTACACTGTTTGCTCTACTTGACAAGTCCATGCCCTTTCTTCTGTATGTCTCTCAAATTCACTTTGTGGACATTTTCAGTTCTGGAAAATTTTCTTGAATTATTGCTTTAATTACAGTATTTTCCGTGTATAAGACACCTCCATGTAGAAGGCGACCCCCACTTTTCCAACCCACAATTAAGAAATCAATATTTTAAACATTTTGCTGATTTTCCTGTTAAGGCCTTCTTCTTTTTTGCCATCTTAAGGAGTTGTTCTTCCTGTTTTCTCCGCTGTCTGATCATACACTCAGTGGGAGGAGGTCCAAATTGTCTCTCTGCAGCTCTTTTTCCATGCTCTATTGCATAGCTGATTACATTCAGTTTGAATTTTGCAGAGTAAGACAATCGTTTGTCAGTATTTAACTTTTTATTTTTTGACATCTTTATGAGCTCAGAACACTCCGGTCCCTGTTGCATCTGTGCACTCTCCACCTCCACCTCCAATTACAGCATCAGCTGACATCAGTAACAATAAGGCTCGTGATTGGAGGAAGCCAATGTTTGATAAGATATGGGCAGCTACGCACCTGCGTGGCTCTCTCCTCGGCTAACTTGCACGGCTCCCTCCTCCACTGATTTCTGTGTATGAGACACCCCTCGATTTTCAGTCTAACGATATTAGAAAAAAATAGTGTCTTATACATGGAAAAATATGGTAATTATTTCCTCCATTTTCTCCATTCCTAGAATTTCTGCCATTTGAATATTAGACCTCATGAGCTGGTCTTCTAATTTTCTTATCCATTCTCTTCTATTTTCTCCCTCTCCCTCTTCTTTCCTCCCTCCCTCCCTCTCTCTTTGGTTCTATTCTGGGAAATTTCCTCAAGTTTATCTTCCAACTCTTGTATTGAGTTTTTCATTTCTGCTGTCAGAGGGTGTATTAATTCCGAGAGTTCTGTTTAATTTTATGAGTGTTCTTTTTTGAGCATCCTGTTCTTATCTCATAGATGCAACATTTTACTTTGTGTCTCTGAGGTATTTTTGTAGTTTTCATCTTCTTACAGAGCCTTCATGTCCTCTAAATTTACTTTTCCTGTTTGTTTCTTCCTTGCATGTTAGTATTTCTAAAATGTTTGGGGATTCTTGGCTGTGTGCTCATGTTAAATGTGAGAAAGAAAAAAAAAGATGGCTGGAGCTCCAGGGTGGTAAGTGGGTTCTGTTGGCCAATGCCCCACTGTGGGATGACGGGACAGGGGCACTCTTGATAATAGGTGTTTGCGATCTAGGGCTGGTCAGGTTCTGCATAGACATTGTTTTCATTCTCCTGTCTAGAGAGTGGACTCCTGGCTGCAGCTTGCTGAGAGCCAGGTGATCAGAAGGGCTGAGGGACACAGTGGGGCAAGGATGGTGCCCTCTGCCTCTGCCATGTGTCCCACAATCCAGAGGACCTTTGTTTTACTTCCTCCAAAGATTTAACCCCTAGTTTTCTGCTGGGATGAAGGGGACATTTTCTTAGCTGGGTAGAGGCAGGGAGGAGATCTATGGGTTTTACTTCCTTTCGTGCTGACTTTCAACAAATCCTCCTGTTATTCCACTTCCAGAGATGCCTTGTGTTGCCACCCATCCCAGAGCCTCTGTGGTTTTCTGGTATAGACCCAAGAGCCTGTTTGCTTTCGGTGTCATGGCTCAGATTCCTTCTTGGCTTTGCTAAGTCAGTACCACATGTCTTTCTCCTTTCCAGCTGCCAAGACTTTGTTGCTATTGTGTTTCCCCTGTTGCCTTAAAAAAACAAACATAAAACAAAACCTCATACTGATGTGTTAGCACTGTTTCTGTGGGGAAATAGACGTAATGCATTCCTTCAACCTACTCTCTTTAACCTCAATCTCTTGCTCTTCTAATTGCTTGGTTTCCTGAGCCTCATCATCATCAGTCAGATGGGGCAAATGATCCCTGTCTGACTACTTCCCAAAAGCCTTGGTGAGGATCAGATGAATTTTTGCAAAAGGATGTTCTGTTCAAACGCCAAGATATTTTGCTGAGGGTACAGGGTACCTTCTAGAGGCTGTGGCTGGAGAATGGGCCGCCCTGGGCTGAGGGATGCTATATCGTTTATCTGTTGTCACGGTGATACTGCAGTACAAACACCCACACACCTCACAGCATGCAACAGGAAGTGTTTACCTAGCATGGGAGTCTTCATGGCTCAGCTGCTCCAGGCTGGGTTGGCTAAGTGACTCTGCTGATCTTGAATGGGTTCACCCTCATGTCTGGGGGCAGCTGACTTGGGCCGTCCCCTGGTTGGACAACTGGGCAACACAGGTCTCCCCCATGGGTCTCTCCCTTTCAGGAGTCTAGTCCAGTCATATTCTCATGGTGATGGTAAGGGGCAAGAAAGCAAGTGGAAACATGCAAGTGCTTTTTCAAGCCTCTGCTTACATCACATTTGCTCTCATTGGCTAGTGTTAGCTACATGGCTGAGCCCAGAGTAAGAGGACAGGGCAGGACACCCTGCTTAGAGTTGCAAAGGGTGTGGACACAGGGGTATGCGGACGCTGGTGGCATTGATGCTGCCCCTCTGCCATGGTGCCCAGGCATGGCTCTGAAACAGAGCACTCCCCACCTTCGAGTTTCTTCTGTGAAACCCTGAATCCTTTGCCTAAACCAGTAACGTAGGGTCCTGCCACTCTGATGTATACTGTTGGAAGAGTCACTCTTTACTTACCACTCAGAAGAAACCGCTCTCCATCTCTAACACGATCAGAAATGCTCTCTCTGGCGGAGAAATGCACTCTCCAGGCTCGGGCTGGGGCTTGGCAACTGATGTAATCTGCTTAATTATTTGATTCAATCACAAGTTGGCTTAATTATTTTCTTGCTTCTCACCTCTTTTGAATCCATTCTGGAAACTAATCATGTCTTTAACACCAGCCCAGAGAGAAGCGTTTCAATTGGGAAATGTAATTAGCCAAGGAAAATGAACGTGGGCGCTGCCCTTTGTCCAAGCACCATTAAAACCCAACTCTGGTCAATACCAGTGTAGTCTGGAGACAAAGGCTCAGTTTGTTTCTCTCCTGACTGGAGAGGGAGGCCCAGCAGGAAGTGGGGAGTTAGGCATCTTGGGATCTTAGCATGAGGCTCATTCATTCATTCATTCATAAGGCATTTCTAGGCCAGTTCTGGGCTGCTGCCGGAGATGCAAAGGTGAGATAGCCATGTCCCTTGCCCCCAAAGAGTTCTTCTCCTAGAGAGAAGGATCCACATGTAGTTGAGAGATACAGAGTGCTGGGAACACAAAGGAAGGAGCCGCTGACTCTACCTCTGGAGCTTTATCAAACTGAGTCTCAAAGGATGAGCTGGAGCTGCCCATGCAGAGAAGAGCAGATTGCATTCAGGTAGAGGGCACAGCATGTGCCAGGGCCTGGCGCTGCGAGGCCCCAGGAGCTGTTAGAGGCGGACTGGAGCAAGGCTGCCCAGGGCCTCTGAGGTCATCCGGAGGCCTCCAGACCAGGTGTGCAGTGTCCTTGGGCCATCCCATCACACTTTTCAGTTCCTCTCTCCCCTTCTTAGTCCACTAGACAGCAATCTGAGCCAGGTTCAGCTGGCCCCATAACAATCATGGTCACTTATTCAGGACATCCTACATGCCATCCACTAAAGAGCATTTTATTCTTAATCCTCATAACACTCTACAGCATAGCAAATTCTATTATCTCCATTTCCAGATAACAGAACTGAGGTTCAAAGAGGTTAAGCAACTTGTCCAAGGTTACACAGCAAGTATGCACTTTGACTTTTAAAGTGTTTATAACAGAAGTTTAAGATATTTGACATTTAAGGGAGGCTCTAAACAATCTGAAAGGTGGAGGATGGATTCAAGGCAATTTGAACAACAGATGTGCATTCTAGAGATGAAGAATAATAGGAAGGCAGGCGAAGGGAGGGCTTTCTGGGTAGACGGTCAGCCTGAGCAAAGGCTTGGTGGTATGCTTTGTGGAATTGAGTGTGGCTGTAACCTGAAATGAAAGGTGAGTAATGAGCTGCCCAGGTGGGCAGGGGCTGAATCACAAAGTGCCTTTTACAGGGTAATTGGAGACCAGCTCCTTGGTCTTGGTGTCGGTGATAGGGGTACTGCAGACACGGGGCCTCTCTAACACTGCTTGGATTGTAGCTGCTGCTTCAGCCCCTCTCCTGCAAGTGTTCACTTTTCCTAAAGCCATGTGTCCCAGAGGAGTGGTCATTGGTTTGCTTTGATCTCTGAGACTGAAGCCTGTCTAGAATGTGGTGGGGTGGAGCAGTTACGTGGCCAGGTGGCGCTTGCACCTGGGGAGAGTGCTGCCACCATATCTGCACCCACTTGGTTCCTATTCACCTTCACCCCCAGCCATCCTTACAAAGAAAAATGCAGCCAAGGGAGACTATGAGCTAACATGTTGCCAGGCCCTGCCTCACTCTGAGACACACACCGCTGTCTACCATATCCCACCCATCTGACCTGTGCACACTCATGGTTTTAATGGAGTTCTGACCTGCATGTGTGCAGTGTTATATCCTGCTTTTTCACTTAATAGGATCTGGTAGTCTCTTTTCCTACCTTGGTTCCTGCTTACTTGCTGTGTAACCTTGGACAAGTTGCTTAACCTCTCTGAACCTCAGTTTTGTCTTCTGGAAATGGAGATAATAGAATTTGCTATGCTGTAGAGTAGGGGTCCTCAAACTTTTTAAACAGGGGGCCAGTTCACTGTCCCTCAGACCGTTGGAGGGCCGGACTATAGTTTAAAAAAAAACTATGAACAAATTCCTATGCACACTGCACATATCTTATTTTGAAGTAAAAAAACAAAACGGGAACAAATACAATATTTGTATTTGCCTGTGGCCCATGGGCCGTAGTTTGAGGACCCCTGCTGTAGAGTGTTATGAGGATTAAGAATAAAATGCTCAGTTTAGTGGATGGGATGTAGGATGTCCTAAACAAGTGACCATGATTGTTATGGGGCCTGCTGAACACAGCTCAGATTACTGCCTAGTGGACTTTCTGGGTGACCTTGGGCACCAGTAATTTAATCTCTATGAGCCCCAGTTTCCTCTTCAGTGAAATAGGGGTGATGGTACCCCTTGGGTGGGTATAAGAATCAAACATGTGCATTATTGTGTGTGAAAAGACTGTGGCATTGGATGCTTTTTGTCGTTGTTGTTGCTTCATAGAGTCTAGTTCAGGGTGTTGATGGTTTCACTCCATCAGGTGATTTGAGAGCTCCTCAAAGCTCCTAGCTAGAGCTGGCAAAGGGCAGCCGCCCAGGGTGGTGGGAAAAGGTGAGGGAGCACAGGAGGGAGGCCAGTGTCTGTACCTGCTCGCCCAAGAACAGGGCAGTGGGGCCAGGTATACAGAACGATGTGGCCTTGCCCCTGACTTCAGGCTTAAGAGGCTGGTATGGGGCATTCTCCATCCTCTGCCCTCAAGACACGGAAAAGGAAACCCCCAGCAAAAGGACATGTAATGACCAGGGTCCAGTTAGTTGCCCAGGGCCAGATCCAGCTCAGCACATCACACATTGCTCAGGCCTCGCTCCTGTCTTCCTTCCTACAGGGTCTCACACCATTCCGGGGCTGGGACTGCAGGACTCCTTAGGAGTGGGGTGCAGGGTGTGCCTCGCCACCCATACAGGCTTCCATCCGGAGCCCCTGCTCCCCACCAGACTGACAGAACACTCAACCACACAAGGTTCTTAAATCTCCAAAGGCAGCAAGTGTGTGCCCTGAGCAACAAGCCTGGCAGGAGGGCACCAGAGCAGAGAATGTGGGGGCTGTGCAGAGACAAGACAAGGTTTTGATAACAGTGTCTACCTGACATGTCTGAAGAATCAGGCGTGCCGCTTCCTGGCAGGGCATGCAGTTTCCTGGTAATGAGTTGTGAGAGGCTGGAGCAAGTTACCAGGGAGTCTGGGCTGACTCCACCAGGAGATGGAAGCCAGGCCCCAGGGGGTATGGAAGGCATCTCTGCAGAGGGCGGAACTTCAGCCTGGAGTGAGGATCCCAGGCGGGTCAGAATCTGCTGGGGGATCTCCACCCCTTGCTTCTCCCAGCCTGGGCTGCACTTCCCCTGCCTCAGCAGTGGCTGGCAAAGTTCCCCTCCTTCAAGCTCTCGGAGAAAACTAAGCCAATAACACTTCGATGAATGGCACCTCTGCAGTACTTCCCTGCTTGCAAAGCATCGCTCACATTTGTCGTTTGGGGCCTCACAAAAATATGCAGTAGAGAAGCTGAGGCTCAGAGAGGCAAAATAACATGCCGAAGGTCATTCCACTTAGTGGGTGTGTTTATTTAAGGTAATGATAGCTGCTGTAACAGATAGCCCCAGAGGTCTCAGGAGGTTGAGAAAACAGACATTTCTTTCTTGCTCATGTGAAGTCTAATTGGTGGGAGGAAGAGGGAGTCTGCTCCTCATGGTCACTCGGGGACCCAGGGTGATGGAGGCTCCATCTTCTTCAGATTATGACTCTCAAGGTTGTCTCAGCCTTAGAGGACCCCATAGCTGGTTCTAATGGACCAGGCCTCCAAGTGGTGTGTGTAACTCATGCCCACATTCCACTGACCAGAACTTGGTCATAGGGCCCCACTCAAATGCAAAGGGGGTGACGTGCAGTTCCTGCCTGGGCAGCAGTTTCCCCACAATGGCTGTGCCCTGAGGAAGGGGAGCATGTGCTTTGTTGGCCATCATAAAGGGTATTTTCCTCAAATAGAGCTGGGGACCTTGGATCAGAGTTTGATGGGTGGCAGTCACTTAAAAATCAATAAACCCCAACATGGACCGAGACCTGGAAGAAGACACAGGTGTCCCTGACCCTTTGAGGAGTCTGGATTGCACACCGTCCCAGCCTTCTCCACCTTCTCCACAGCCTTGTCATTGCCCCTAATTAGCTCCTGATCCACACAGCTGCTCACGGGCCTGGCACTGCTAACACACCCCCATGGCTCCCCAGTGCCCTCTCAGTAAGGCCCAAACTGCTTAGCCCGGCATCCACAGACCTTCACAGGACTCCAGCGTAGCTTGCAGCATTCCTCCCTCATTCCCCTTCCCACATGCCCTGTGCTGCTCCTCCTCCCTGACCAAACCTCCCCACTGGGCCTTTGCTGGAATGTCCTCCTTCTAGCTCTACCCCTGCAGACTCCTCCTCATCCTTCCTGATCCAAATCAAAGGTCGTCTATGGGGCCTCCTTCAGCTGTGTTAGCCGCTTAGCCAGCACTGAATGAGAACTTGGTATGTACCAGGCAGGGCCTGAAAGGCTTCATAAGAATTAACTCATTCTTAACCTCCCAAGCCTGTGAGACGGGCATCCCATTTTATAGGTGAGTCTCTGAGATATAAGAACTTGTAAGGTCGCATAGCCAGTGAGTGACAAAGACAAATTCCAAACCCAGGTCTGTGTGCTCACAGCTGAGACTTAACCACTGGGCAAACTTCTGCCTTTTATCAGCACCGGCCACAATTCATCATAACTACTCGTTCACTGAATAGTTTGCTATGAATTTGCTGTTTTTCTGAGAAAGCAGCTGCAGACTCCTCGAGGGCAGAAGTCACACTGATCCATCCTGGACTCCTCCTCCCCACCGCCCCCACCACCGCCACGCCAAGGCCTGGGTGTCGATTTTCTCTCAAATAAATCCCTCTCCTTCCTGAGAACCAGAACCAGAAATTCCTCAGATTATCATCTGTCATAATCCCCTCCCTGCTTGCCTGTCACGTTTTGAAAGTTAACCTGAAATGATTTGAAAATGATCTAAGAGGCATGGACCAGCCTTCCCTGAGCATGATTAAGTACGATGGCTTTTTAATGATTTGAGCAGTGCCTTCCTGGATTGACAGAAATGGATTACCATAAATTTCTGAACACTGCGCCGCCAAAATCAGATCTTTTTTCATTTTCTCAGTCATCCTCGCAAACCTTTGCTGAGAATGACAAATACTTGGACTTTAATTGTTTAGTCGCGTGAGGGCGGCGCCTCCTGAGTTCCGAGAACTGTTCTTGCTGGGAAAACCTTGAAAGGCTCCTGGGGCTCCATCTTCAGGAAATTGAACTGTGTTTTCTCTGAAGCAGAGAGAGCTGTCTCCTGGGCTGTGACACGTTTGCTGCATTTGTGAATTGCTTTGGCCCCGAGATCTAAAACAGAGGCAGTTCTCACCCAGCAAGCATGCTCAGGGCTGTCCCACCAGGGGTTGAGGACTGGGTGGGCATGACAAGTCAGGTAGGGCTCCTCCACCTCCGGCTCCTCCTTTCTGCCAGACTCTGTGCCTCATCCAAGCTGCCCACACCTTTAAGATATAAGCTCACAGCTCAGAGAGGTTAAGTAACTTGGTTGTGGTCACACAGCTGGCAATATGCAAAGCCAAGACTCAAACATTTTGACCAGAACCTCTTACTGCTGCCTCTAAAAGAAGTCAAATTAAATTGAATAAAAGGTGAATGACAGGCATCCCCAGAAGCCCATTTACATTTAAAGAAAAGAAAAAAACCTTTATTGTGCACCTTCTAGTGCCAGTCTCTCTAATAATATGCATTCTCTGACATTATCCCCATTTCACAGATGAGGATGCTAAGGTTCACATGGGTGAAATAGCTAACCAAAGGTTACACAGCTAGGAATAGCCAATGTAAGATTTTACACTATGTCTAAGGGCCATTGCCCAGCCCACGGGTAGGAGGCACTGCCAGGCCCTGAGGAGATGGCCAGGGGGTCTTGTGGCTGTGGGCACCTCCCTGGGACCCTCACGAACCCTCTGAACCTGGCCAAGTTCTCAGATATTGCACAGGAGCAGGATGTGACAGTAATGAAATTGCAGAGCCTCCCAGGCAGAGAGCGGAGTTGAATTCTGGCTTCCCCATTCAGCAGCTTTGAGAAATTTACACAACCTCTCTAAGCCTCAGTTTCTCCATCTGTAAAACGGACACTAAGCACTCTCCGCACAGGGCTGTTGAACTTAAAGAGGCTCTGCCTGTGGGGTGCTCAGCCGCACGGTGTCTGCCTCCCCATGCTGGTGGCCATTGCTGAGGTCTGCCTGGGGCAGCTGCCGCACCCCGTGGTTACTAGTACACACACTGTGTGCTCTCTAAGCCTCAAGATAGTTGTGCAAGGTGGAGGTGTTGTTGCTCCCATTGTACAGGTGAGGAAACTGAGGTAGCTAGGAAGTAACCTGGCTCCAGGGCTCAGCCCTTTCTGCCGTCCCATACTTTGCAGCTCAGCCATCTCAGTGCCTGGAAGGACCCTCGGCTGGGGCTTCGTTCTGTACCAGGTTCTCCCAGCACTGCCTCTGCCATCTCTTTGTTTCTTGGGTTGAATAGGGCCTCTTTGATTTCCTTTCCTTTCCCCTTTCCAATAATCATCATTCATCTTGTTATCAGAGCCACCCATCTGCGCCTCTTGGCTCTGACCCACAGGCTGAGTTTGCCATGATCAATGCATAACTCTGTGGGGCCGCAATGTATATCCAAGATGGCATTGTGGCCCTGGTGCCGTCAGAGGACAGCTGGCATCTCCCCTGATGGGGCCGAGATGAGGCAACTGCCCCGTGTTGCCCTGTGCTGCCCTGTGCTCTGGGCTGATTCATCTCGTTCCCTAAGTGGTAAACAGCTGCTTTCGAGGGGTCTCGGTGACAGGCCCAGGTGCTCCCTGCTCCCCCCTTCCCTCCATAAGTGACTAGTGGGCACTCAGCAACCCAGATCAACAGCTCCCTGAGTGACCCCACAGGGCGTCCTCTCTGAGCCACTCTTCACACAGCCTCAGGAGGATCATTTCAAAACACCCCTCAGAACAAGCTTCTAGGCCATCCCCACAGCCCCAGGCCCCCTGTGGCCCGGCCCCTCCTCTCCGCCCACGGCATGCCCTCTTTCTCACTGCCCGGGACCTCTCTGCTCCACAAACACAGCCAGACGGGACCTCTCTGCTCTACAAACACAGCCAGACGTCCCCACCTGAGGCTGTTCTGTTTGCTCCCATCCCCTCTCCTCCTGTGCTTCCTTCAGGAGGCAATGCTGCCGCCCCACCCTCCTGCCCCCCTGCTGCTTGCTCACTGTCCTTTATCACACACATTACTTTGTAGCCAGATGTCATCTGTGCGGCGCCTGATTGGTGTCTCTCTCCCAGCAGCTCTCTGAGGGTGGAGACCAGGACTGCCGTGCCCCACTGTGCCCTAGCATCAGGCGCAACCCCCCTCGATCCCCAGCACTCAGAAATGTTTGTGGTTAAATCTTGAGCAAGTGACTCAATTCCTTGAAGCCTCACTCTTCATCTGGGGGACAATAATGAGTTGTCATGAGGTTTAAAAAACAAGGTGCGTGTGACACGTAGCACAATGCCTGGCACCAAGCAAGTGTCTGGTCACTGCTAACCGCGATGGTTTCGATCAGCCTGTGATGGACAGGGGTGGGGACTGGCATTAGGAGAGTTCCACATCCCACCAGCAAGCCTTCGTGGGCTGTCTGCCTGGGCCAGGATCTTGGGGTTGACCTCTGCCCCCAGCACCTCACGCCACAAGGAGCAGCCTCTGGCAAGGGCACTGGCTCTCAGGGAGGCCTCCTTGTCTGGGTCTGAGGCAGTGGGAGGAGGCTGCCCAGCCCTTCAGTCAGCAGTTCGCAGTGCCGGCTTGGAGTGACCAGGCTTAGACTCAGCCTGCAGACACTCGCTGCCTGGGACGGACTTGAGAAACTGCAGGAATGACCCAGGTTACTCTATTGAAAGTTGGACAGCAGTTCTTTTAATAGAATTCAGAGGAAGAAGACCTCAGGTCCACTGGGAGAATCAGAGATGTCTGCATGGTCCTTGAAGAAGCAGCCTTTTCTCTAGGACTTAACATCGATGTGTAGCTTGGGACATGGTGGGGCCGTGTTGGGTTAGAGAAGGGCATTTGAAGCAGAGGGAACAGCTTCAGTAAAGGGCTGGATAGCTAGGAAGAGTGGCCACATAGAATCCGTTTTTTAGCTGCAGTATGAAAAGACTATTAAGAAATATGGCTAGAAGGGCATATTATATTAGCTGTTTCCAAAATAACTCGTGTAATAAATTACCTCACAGTGAGTGGCAGACAACAGTGAGCATTTATTTCTCATTTGTCCAGCAGTAGAGGCTGGGGTTTGGGTTATCTAGGCTCCGTGCAGTGGAACCCAGGTCTGCTCCACCTGTCTCTCATTCTTCCTGGACCAGTGGCCACCTGAGACTGACCTTCTCATGACGAGGAATAGGAGCACAGGAGGGGCATGTCCACTAATCCCATTGGCAAGTCTCGTGGCCAAGCCTAGGTCGGGCAGAGTTTAATACCCCACCAAAGGAGGCCAAAGCAAGTTACATGGGCAAGAGCGAGGCTGATGGGACAGGGCTGTTTACCCCTCCCATGGAGGTGGGGAGTACTGAGCAAGCAATCATCTGATTTACAGGTAGAAGCCAGAGCATGGAGTGACTCTAGGTCTGCCCTGAGGAGCTGCCAAGAGTAGCCATTGAGTCTTAGTGTCTCTTGGGGTGAGCAGCTAAGGGCTCCGACTCTGGCTCTTCTCCCCATTGAGGCAAGAAGAGTATTACAATGCCAGTGCCTTCCTGACAGCCCACACTTCCTGCCTGCCTGGCACAAAGGCTGTGTCGTCCTTCCTGCTGAGCCAACGATGGATCTGCAAAGGGTCCTAGCTTCGCCAGCCGTGGTGGGGCTCCTCGGCTGGAACTGAGCCTTATGATAACAGCCCCGTGCTTTGAGCACCTACTGTGTGTCTATCTTATATTGAGTGCCTGCTGAATGCTCTTTGTATACATTTGTCTGAACTGGCCATACTGTTCTAAAAAGGAGACCTCATTGTCCCATTTTCTGAGGCCCGGAAGGGTCAAGTCTGTCGGAAAGGATCACTCAGCTGGGAAGGGAGGAAGCTGGGATTAGAAGCACACCTGCAAGGTCGAGTGGTCCCAAAGGTGGTATCTGGTTACAGCTCTGCCCTGAGCAGCTGAGCCTCTGTGAGACTTTGGAGAATCACTGCAGCATCCTGGGCTCCAGTTTCTCTTTCTGCCTTGTCTCCTCTGAGATGTTCTGAGATAAAAGCCGTGCAGCGCTTGATCCACAGCACTGTCAGAGGGGGTTTTTAAGTACAAGTTTCCAGGGCAGACAGCACCCTCAGCTCTTTTTTAACAACAAGAAAATAAAACATTAACATTTAAAAAACAGACCCTTATTTCCAACAGAGGCCTGTTCAGTGGACTGGTTCAATGAACCATGTCCAGCCTTTCGTCACAGTGAACCTCATCCAGCAGTCGACCCCAGCAAGCATTCTCCAGGCGGCCGTGGCAGCCGAGTGCATCTGTTTGGGAAGGCTGGAGGAAGCCATTAGTTCCACCAGGGCCCCGATGTCTGCGACCGCCCATCTTGTCCCTCCAACAGTGTTTTCCGTGGAAAGCTGACCACTGCTGCCCGCGGCGTGTTTTCTCCGAGGCCACGAGGCCCTGTAAAAAGCATTTGGAGATCCCTAGGAAAGCAATGTAGGCGTTGCCACTAGCCGATCATTCATTCCACAGTCATTTGTTCCCATCTTCTCTGTGCCTGGCCTGGGGATGGATGCTGGGGATCTGGGGAGAGTCAGGTACCGTCCCTGCCCCGGGACTCACAGGCATGTCAGCACAGGGACAGGCAGCACTGTGATGGAGGCACCTGCAGCAGAGCAGGACGGTCTTGCAAAGGAGGCGTGGTTAGGTTTGCTCGGGGACTCAACATTCGAGCCAACGCCAGGCGATGAGTAGTTGTTTGTCTAGCTATCTCGTAAAAGGAAGGCCTGCAGGCATAAGGACCCATGTCAGCAGACAGTCCAGAGCTTTTGGGGAGCTTCTAGTGGTCTGATGTGGGTAGAGCATGGCACGCAGAGAGAGCAGTGGAGAGGCGAAGTCTGAGAGGTTGGCAAAGCCTAGGCTATAGGCATCCTGCTCGCTGTGCCCAGGACTTTGAACTTGGAGAACAGGGGCGTTGGCAACTTTTAAAAAGGGCAGTGACATGGTCAGATCTGATCATCTTTTATTAATCAGCCTCTAGTAAAAACATTCTGTTGGGTTCCAGAAATAGTTCCTAAAAAAATATCATTAGTCCTTCCAGAGGCTCCAAGAAACAAACCTTTGCCTGGAAACAGCCTCTGAACACAACTTTGTGACCCAGCAAATAGCCATTATGGGAGGATTCAAGAAAAGTTCCTACTGGGGGGGAAAAAACACAAAAACCAGACCTGATAGAAATGGAGAGGTCCAGAACCCTACATGAATTTCATGCAGCCAGAAGACCTCCCCATATACTAGTAAGATGATGTGGTTTTAAACAATGTACTTTGGGGTAGTGGGGCTATCACTTTAATTAATCTTCCTAGAAACCCACGTGGCAGAACATTCCAGTTGCTACTGCTGCATAACAAATTACTCACAATCTTAGTGGCTCAGAACACTTAGTTTGTTATGCTCACAGATTCAGTGAGTCAGGCACTCAGAAAGGACTCAACAGGGGCAGCTTATTTCTCTACCGCCATGTATGGGCCCTCGGCTGGAAGGGCTTAGAGCAGTGGTTCTCAACCTTGGCTGCACATTAGAATCATCTGGGAATCTTTTTAAAATCCTGTTTCCTGGGCCTCGTCTTCCGGAAATTCTGTTACTAATGTTGTGGCCGCAGCCCATAACAAATAAACAGAATTTCCGGAGGATGAGGCCCAGAAATCAGGATTTTAAAAAGATTCCCAGGTGATTCTAATGTGCAGCCAGGGTTGAGAACCACTGGCTTAGAGGCTGGGGGTGACGGGCAACTGGAACCTTTGTCACGCACATGTCTGAAACTGCTGCTGGCTGTTGGCTCAGAGCTCAGACGGGCTGTCAGTCTAAAAACCACACACATGGCCTCTCCCTGTGTTCTCTTCTGTGGCTACCTTGGGCTTCCCCGCAGTGTGGTGGCTGTTTCCAAGAGAAAGTGGAAGCTACCAGTTTCTTAAGGTCTGGGCCTGGAAAGTAGCATGTGATCCTTCTTCTCAATTCTGTTGTTCCAGGCAGTCCCACAGGTCGCCCAGGTTCAGGGAGGGGAGCCCCGGGAGGAGTTACTCTTGTGGGATGGGATGTATTTCCCATCTCTGGAAGCGGAGAAAAACAGTTGTGTTGTTTCTTTACAGATTAAGAAGTCTCTGTGGATTATATCATCAAGTTAAATGCAACCATTAGTATATGGCTCTGGGGATACTGTGGTAATAGGCTACGCCTTGGGTGATATTTTTTCTTCTAAATGTTCTTCCTGGAGCTTATGTTGCCCAGCCTGACCCATTTATCTTTGCTAATATAAAATCAAATTTAAAAAACAACATCATTGTCAGTAATATGGCAGAACCAGGAGAGGACAAACCACAGTCTAGCAGGGCAGGGTGGTTCCTGACCAGGCGGCCCTCAGAGAGGAAACTACAGGAGCTGGGCCAGTCCCTGCAGAGCTGGCACACGTCCAATAGCTTTGCACAGGGCAGTGGTGCCGAGCAGACAGTGAAGCTGCCCTGGACATGGTCCCCGCAGATGTCTGCACAGTGGGCTCAGTTTGTTCAACAGACATGTTTACCTTTAATGCCTCTGGGGACCACGCACTGAGAGATGTGAGTGGGCCACTGCTCCCTTGAAGCCTCCCCCGGGGGGAGTGGACCCTGTGTTCCCAAATACTTATGGGGCCCCTGTGATGGGCTGGAAAGGTTCTGGGCGGCGGAGGACAGCAGTGAACAGAGCAGAGCTCTTCCCCCAGCAGCATGTGCTGTCAGCAAACACGAAAGCAGATCCATGTGTACCGTCCCTGGATAGAGGGGCTGAGGAGGAAGAAAGAGGGTAGGGGAGATCAAGGGGGTGCTCTTTCGAGCCAAGGCCTAGGGAGGGAGCAGGCTTCAGGAGGGTTTCAGGAACAGCGTGTGACTGGAGGAAGACAAAGCCATGGGAGGATTTTGAACAGAGGAGTCGCATGATATGACTTGCATTTTCAAAGGTGGTAGCAGGAGGAGGTGAGAAGTGGGTGGAGTCTGGAAATAGTGAAGATAGAGCCAGGATGTGGGGGTTGGAGCCACAGCTCTTGGGAGGAGGGGGCTGGCATTAACCGAGGTGGGAAGACTGTGGAGCAGGTTGGGAGGGAGGAGCAGGACTTGCTTTCAGAGAAGTTGAATGTGAGATGCCTGTGGAGCTCCACATGGAAATGGCAGTGGGAGGGGAGTTGTTGGATAGGTGAGTCTGGGTTCAGGGACAAGGTCCTGGCAGGAAGTTTAAAGCTGAGTTCATCAGCATGTGGAGGGAATTTAAGCCGTGAATCACTAAGGAAATGAAGGAGGATAGAGAAGAGAAAAGGCCCAAACAGAGCCTTGGGCACCCCAGTCTTTAAAGGTCTAGAGATGAGGGAGAACCAGCAAAGACAGCTACAAAGAAGCAATCACAGGGTTCGAAGGAGGAGCAAGAGGAAGAGTGGTGCCCTGAAGGCCAAGATCCAGCAGAGAGCAAGTGTGATGCCGTGGGTCTGCCTTCCCACTTTCACTCTCAGATGTTTCTTGAGCTTGGAGATGACTCCAATGCGGACTAGAACTCCTGCTATTAGGGAGGGGCAGGGACAAGTAAATCGACGATTCCTGTACCGTGTGATAAGAATGGGGGAGCACTTGTGGGTTAGACAGCTTGGGGGCATCCAGTGTGGCCCCAGAGGCCCCAGGGAACAGTTCTCATGGAGGAGAGTCAGAGAGGCTGAGACTCCGTGTGGATCATGGGGTGGAGATCACAATGGCTTCATGGGCCAGGGGTGAGCTCTAGATTTCCACAGGAGAAGGTGGAGTGGGCAGGCAATCCCCTAGACATTTGTATAAATGTCACAGAGAATGGTGGGCAGCCCATTTGGGTTGGGGACTCTGGCCTTTGGGGTTGCTTGGAGACATGGAGGGGAAGAGGTGCAAGAGAGGCCATGAGAACCTTTGACCTCAAAGAGATAAAGCCTCACAGTGCAGGGTGGGAGGAGGTTGGCTGGGGAGGATCAGGGAAGGTTGCCAGGAGGAGGCGGACTTTGAGGAATGTGTGTGTATTGAGTATGCCCAGATGCATGGAGAAGCTTTCTTGGCAGTGGAGACCATACATGCAAAGGTATGGAGGCAGACGCTTGCAATATGTATCCAGGAAGCAGAGCCTGATGGCAGATGAGATTAGCCAGATCTTTTGGAGTCAGACCCAAAAGGTTTCACCTCCTTGTTGCATGGTTACTGGGAAGCCATTACAGGTACCTGAGCTGTGGAGGGACACAGTGGGATCTGGTTTTAGGAAGACAGGTCAGGCAACCATGTACAGGGTGAATTGGAAGAAAAGGGAGGGGCTCCCAGAGGTAGGAAGATACCCAGGCAGGTGCACACCCAGGTCAGGGGTGGTGATGACCTACCTCAGCAGTAGACACAGGTCGGTCCCATGTGACTCTTTTCCTTTAAGTTGGGCCAAGGGTTGGCAAATTGCAATCTCAAGACCAGACTGCCCTGCAGGGTGCGGACAGGCCAGAAATGCAGGAGTGCCACAGGCCACCACGACCCCAGAGGACTTTGTGTAGGAGCGGCCCAGGGCCAGTTGGAGGGAAGGAGGACCACACTTCTATTTACTTAAGCTCACATGGACCCAACATCTTGGGTACTTTCTGTCCACTGCCTCCACTTAACCCTCCCTGCAGCCTTAGGAGGCAGGTCCTGCTGTCATCCCATTTGCAGATGAGGCACATGAGGCTCAGAGAGGTACAAAGCTAGTATGTGATGGAGCCGTTTTGAACCTACGTCTCCCTGGTTAGAGCAAGGTTTCAAGATGAGCTAAGGGACCACAGAAATAACCAAGGAGCTGATTTTTTAAGTACTTGCTCTGTGCCAGGCACATACAAATGTCCGTATCAGGTGTATATGATGCATTTATCCAGGCTCAGGAAGCTGCAGTGTGTCCCCAGTACCCTAACCCAGTGGTCTAACTTCACTTACAGATGAGAACTTTGACACTTCGAACAGATGTGTTGCTGGCCTGAACTGAGATCTGAACCCAGAGCTATGTTCTTTTAAGACCCTCACTCCCTCCTGCCCTGGCAGGGAGGGGATGAGGAGGGGGTCCTTTGTGAGCAGCAAGTGTTCAGAGCTGGAGCTGGGGGAGTGAGCCATCCTGGGCCCACCCCAGGCTTAGGCCCAGTCCAACCTGGCTGCCTGACTTTTGTGCCCTGCTGGTTCTTTGCACATAAATCATGGGACTCCTTACTGAGTGGACATGTGTCTTTCCCCCACGGGAAGCTGCCCAGGCTGCCACAGGTACAGATAGAGTTGAACTCAGGATAGGGCCTTCTTTCCTGCCCAGCCTGGCCGCTGAGTGACTCTGGCCTGGAATGAAAGGCTTTCCAATAAGTGCCTTGCTGGCCCACAGCCCAGCTGTGTGGTAGGTGGGTGTGAGGGTGAGAGCTCTACCAAGAGAAGGATTCAGGAACCTGAGAGCAGGGGCAGAATCTTGCCAACAAATTTCTTAGCAAGCTGCCTTCTCAGCTGGTGCCTCTGGAGGGTTTGGGAATGAGAGCTGGTCACGAGGAGCCCTGGCCGCCTTCCTGGCCCAAGGGTCGGAGCCTTGGCTCAGGCTCAGGCTCAGCCCAGGGGAAGCAGGTCCCATGGGGTGAAAACACCAGGCAGCCCAGGGCAAGAATCAGAAATCAGATATTCTAGGCCACCTCTCCCTTGACCTTGCAGAATGCACAGCACACAGTGTGGGTTTCTCTCCAAGCCTCCCCTGCTCACAGCAGCCTCCTGCCCCTGCAAGGGTGGGGCAGGGTCAGCAGTCAGATCTGATACTGTTTTCACAGGGAGCTGAAAGGCATCCTTGTCATGAAAAACACATCACACTTGAGGGGGGCTGGGGCTCCACTGCGCCCTTTGTCTAAAGTCTCGTCTTGGGCCATCCCAGCCCTGCTCTGTGGCCCTCATCTATGACGTGAAGGGCTTGGGCAGCAGGATCTCGAAAACCCCTTCAGGCCCTTAAAAAATCAGCCTAAGGCTCTGTGACCTGGGCGTGTCTCGGACTGTCCATGTGTGTCTCATCAGTGTCCGTGACCACCTCAGGAGGGCCGAGAGTTCCCAGGAACCATGTTTAGCCTTTGACACCTACAGGGGAAGCAACTGGGATAAACCAGGAAAGGCTCGACTTTGTTTGGCTTTGGGTATGTTTTCCTACAAAATCCTTCAGTATAGGAGGGGTTGACATTCTAGAAATTCAGCCCAAAGCCCTCCCAAGTGACCCCGGATTGGAAAGCCCCTCTCTTCCCCAGCCCTCCCTTCCTTCTGCTCTTCCTTGCAAATCCTCCCTTCTGGAAATGGATTCTTTAACCTCCAGCCTTATCTGTCTCCCAACTTCTCCCTGATCTCCCTCTGGACATTTTCCAGGCGATGCCCTTTACCACCTGCCTCGGGAGGTGGTTAAGTGTTTGAGTTTCAGAAGGATTCTCTGCCTGCAAAGTCAACACAAGTGAGTAGTTAGGGAAGCACTAACTACGGAGATTAGATGCTAACTGAATGCAGAAGTGCCCACAAAGATGTCTGGAGATTCAAGTGGGGCTCAGCGCTGTCAGCGAGCTCTGGAATTCCACTGGGAAGGCCGAGCCTGCTATTCTCAGTGCTTTGAGCCCCTTGCAAGGAGGACATTGAAGGAACAATTACTTCTCATAAGCTACCCTCTGGTCCCTAAAGGAAATTGCTGCCTTCTGCAATGACTATAGTAGTAAGGAGTTGATGGGAGGCAGCAGCCACCTCTTCCAGGAAACCCTCCAGAAGACACCAGGTCATCCCTTTTACCCTCCCTTCCTCCGTCACAGTCCTCTACTCTTCAGTCTCTGGTTGTGCCACATGGGGAGGTCTTCCTCATCACTCTTCTCTCTAGTTTGTGGTGTGGAAAATTCATTTTTGCACAATTTTCTCAGCATTTATTCCCAGGACAAGATCAAAGTCCTGATGGCAAGGGTCAGGCCTCATAGCTCATGCGTGTGTACTCACTGCCCAGAGCAAGCATCACTATGAAAATCTTTGGTTTGTGCATTTGTGTGGTTTCTTTAGCCAAACTTTCTTTCCTTTTTTTTAATGGAAATAAATTTCTCATTATAAAAATAATTCATGATTGAAGAAATCAGAAAGCCTGTAATGCCAGCGCTGGGACTGACCACAGAATCATGTCCTGCCAGACAGTTCTGTGCAGACACATCCACATTTGACATACAATAAAAATATTATACTGCACTTTTAATTTGCTTATACAATCTACTTTTTAAAAATGTTTTTATTAATTTTTTTTAGAGAGAGAGAGAAGCATTGATGTGAGAGAGAAAAACACCAATTGGTTGCCTCCCTTACATGCCCCAACAAGGGACTGAACCCACAATCTACGCATGTGCCCTGACCTGAAATCGAACCTTTCGGTGTACGGGACAATGCTCCAACCAGCTGAGCCACACTAGCCAGGGCAAATACCTCTTTTATATTTGAGCCACAATTTATATAACTAATCCCATATTGTTGGACCTGGGATTTTCCCCCCATTATATATGACACTGCAATAAATACCTTCCTAAGTATATATTTATGAAGATCTTTATATTTTTTCTTAGATGGAATTGGAGAGCCAGAGGACTGGCATGTTTGTTAAGACTGTGTAAACAAATGTCAGTTCATCCCTACCCCTGCGTCACAGAGTGGTAGGTGCCCGACTGGCACTGATGGTGGACTTGCTGGCTCCTATCAGTGGCCTCAGGTCTAGGAAGTGGCTCAGCCCATGAACTCGGTCTCCCCGCCTGCTGCCTACCCTTTACTGCCCTGAGGAGGAGCAGCCCCTGGGGGACACTGGGTCCTGGGCTTGCCTTCCAAGGATGGTGGTACTGGGTTCTCCCTGGATTGTTCCTGAGCTGGCCTTGGCGACTGCCAGGCATTTAGAGGAGCCTGGGGAATGGTGGCTTGTGTGGCTGGATGGGAAGGGTAAGAATGACCCTGGGTCACGCCTTCGATCTTCTGTGCTGCAGGAGGCCTCAGCGGGGCAACAGTCATTGACTCCCTTGATACCCTCTACCTCATGGAGCTGAAGGAGGAGTTCCAGGAGGCCAAGACCTGGGTTGAAGAGAACTTCCACCTGAATGTGGTGAGTCAGAGCCCTTGGGGTGTTAGGGCCAGAAGCAGCTGGAGAAGTCATGGCTCCACCTTGTCATCTCTGAGACCCAGAGGTGTGGAGGCTCTGGCCCCAGGCTGCCTGCAGAGCAGTCCAGCTATGACCCTGCCTTCCCCTCCCTGGGGCTCCAGGCATGTTGCTCACACCCAGGAAGACCCTTCTAGGGCTGCATCTGTCACAACAGCAATAGGGGAAGTGACTGTGGAGAAGTGACTAATCTGCTCAGAGCGGCTCCTACCTGCCCCCCCCCGCCCCCCGCCCCCCACACCCTGCGGCCCTCCTGAGCTAGCTGAGAGGCCCATGACCTGGTCTGAACCCTCTTGGTTTCCAGCCTCGCAGGTATCCCTGGTCAGGGACCAGAACCTTGGGGAGGAGATGGTAATGTGTCTGGATGGCACAAAACCCTTAAATATCAGACTCCACCCCCACTGATCTCCCAGCCCAGACTAAAGTAACCGACCCATCCTGGAGGCCTCTGCTCAGCATGGGGAGAGGCTGCTTAGATGGATTTGGGGAGCAAGAAATTACGGCAGATAGGAGGGGGGACCCGTCAGGCTCCACGAGTGAGGGGTCCTGGGGGGAATGGGGACAGCCCCTGCAGCTTATGGCAGAAGTGAGGCCAGTATCAGCAGAGATACCAACAGGAGAGTCTGGGAGGGCAACGCTGCAGGGGTACTTCCCTGGCTCAGCAGGTGCCTCGGGGAGGCCAGCCTCCCTGGGCCTTCGTTTCCCCACTTTAAGACGGAAATGACACAACAGCAACAGTAATGATGCCCGGCGTGCAGGCTCGCGAGCTTTAACTATCATGGAGGTTGTAAAAAGCATTTTATAGCCATAAAGTCCAACACAGATGTAAGTGGTGCCGTTATCATCATCACCATCATGATTATTTTGAGGCTTGTTATGACTTCCGATGGTCTGTGTGAGGTGAGGAGTTTAGAATCCCATTTCCTACTGCATCGAATGGAAGAAAGGCAGAGGTAGAGGAGGGAGGTGTCTTCATAGACCCACCTTGTTCTCCGCAGATGGTGGGTAGAGAGTGAGCATCAGGCAGCTGCCCGAAGAGCCAGATGGGGACATTCGGGCAGGCTGGGCAGGTGAGGGGGTTTCCCTGGAAGAAAGCAAGACATGGTCACTGCCCCTCTCTGAGCCTTGGCTTTCTCATCTGAAAAATGGGAGTGATGGCATCACCATGCATTGTGAGGCTAAAGGAGAGCATGGCTTTGCAAGTGCTCCGTCAAGGGGAAAGCTCTCCCAGATAAAGGGATGATCACTGTTCTTGTCAGTAATAAAAGGCCATGACATGGGAAGTGCACCAAGGAGAGCCCTGGGGGAGGGGAGGCAACAGCGGGCACCTTTCTGAAGCCACTCCTGGCACTGGGCGGCACCATACCTGCACCACTCAGCCTCTCCCCTCTGCCCTGCTCAGGACGAAGGCACCGGGAAAGGAAAGGCTGAACATCTTGTTCAAAGTCCCAAAGCCAAGGAAGTGGCTCAGGCAGATTTTCACCCAGATCTGGTCCTTGGCATGATGCCCAACACCCCTGATTTACAGACAACATTTCAGAGAGAAAATAACAATGATTCTGGAAGCTTGGGCGTGCCCCAAGAGCTCCAGCTCCAGCAGAGAAATTGCTGTTTACCTACAAGCATCTGCTTGGCGCACCTCCCTCTGTCTCAGCCCTGCCCCGTCTGCCCCAGAACCTCCTCTGAGACCCCTCCTCTTGCCCTGCCACCTCAAGGAAGGGTCACACCATCTTCCTGCTAAGCCAAGGCTGCCGGGCGGGCGGGCTAGAGGAAGATTGCCTCCCCTCAGGCTAAACTACAGCCAGCAGCTCGCCATGTGGGTTCT
This sequence comes from Myotis myotis, assembly GCF_014108235.1. Classification (NCBI taxonomy): domain Eukaryota; kingdom Metazoa; phylum Chordata; class Mammalia; order Chiroptera; family Vespertilionidae; genus Myotis; species Myotis myotis. Next base: position 14,726,458 of record NW_023416324.1, read on the forward strand.
TAAGCTCCTTGGAGAGCAGCCAGGCAGAACTTTGCTCTGATGGCCTCGGGCAAGGGCTGGGGAAGGAAGCCAAACCCGGTGTTTATTTGGGATGTTGTAAATGTGCAGTGGCCGCCCTGTAGGTGCCTTTGTTCTCAAAACCACCACCACTGCATCTGGAACCGGCCCAGGTGCAGCCAGATCAGCAGGGGGATGGGGCGTAGTGGAGTGTGACTGGTCTCAAGGGCCTGGCTGCCCCTGAGAGCCCAGCAGGCATCTCACAAGTGTCCCCACTGCCCTGCCCCTTCTTTCTGCCCTGCAGAGTGGAGAAGCATCTTTGTTTGAGGTCAACATCCGGTACATCGGAGGACTCCTCTCGGCCTTCTACCTGACAGGAGAGGATGTAAGTTGGTGCTTCCAGGCACCTGGACCATCCAGGCTGGAAAGGGCTTGGGAGAACATCCATCCCCTCCCCTCACTTCCCCACTCAGGAAACAAGGATCCAAGAGGAGTTGCCCAGGGCTACCCATGCCCCCCACCTCCGTGATGCCACCTGCAACCTCTTCTGTCTGGTGCTTCTATTCTACCCCGATGGTAATAAATTCTCTAAGGGCGATGACTAGGTCTGCTCACCATCCGTGCAGCTCCTTGCAGGGTGTGCAGCAGTACCTGGGCTCAGTGTGGGCTTGCAGAGTACTGGGCTGGTTATTGCAGGTGCTCATTCTCAGGATTGATGGAGCCAAGACCATTGTTTCGCCATTTCTACCCAGGGGCCCCTAGGTCTTGCTCTATACTCCACAACCACCCCTTGCCTTTCTTTCTGGGCCAGACACCAGCTCCAGGTCTCGGGGGCCGTAGGGGAAATGGAGCAGCCACATGTAAATACCAGGTGCACTGCGCTGCCTTCCAGAAGGCCGTGGGCACAGTCAGACGCTAGTACCCCCCCTCCCCCACCACCCCTGCCTGTGGCCTGGGCACAGTCAGACGCCAGTACCTCCTCCCCTCCCCTACCTGTGACCTTCAGCAAGTCCCTTTTCCCTTCCCTGGGCCTCACCTCCTTCCCCACCACGGGGATGGCCCTAAAACGCCCCCTGGAGGCAACAAGTCTTGTGAATGGGGCTGGTCCTTTGACCTGGGCTCTTTCCTTTCCTCACACTTTCCCCTCTCTGTCCACTCAGACATGAGTAATTAACCCTGTGGGGGGCCTTGGAGGTGAGGTCAGCCAAGTCCCACTTCACCTCTACAGATAGCTCTTGTCTGAGAGCCAGTTCCCCTTCACTTCATTTAAGGCACACGGGCTGAAGCCGAGAATTTAGAGGCGGCGGGCATGCGCTTTATCTCTCCAGTAGCTTTAGGCCTCTCTCCATCAAACATAATCTCCTCAGCGGAGATTACCGCTTGTACCAATTTGTCCCCAAATAATCGTAGATGGGAGCCCTGGGCTTGGAGCCACCCAAGGCCTGAATTTCATTTGAAAACCCCAGGACAGGAAATGACACATGGAGCAGAAAAAAGCATTCATGTTCTTCACGGGCCCTTGCCCACCTCTCGTCTAGGTTGTGGGAGGAGGAGGTGGGTGCAGGAAGGGGAGGCAGTGATTCAGGGGGCTCCCAGGGGCTGGTGTGGGGGCCAGCGGCTCAGGATGGAGCTGGTGCTCCCCAGACCTGCTGTCCCTCCCTCCCTGCTCTGAGGTGTCTGGGATTCTGAGAACTTGTTCTGAGGCCTCGGCTCCCTGGAAGGGACTGTCAGCCTGTCTTTCCAGGATGCAGACCAGACAGTGGGATGTGGCTAGGAGCACCTGTGACTTAGAAATAGTTTAAAAGGCCAAGGAGAAGCCACGTGGCTCCCAGTCCCTGAGCAGGCAGGCTCCTGCCTCCAGCCGCGCCTTCCTAGTCCCCCCTGTCCCCAGCACCTCCACACAGCAGCGATGGGGCGTGTGCACCGTGTCCTCGTTCCTCAAACAGCCCATGGGGTGATGTCTTCACCGACTCGCAGGTGCAGGATCTGAGACTTAGAAGTCACTTGCTCAGGTCACAGGGTCTGAGGCTATTTTGGGTCAACTTATGACCCTGTGACCTCTCTGCCATGGGCCCTCGTTCAGCCTGGCCCAGGGTCACCCTCCTCTCAGTCCTTAATTTCCCACACAGAAGTGCCTGTGGAGTGAGGTTTTCTTAAAATCCCCCATGAGTATTTGTGGAATGGATGGTGAAAGAGACCTCACCCACCCCCTCCTGGGCTGAGGCCTTTCTTTGCTTGAGGGAACCTGTGGGAGAAGAGGCCCCTGCTGGGTAGCCAGCCCTACAGACACTCCCACGGGAACCACAAGCACAGCCACAGCCACACCAGGTGGCACTGACATAGCGCTTTACAGTTTATATAGCACATTCACTATAACATCCTCTTATTTGATGTCTAGAAGGACCCTGTGAGCTGGAGTAGCAATACTTATATCTGATAAAATAGACCTCAAAGTAAAGGCCATAACAAGAGATAATGAAGGCCACTTCATAACACTAAAGGGATGGATACAAAAAGAGTATATAACTCTGGTAAACATATATGCACCCAATACAGGAGCATCCAAATACATAAAAAAACTTCTGGGCAATATCAAGGGAGAGAGCGACAGCAATACAATCATAGTAGGGGACTTTAATACCCTATTGACATCATTGGATAAATCTTCTAGACAAAAAAATCAACAAGGAAACAACAATCCTAAAGGACTCACTAGATCAGATGGAACTGACATCTTCAGAACATTTCACCCCAAAGCTACAGAATATACATTCTTCTCAAGTGCACATGGGCCATTTTCAAAGTTAGACCACATGTTAGGACATAGGCTAAGTCTCTACAAATTCAAGAAGGTTGAAATCATATCAAGCATCTTCTCAGATCACAATGGCATGAAATTAGAAATCAACTATAATAAAAAGTCAAAACAATAGAAGGACCCTGTGAAGCAGCCAGGGCCGTCACCATTCCATTGTGCAGATGAGGCTCAGAGACAGTGCATGGCTTACCCACAGTCACATGCCTGCTCAGTGACTCCCAGAACAGTGCCCATTTCACTCTACAGAATATAATTTGTGCTGGTTTCTTCCATCTCTGTCTGGAGCCTGTAAGCCACTGCCCATTGCTTACATGGCTGCCTGAGGCCTTTCTGTGTTGGAAAGACAGCTTGGTGTCCTGGAAAAGAGTCACTTCATAGCTCCTCATCTTGGGCAAATTGCTTTGCTGAGACTCAGTTTAGTCCTTCTCCAAGTGGGTCAACACCTTGCCCACGGCTGCTGCAAGGGATGAAGGCCCTGGAGATGAGACACCTGGCAGACTGTGATGTTGTGACTTATAAGAAATAGGTATTTGGTCTTCATCCTGTTTCTGGCACAGAGTTCCTAAAACCATAGGCATTTCCTAAGCGGTGACAATGATAAAAGTGCCTTTTGTTATGTTATTGAGGTGACTTTTGGCCCCAACTAGGATGGAAGCTGGTTGCCAGGAGTAACAGTCATGTGATTAGAAAGTTGGAGCTTTCAGGCCTTCAAGGAGGGGAGAGGGGCTAGGATGAATCAGTAGCCAGTGGCCAGTGGTTCCCTCAGTCGTGCCTGTGTCATGAAGTCTCCATGAACACCCAAAGCACTGGGTTCAGCAAGCTTCTGGTTGTGAGCAGGTGGGGAGCTGGGGAAAGTGGTACTCAGAGCACAGAGGCTCCGTGCCCTTCCCCATTTCTTGCCCTATGTACCTCTTCCATCTGGCTGTTCCTGAGTTATATCCTTTTATAATAAACTGGCACAGTAAGTAACATGTTTCTCTGAGTTCTGTGAGCCGCTCTAGAAAAATAATCAAACCCAAGGTGGGGTTCCTGGGTAACACCTGCTCTTCGTTGGCAGCTGAAGAATGGGGCGGGCGGTCTTGTAGGCCTGAACCCTTAACATATGGAACCTGATGCTCTCTCCATTGTGGACAGTGTCAGAGTTGAGTTGAATTCTTAGACATGGAGCCACTGTCTGGAGACTTGCTTGGTGGTGTGGGGGGACTTCCACACACACATGGAAATTGGGTTCTGAACCCCTTACACGCCCACTCACTTCCAAGATGACAAGGAGGAAAGTGGCCCCACTCTCTCACACACACTCATTCAGCATCCTCCCAGGGAGTGGAGACCTGCACTGCCAGCCGCAGCAAGACCTTCCGAAGGAGAAGACAGGGTTTGCTGGCTGAGGGGAGCGTCTAAGAGGAGTGAGCGCGGAGTCCTGCGGGCACAGGGCAGCAGACAGCAGCCTGGAGCCTGAGCCTTGGGCTCCGGCTCGGTGGGTCCCTGTGTGTCTCTGGCTCAGCCCCCTCAAGAGCCTCACAGGAGAGCTCCTAGTTGTTGCTAAGCCAGTGGGTCCTATAGTGACAGGAGACTGAAACCTGGATTCTAGACAAGCTCCCAGAAATTCTGACAGAGGTGTTCCCGTGCCCACTTCTAGGACCTACTGTCTGGCACTGACATTAGCATCTTCTCTTGCCCGGCACTGCCAGGCCTCATGGAGGCTGGTTGCCAGGAGTAACAGTTCTTTCCTCCGGCTCCTTCCTCCTACTCCCCTCCTTCACCCCTCCCTCCCCCTTCCTAAGCAAGCACCACACCCACCACTCGGCTCTGAGGCCTCTCACGCAATTCCCACTCAGTCCCTAAACAGCCGACTCAGCATTAGTGAACTGTGTGTGTTGGGGTTGGGGACCTCAAGATGACTTTGTTTCGCAATGACACGCAGGAGGTCAGCGACCTGGGCCACCCTCGAGCAGCAGAAGTAAAAGGGAACGTGTTGTCCCACTGGGAGCGGTTGCTTAGGGACTTGCATCTCATCTTTTAAAAGATACATGACGTTTAATGTGGGTTTGTTTTATGATAAAATGGCACAGAAAATAGCTAAGCCACAAGAAGGAGATAAATGTCCTCCGTGAGCCTACCCCTCCCAGGAGACACTTGCCAATATTCTAGTGCATTCCATCCTTTCCCCAAGTATCCATATGAATACAATTTTTACCAAAGTTGAATGACGCTATTTTGACAAACTTTTCTCTTAATACATTATAAACCCTTTCTTTGCTATTAAATATTCTCCTATAGCATCACTTCAGTGGCTGCACAGTGTTCCCTTGCAGGGATGAGCTGTCATTTAACCACTCCTGTATTGTTTGCTATTTAGAGTATTTCCATCTTCTCCTCTAACAATGCTGGAATAAACAGCCATAAGGTTAAATCTTCACAACATCCTCGATTATTTATTTCCTTAGAATAAATTCCTGTGAGGGACACTGCTGAGTCAGGAGGTCACAGATGCTTTTGAATTAATCAGAAGAACAGTTTGACAGGTCAGACCCTGAGGCCTGGGGCCTCCTCGCGGCTCCCCGGCCGTCATATGGGTGGTTCAGGATGAGCCGTTCTCCTTCTCCTTATTCCCGTCGATAAAGTGGAAGCAGGAGGCAGAATCCGAAGGGGAAAGGGAAAGGCCCTTCCCTGGTTTACAGGTGGAAATGTGTTGCGCAGGAGAAGGCCATGGTTCACCGAGAAGCACATAGATGCCAAAGCGGTGGGACACAGCCTGGAGCCGGGTGGGGCCTGGGCTCCCCATCCAGTGCTCTTTCTATTCTGTACACACTGTTTCCCACGAGCTCAGCCTGTGACAGCTGGCCCCACGGTGTGGGCAGGCATAGACCCTTTGACCCACTCCCCTGATTGCTTCATCTTCCCAAGGGCCACCCAAATCACAGTTATGGTCACTGAGCCTTCATCGTAGTCCTGACACCGTGAGTGCTTTGTAACTGTTACCTAATTTGTATTCCTCCCAATAACCCTCCGAGGAAGGCAATATTGCCGTTATTTTATGACGAATAAAACTGAGGCTCAGAGAGAGATGCCTCACCTCGGACCACAGAGCCAGGCTCACACCCCGGCCTGTCCCACCGCAGAGCCTGAGGCAGTGCCACCTCCGCTCTGGGGCTGGCAGCGTGGGCGGTTTATCCACCAGTGCACCCTCTTGCAGTGACTGCACCCCACCCAGCCCGGATTCACAGTGTCCTTTGGCCCTTCCAGGTGTTCCGAATGAAGGCCATCAAGCTGGGAGAGAAACTCCTGCCGGCCTTCAGCACCCCCACGGGAATCCCGAAAGGCGTCGTGAACTTCAAAAGGTAGGACACGTTTGGCTGTATCTTTATGGAAACTGAGGCACAGAGGGAGAGGGGACCAGACACGCCTCTGGAACCTCAGCCAGTCAGCGGCAGAGTGAACCCTGGCCTTCACAAGGCTCTTCTGGGCAGGTGTTTGTCACCAAGCCTGGTTCTTGGGGTTTAGGACACCCAAGGCCTGATCTTCAGGGCTGGGGAGGGACAGCTGTTCCTGTGATTGTCCCACAACTCTGCCTTGACTCCAACCTCCAGGTGCCCTCCCTCCCAGCCAGGGGCAGGGGCCAGTCAGGCACACCATCCCCTCCTGCCCTGAGAAGGTACCCAACGCTGCCAGGGGGGCCTCAGGACCCTGGGCAGAGGGACTCCTGGTCTGCCGCCCCCACCCTCAGGGCTGGGTCCCAGGAGCCCAGAGTCAGAACACAGAGGGGCTCAGAGGAGTGTCAGACCCTCCGAGGAGGCAGGTATGTGACTGACTGAGGTCACATGAGCCAGTAACTGACTGTCCCAAGACCCGAACTCAGGAGTTCATAATTTTTAATAATGGTATTGGGACTTCCCCTCTATAAAATAATAAATTCTCATTGCAGAACATGTGGCTTATATAAAAAATGCTGGATAAGACTGAAAAAATCACATGTGGTCCCACTAATGAAAGAATCCACCAGTAGTGTTTCTTTCCTTAGCTCCGTCTTAAAACATTGATTTTTATTGGCCGCTTTCATCATTTCCCCTCCTGATCTGTTTGAGCTCGTCATGTCAGCATTTTGGAAAACCCTAACTTAACTTTGGTGCCGTGTCACATAGAGAAATTTTTTGATCTTTGCAACCACAATAAAACAAAGACTTATATTTTGGATATTTATTTTACATATTTAAATGCCATTTAACAAAGAAAAATCAACCAAAAAAATGAGTTCGCGTGTCACCTCTGACACATGTGTCCTAGGTTCGCCATCACTGAACTAGGATCTCTCTGACCCATCACTAAGTCAGAGCCAGAGCGACACAGCCAGAGCGGGGGAAGCCAGGGCTGCAGCTCCATCCAGCTCACCTGTCCCCTCAGCGTTCCCCTCTCGTGGGCCAGGAGTGTATTTATATCCTCCCATTTTCCAGATGTGGCAACTGAGACCCAGAGAGGGAAAAGGACAGGGTCAGTCAAGAAAACTAGTGGCCCAGCCAGCTTTAAGATACATTGGGAAGCGTGAATCTTGCTCCTGAACACCTCAGATGTGTCCTGTCTTACCTTCTCTCACTCTGTTGCTTCCCTGGATTGCCCGTCTCTCACAGCTTCTCTGGCCATCAAAACCCAGCTCAGATGGCACCTTATCATTAAGCCAGAAGCGTCTGTGCCTGTCCTGGCCTCCAGGCACTTTATCACCATTCTCCTGGCCCTGGTCACACTTGTCTTCATGCCCCGCCCCCCCCCCCCCAGCCCCCCGCAGGAGCTTCTCAAGGGCAGGATCCACGTCCAATTCTTTGTGCCTTTGACAAATATTCCTGCTAGACAGTGTGTGGGGGGGTAAGAGATGAATAACAACAGTGGTCCTACCATTTATTGAGCACTTACTATGTGCCTAGCATTGTGCTGGGAGTCTCCACACATTGCCTCACCAAACTGACTGCTCACAGCAATCCTTTGAGGGTATTCATATTATCCCCATTATGAAAGCAGAGTCTCAGAGAGATGAAGTAACTTGCCCAAGTTCTCATAGCTAATAGATAATGGGGCTAAGATTTAAACTCATTTTGTTACGATTGATCGGAAAGCTCTGCTCTTGCGGCCTGCCAGCCCGCCTTCAGGCGGGAGCCTTGCTACCCCTGAGCTGCGTGGAGTGGACCCCTGGGAGACCTTGGAGACGCACCCAGAGAGCTCTCCAGGGCCCTCCTCGAGCCCCAGGCTGGGAGGAAGGCTATAGCATTTCCACCCACCAGACTTCCCCTCCCACCTCCCGCAGTGATTTACCTCAGGGCTCTCAACCCAGCAACGGCTTCAGCCAGCTGCCTGGGCAGCAAGGAGCACACTGGGGGTAGGGGGGCCCTGGGCCCTGGTGAGAGGCCTGCGGCTCCCTCTGGGTCCTGGGGAGGTCCTGCCTGCGGTCAGCCTGGGCCTTGCAGAGGAGACAAGACTTGGCGTCTTCTCTGACTGTCCTGTGGTCCGAAAGCTTTCTCAGGGTGCGACCTCACTTAGCTCTCACCAACATCTCTGAGGGCTGGGGAGGGGCCCTCAGGGCCAATGGAATCCCGTCTCGGGGCCAGGGTTGACTCCCCAGAACTAGACACTTGGATCTCTGCTCAGATTCCTTTCCACAAACACTAACCCTGAAGAAACGAGTCCAGCTGACGTGGAGCCGAGACACAAACACCCTTTCTTTCCAGCTCTCTCTCCATGCGCAGCTCCTGGGGCCTTGCTGTCTGGGGTCCCTAGGACCCTAGCTCAGGCACCCTCCCTCCTCTGTGCATGGCACTGCCAGCCCTACAAACCACAGCCCTGGCTATCTGCATTACCCAAGTCCCGCAGAGCCCGGACCTGATACACACAGAGCTGCCATTTCTGACGAAGAAAGCACACGTGTTTGGGGGCTGCTGCATGCTGCAGGGTGGTGCACACATGTACGCACGCGCTGGTCTCCTGGCAGCACCCCTTTCATTTTCTGGATCGGAGTCTGTTGCTAAAAGTGCGTCCTTGTTCCCCAGGGAGAACGTCAGGGATGTATGCGGCCCGAGTGGTGCTGACTCTGCTCTTTGGAGGGTGTCTGGGGAAGCTGGGCCGCATGCTACCCTGTTCTGGGCAGGGCTGGCGATGGGCCCCAGCAGGAGGGGGGACTGGCCCTGCCCCAAAACTGTCGGTCAGGGGGACCCTGAGGGGAAGTGGTCCCTAGTGAGCTTGGCTGCTCCTCCTCCCTAACGGGGAGGTGTGTCTTTGCAGCCTGGCCTGGGAGGTGGGGGCAAGAGTAACCAGGGCCTGTGGCCTGCAGGGACGCCTGGGCTATCTGGGAGAGCGGCAGAGGCCACTCGAAGGCCCTCTGCAGCTGACTCACTGGCTCTCACACACACATTACACTGCTGCCACCCATCCAGACACACAAGCTCGCCTTTGTCACACACACTCTCACATCCATAAATATGTGTGCACACGCACACACAAACATGCATTTTCATATGCATACGCACACTGAGGTGCACATCTTATATATACACTAGGGGCCCAGTGCACGTGTCCATGCACCTTGAAAGGAACTGTGGGCCGAGAGGCTGTGGTGGGCACAGGGGCGGGTCTTGGTCCATCTTCTACCTCCCCGCCTGGCCCCTCCCGCCACAGCCCCCAGTCCCCTGTCTCCCAGCAGCCCTGGTCCCGCAGCAGCTGCTCCCACACGCTGATGGCTCCGGCCCTGCTCACACCCGCAGATGGTGAGGAGCAATGCGGATCGCCCCTCAGGAGCAGGGGGAGGTGGAGAAGCCCTCCAGGGCCATCGGGCCAGCAGCCACTGCTCGTCCCACTGACGGCGTCGAGCTGTCGGGACGGCACTGGGCGCTGGCAGCAGGTGCGAGCGGTGGCTTCGACACCAGCCGTGGGTGCAAGCGGAGCCAGAGCCAGCAGCAAGTGCAAGGCCTGGCGGGACCATGGCGTGCAGGAGCAAAGAATTTTCAGTAACCACCAGAAGTACACCCTGATGACAGCAACTGGTGCCCCGCCTTGGTCTGGCACCTCTGCTCACAAGCCCACTGTGGCTGACTCCCTCCATGTTCCATGTGTGCCCCCTGGTGGTCAGTGCATGTCATAGTGACCAGTTGTTCGGTTGTTCCGCCATTCGGTCTATTTGCATATTAGGGTTTTATAGATATAGATATAGTATTGATTTCAGAGAGTAAGGGAGAGGGAGAGATAGAAACATTAATTATGAGAATCATTGATTGGCTGCCTCCTGCACTCCCTCTACTGGGGATGGAGCCAGCAACCGAGGCGTGTGCCACGGGTCAGGGAATCGGACCATGACCTCCTGGTTTGTGACTTCCTGGTTCATAGATTGACATTCAACCCCTGAACCACACTGGCCAGGGATACACATCTTAATAATTGCCACTGTTTATTGAGTTTTCACTGTGTGCCAGGCCCAAGATGAGCTGTGACATAGATTCTCTTTTGTCAATCTCGCAACCACCGCATGGATCCCATTTTACCAGTGAAGAAGCTGAGGCTCAGAGAGGTGAGGTATCTTACTCAAGGTCCCTCGGCAGCCAAGTGAAGTCAGAATCAGAATCCAGGTCTGATTGCAAAGTTAATGAGTACACTATACACAGGAGTGCACACAGGCACACACATAGACACTCTGCCAGGCTGGGGAGGGGCATTGTGGAGCGGCCCCTCCCACCAGGGGGCAGAACACAGGCTGCAGGCCCCCTTGCAGGCCTCACGGGGCTGACCAGAGGACCTCGGGGTCTGGATGCTGCTCAGAGAAGAGGCGTTTGCGGTTTGGATTTAGATTCAGCTCTGCCAGCTTTATCACTTCCTGTGTGGCCGTGGAGACGGTATCTCCCCTCTCGGAGCCTGAGTATCTCCACCTACGAAATAAGGATTATGGTATCTACCCTCCCAAGTTGGAGGTGAAGTTAAAATAAGATACCACAGCTGCCTGGCACATATCAGGAACTTAATAACTCTAGCAAACAACACATAATTTACATGTGCATAATTACATAATGATAAAATGACAGTAATTACATGCATAATTTATACCTCACAACGACTCCATGAGGTGTGGGTGCTGTCATTTAACGGATGAGGAAACTGAGATCTAGAGAAATTAACCGACCTGCCTGAGGTCAGCGGGGAGCCAGCATTTGGAGCCAGGCAGGAGAGGGAAGGCCCCTGCCCGCTGCCCGCTCTGCCCTGGCTGGCATGGCCTGCCTGCCAGCGGCTCCACTACAGAAAGCCCTCCAGGGAGGGTGAGCATTGGAGGGAGGAGGAGAGGAAGGCTCGTGTGGGGGGAATGAGAACAAAAGACGGCTGGTGGCTTTCTTTGTGCCTTGAATTTCTCTGCAAGGGCAGGAAGCACCGATTATTCAGGAAACCTGCCCCCTGAGATCACAAGCTGGAGAAGTCTCGCTTGTGCAGAGGGACAGAGTGGGGACAGCTGCCCCTTTCCTCTGGGCAGAGGTAGGGCCATCTGGGTGGGAGACCCCTTGGGAGTGCCCTGCAGTTCTCAGTGTGAATCCCACCTCCACCACCTACCAAGGTGGCCTTCCCTCTCTGAGCCTCAGTTTCCCCTTTTGCATATTGGAGTTAATGATGCTTTTCCTGTGAGCTGTAAATGAAATGATGCAGGCAGCTTGCCCCAGTGCCCGCTGTCTGTAGCAGCTCAATAAATGGAAGCTGTTTTATTTATTATCCAGGAACCAAGTGTCCCCTCTACGAACCCATCCCTCCCCACCTGCCCCCTGCCCCCAGGTCAGGGAACTGCCCCAGGAAATGGAGACAGGAAATGGGAACATAGAGGTGGTCTCCTCTGTGTTTATTGAGGTCACCTGCCCAAGAGATCCCGAAAGGAGTGTCCTCTCTTTCTAGAAGCTAGGAGACATGAGTTCCCTGACTTTCCTGGAAACCACATCCAGGCCAGAGATGGAGTTTAGAAAGGAGAAGGGGAGCCCCAGCCCCACCCCAGGAAAAGCTGCCACCTCAGGTGGCAAACTATGACCTCCCACACCTGCCTTCCTAGGCCTTACCCTGGGAGGCAGAGGGACAGACAGGGGCTGTCCCTGGGAGCCTGAGCTATCACAGCAAGGAAGCAAAGGGCTTCCCCCAGCCTGCCTCACGCTAACTGCACACTGGAGCCCCTGCAAATGGGGAGCTCACTCCCCCGCACTCTGTCCCCAACCCGCCTTCCACCTCTACAATCTCTTGCAGAGGGAGGTTGACCCCTGCCCCTCCCCTGCCCAAGTTGTCCTAAATGTCTCATAGGAGAGGTCATCATGATGCATATGAGGAAAGGAGGCACAGGGAGAGGAAGAAGCTGGCCCATGGCCACCCCCATTGTGCACCTTCCTCTTCTCTCTAAATCCCCCAAAAAGCCCCAGGGCGGAGACTGTGAGGCATTGTCCTTGCCTACTTTGTCCCGTGCAGAAACAAGCACACAGGAGGAATGGTTTACCCGAGGCCTCTGGCTAACACACTTGAACCTGTGCCTCCGGGCTGTGAACCCCTGGGAGGTTTTAAGCGAAAGCGCCTGGAAAGGCAGGTCCTTGCTTATTATTATGTCACTAAAAGCACAGGGATTAGGTGGTTAGGACATCAGCCCAGCCTTGGGTCCCAGCTGCTTCACTAGCCGTGTGATCTCCTCGGGTGACGTTACTGTCCTGTGCCTTGTTTTCCTCATCTGTTAAAGGGGCAGGTGGCAGGGTTACCCGAGGCCCTGCCTCTGCACTCCTCCAGAGAGGAAGGGAGAGGGAGAGAGAGAGAGAGAAACATCCATGATGAGAGAGAATCATTGATCGGCTGCCTCCTGCACACCCCCTACTGAGGATCGAGCCCACACTCCAGGCATGTGCCCTTCCCCGGAATCGAACCCGGGACCCTTCAGTCCACAGGCCGATGCTCTCTCCACTGAGCCAAATCAGCTAGGGCTGCACTCTTCCTCCTTGAAAGCACCCAGTGTGTGCAGAGTTCTTTGACAGCCTTGTCTGGCGAGGTGGCAGCATGCTAGTATGCCTCATTTACTTTATCTAAGGTGTTCTTGAGAGGTGTATGGCTCACCGGTGAGGAAATCTTTGCTCCAAGAGCCCCTGCTTCTCTTACTCCTAACCTCAGCTTCCCCAGGGTCTGGCTCCAGGTGTGTGGTTGCATCAGAGCTGCCTGCCCGTCAGGTGTGGGTTCCATGAAACTCCAAGAGGGGGCCATTGTGTGTCCTTGGGCAGCATTGGCAGTGAGGGGAGAGAAAAAGGGCCTGCTTTCCATCTGCCCCTGTTCAGACCCTCCCTCCACATGCAACGCCACTGACTGTGAGCAGTCGGGTTGCCTTCAGCCACAGGGTGGAAATGGAGTGTCTGTGAGTCTTTATGGTCTGTGACAGCATTACCGATATCACCTATAATTTAGCAAAGCACGTATGCCATGTTTTGGCCACCAAGACAGCTTTGCTATGGTCCTGCTCAAGCCCAGTCTTAAAGGGACAAAGACTATTGCAAGTCAGACAGGCCTGGGTTCAAATGACCTTCAGCTTCATCTCAGCCTCAGTGTCCTCATCAGCAAAATGGGTTTATTACTAGCACAGACCCCCGCGGGGAGTAACTGAGATTATGTGGCCAAAGCTCTTAGGACAGTGCCTGGCACAGAGTAGGTGTTCCCCTACTAAGCAGTGGAGTTACCCTCAGTAGAGGAGCCAGCCGGAGGCAGGGGGATGTGGGGTGGCAATGGCTACTTCTGTCTTTCCAGTGGCTCCAACAGGAGCTGGGGCTGGACCATGACCGGGAGCAGCAGCATCCTGGCAGAGTTTGGATCCCTGCACTTGGAGTTCTTACACCTCAGTGAGCTCTCCGGCAACCAGGTCTTCGCTGAAAAGGCAAGTCTTCTCCCTGCCCCCTCCCCAAACAGCCCCTCCGCCTTCTCCCCACAGAGAGCAGAAGGGTGGGCACTCAGCCCTGCACGGCCACAGGAAAGGCTCCCAGATGGGCAGGGTGGTGTATGGGGAACACAGAGCCCCCTAAGTTACGTTGGGAGACCTGACTGTACCCAATCCCAGGTGGCAGGGAAGACGAGCACAGGGAGTAGTCGGCACCCTACAGAGGGCAGGGAAGAGACAAAGCTGCCGGCATGTGTCAGCTTCTGGCGACCACCCATACGCGGGTCTGGGTCTGCAGAAAGCGCAGCGGCTGGAACCTAGGCACCAGCTCGAGTTGGCAGGAATGGGCCACTGGCTGCTAAAGCCGCCTTTCCAGAGACATTTAACTTTTTCCTGCGAGATCTGCCTAGCCTTTCCTTCCAGATGCCCATCTAGCTCATGCCATCAGCAGGCTGGCACAGCTATTTCCACTTCTGGGACAGGCACATGGCCGCTCCTTCTCACTGGTACCAGGCTGGCTAAGGCCACGGGGAAGCTGAGAGATGGCGTCCAGGCGGCCATCCATTCGGACAGCGGCCGGTCCTCTGGGAGGCCCTCCAGAAGGAGCAGTTTCTCCCAGCCTTGGCAGTCCCACTGTCTGGAAGTGTCACTGTGGGTCTAACCCTAAACCCTCAGATGGCACTCGGGCTCCATGGCAGGGAGGTGAAGCCCTGCCCTCCAAGAAGAACCCTCAGGAGGGCCCCACTCCCAAAGCCTTCTTTCCCCCTAATGGTTAGTTAGCCAGGGGCTGGGAGCTCCTAGCCACTCTCTACCCAGTGGCTCCCAGTGGCCGGTTAGCCCGCCAGCCTCAGAGCATCACCCAGCAGGCCCTGGCCCTGGGATCTGCATTTTTAACAAGCGCTCATGTACTTTTTGTCACGGGGTTTAGGAGCACTGCTTATTCAGCGTGGGAATCCACCCGCCTTCTTGAGAAAACGCTTAAGAAGAGCAATTCAAATCTTTGATCATTTCCTCTGTATTGGGTTCACTACCCCCCTTAAGTAGCCCATCACGTCGTCAGACCTTGTATCGAGAGGACTCTGCCTCCCTGTGACACTGCACCTCAAAAGGTCATGCCGTTACTTTAATCCCACTTCCCAATGAATCTTACTGGCTGGTCCTTTTTCCCACCTCCACATCCTCCCTCCCCCCAGCCTCCCTGTTGCCATTGCTCTTGAGCCAGCTCCGCCAGGAAGATTGTGGCCGGCTCAGGATGGAGCAGGACCAGCAGCTCCCTCTAGTCCAGCCGTGGGCAAACTACAGCCCGCGGGCCGAATCTGGCCCGTTTGAAATGAATAAAACTAAAAAAAAAAAAGACCGTACCCTTTTATGTAATGATGTTGACTTTGAATTTATATTAGTTCACACAAACACTCCATCCATGCTTTTGTTCCGGCCCTCCGGTCCAGTTTAAGAACCCACTGTGGCCCTCGAGTCAAAAAGTTTGCCCACCCCTGCTCTAGCCCCTGGCTAGTCTGGAGGTAATTAGCTACTACTGCCTGAGCACCTGCTGTGTGCTGGGCACTTAGCGTGTCTCTAACCCTCCCAACAGCCCTAGGAGTCAGGTCTTCCTGTCATCCCCATTTTACAGGGAAGGAAGCTGAGACTCAGAGGTTAAGGCACTTGTCCTGGATCATCCATCTGGGAAGTGCTAAAGCCAGGATTCAAATCCAGGACTTCCTGTCTCTGAAGCCCACGCTCGTTCAAGAGCAGATTAATACGACAGGCTTCAGGCTTTTCCTCCCGGGTCCGCGCTCCGTTTCTCTGTCTCCCTCTACATTTACATTCTCCAGCTTTGTGCATCCCCCAGCCATGCCTCCCACAGAGGCGATTATTGGCAGTCAACAAATTGGCCCAAATTCTAGAAGCGCCCGCACCCTCTGGGGGAGCTCATTTAGCCTGCTCCACTGCTTACCACCAGGACAGCCGCGAATAAGTCAGGTACAAGCACATTCCTGTCCCCGTAATGGACTGCATTAGCATAAATGGATGTGAGATCTGATGTGGCAGAGCAATGCCGTCCCCTGAAAAGAAAGGGCTGACAGTCAAAGGCTGCTTTCCCTCCTCCTTGCCCTGTAGGTGAGTCTGTGAGCAGACACAGTACGGACCCCGCAGGCCTTTCTCCCACAGGTCTGCACTGGGAGGGTTCGTGTATCCCTGAGGGATAAGGCCTTCCCACTCTTACAGCCCAAAGCCCCCTTACCCTTGGTATGCCCAAAGGTTGCAAATCTAGCTTCCTCTTGCTCAGGTGGGGCAGCCTCCGCTACAGGTCGCTGCATGGTCCCCGCCTGGTCTGTGTTGGACCCAGGGGCTGCTCCGTTTGGTCAGAAATTGTCCTGGCCCTGCCACTTACCTAGTGGGTACCCATGGGCAACCACTGACTCTCTCTAAGATTTGGGTGTCTTGTCTGTTAAACTGAGCTATTGATACCACATGGGTTGTTCCAGTGATTGGAGATGATATATGTAACAGTATGGCTCAGAGGAACTGAGAAATGTTATTACAACCTGAGGTGCCGCCCCAACCGGTTTGGCTCAGTGGATAGAGTGTTGGCCTGCGGACTGAAGGGTCCCAGGTTCAATTCCGGTCAAGGGCATGTACCTTGGTTGCGGGCAAATCCCCAGTAGGAGATGTGCAAGAGGCAGCTGATCGATGTTTCTCTCTCATGGATGTTTCTAACTCTCTATCCCTCTCCCTTCCTCTCTGTAAAAAATTAAAAAAAAATAAAAACCTGAGGTGCCTATGGTGTATTGAGCCCAGGCCTCCCCTCTGGAATGGTTCCTATGGTATCAGAAAAAAGAACATATTACCAGGCTAACCATATGAAATTGCCAATGTTTGACCATTTCTGACCTATTAAAAGACAGTTTTACCTGGTACTTAGAAAACAGCTACCATCCCTTATGTGAATCCTCCCTCCTATGAAGACCCTCCCCTCCAAAAGCAACATGCAATGAGGAAGGGGTGAGATGAGAGGGGTTTGGGGGGGCGGGGTAAGGAGCCTGGCAGACCCCAGGCAGAGTGGTCAGTGCAGACATGGTGAGCCAGGCCCCGCCCGCACAAGGGCACAGGTCAAGGCCATCCCCCCAGCTCTGGCTGGAGCCTGCTGTTGGCTTGACAGCTCCCCCTTCCTGCCTCCTCGGGGTCTGAACCAGCTGCCCGGTCCCTGGCGAGCTGGGAGGGGCTGGCTTCTTCGGAAAAGTGAGGGTGTGCCTGGTGTCCATCTCCCGGCAGGTCAGGCACATCCGCAAGTTCCTCAGGAAGATCGACAAGCCATTCGGCCTCTACCCCAACTTCATCAGTCCAGTGAGTGGGAACTGGATCCAACGTGAGTACAGAGACACGCCCCCGTCCTTAGCGGGTTCCTGGCCAGCTTCCCGGCGAGGCCCCTGCAGGGCACAGACCAGAGTCACTCGCTCAGCGCTCCTGGATGCCCCGCCCGCCGGGTAGCTGGGGGAGCTTTCACTATGGTTGTCATTGCTGTGGTGACGCCCTGCGCATCCCCCTCACGCCAGCTGTCGCCAGCCTCCATCAGGGCTACACCCTCCATCTCTGTGCCCGCTGACGCCTCCATCATCCCTCACCCTTCCGGGAGTGTTCCTCTCCTAGCCCCTTCGATTTTAGATTTTAAACTTAAGCAGAACCTACCTAATACAGCGATATAGAAACCACGAATCCGCTGCAGTGTCCTACACGTGCCGGAGCAGGTCCCAGGCTTCCTGCTGTTCTCCGTGCAGAGGCTTCTCAGCCAGAGATGTCGGTCACCTGGTCACCTGTGGAGCCTCGTTCACAGCCCCCAGCTTCACCTGCTGAAACAAAATGGGTCTTGGGGGGACACTCAGGCGAGAGTGTTGAAGTCTCCAGGCCCCTGGCACTGCCCCTGCTGAGAAGCCCTGCTCCACCTTGCCCTCCTGACCAAGGCCCCGGTCGTGTCTTGTGGTCATCGCACAAACTGGTGGCAGCAGGTTCCATGGGCCCTGCTCAAGGGCCTCCCCAGATCCCACGCCTCACTGCCTCTGCCCAAACAAGGGCCCCTCTCCCTCTCCCACCCCCTCTAGCCCCAGCTGTTATGGCATCAGCCAGGGCTGGCGTCAAAGGAGACATGGGTCTGATTACTGCATGGCTGGGAGTGAGGGGGGGTGTTCATTTTATCTCTTTGAGCCTTGGTTTCCTCTCCTGCAAAATGGGAGAAGAACTGGAGATATGTTCTTTGTGTGCTGTGGAGGGGGTTGGAGTAATGACCAAAAGCTGCAGGAAACAGATTTCAGTTCATCTGCTGGAGACGGGCCCGTGAGTAACAGTATGCAGGCAGGGCCTGTCCTTCCAGCCCCAGCCTCCCTGATCGCAGGTCTCGAGGCCCAGGAAGTTGGACCCAGGACGTTTCCCTGGTAATGACCTCACTCCCAAGTGGCCTCCTGCAAAAACCACTTCTAGAAACGCACAGTATTTTTAACCAAACATGCTATGAAATCCAAAAGTGCAGGAGAAAACGAAGGGTTGAATTAAGATTATGGCCACAGGAAGAGACCGTTCAGTAACTGTTACTGCTTTTAATTGCAAGACCTGACTGGACAGAGATAAACTGCCCGGCTGCTGGCCTCCGCTGCTCCGGGACGACGCAGCAAAGCCCACAAAAGGAGAGGGTGTGGCTTCCAGCTGGCAGCCACCTTGGCAAATTACCGGGGAGCCCCCACCGAGAAGCATAATTTTCTTTTCAGGCTGCGCCAGGGGTCACAGGGCTGGCCCAAGTCGGTCACGTGTGAAAATTTGTTTCATATTAATAAAATATGAATCCACAGCCTGCTAACGAGCAGAGGGGGTTACATCTGGCGCCTGCTTCCTCCTTCCCGGGCTCTGGCGCCTGGGGTCATCTCAGGTTTTCATCAGGGTGTTTTTTTTGTGATTGTGTATTTTTCCAGATGATAACATTCCCCACTTGCATAAGCTAAGTGTGTTCACATTCTTTTTTCTCCTTGAATCCTCTGTTTAGCCGATTTGCAACCGTAGAAATTGTAGCTTAGAGAGGCAAAGGAGGAACTGGGGTGCTCTTGGCAGCTCCCCACTCCTGCTTGAAGCTGAGCTTCAGGGAAACAGGGGAGACCAAGACCTCTGGCTGCTAGGATCTCAGCCGGAGAAGCCACCAGGCTCCTGCTGGCACCCATCACGGATGAGAGCTCAGAGAGCTGCCAGCCCTGGAGGGCTCGGCCTCCTTGTCCACTGCCAGAATCCCACTCTCTCCTCGGTGGGAAGGCAGTGGCAGGTCTAGATTCTTCCAAAAGGGAGCGTGAGCCCGGCGGCCTCCCCAGTGCGTGCTGTCTTCTGCCGGCAGGTTTCCCGGCTTGTTGGGTGCTGCTTCTTGCTGCCCAGATGATGAGATGTGATGTGATGAGAGGTTGACATGGTCAGGAAGCAGCAGAACCCACCTCTGCTCTAAGGCCTGTCTACACCAACTCGGGCTCCCCTTTGAAAAGCATTTTACTGGAGAAGACAGGACTGGCAGGGGAAATGGCTTGCCTGGAGCTAAGAGCAGATCCGGCCTCTGATTCCACCCAGGCCTAGGCTTCTCCCAGTGCATCACCCAGCACCGAGACGACCACACACACATACCACGCACACATACGTACACACGCACACACACGCACACGCACACACACGGCAGCTAGAAAGCAGTGGGACCTCCAAGTGAGAACTGTCCACTTCAGTCAAGGTCCCCTGAGAGACTATGCGCACCGCCCCACATGGGTGTCCGGTCTCCGTCGCCTATGGAGTCCTGGCGACCTGGCTCCCCTCTCCTGCACCACCGGCCAGGTGAAGCCTGCTCCAGACACACACGTGATAACATCCAAACTCTTTGGCTTGGCATCTGAGGCCCTTTCCAGCACAGCGCAAACCTGCCTTCCTTTCATTCATTCAGGGCGGCTGCTGTGCGCAGTAAAGGTCCTGAACATAACATGTGCATCCTACACAGTCCCTCTCCACAAAGAGCTCACAGCCTCGCCCGGGAGGCAGACCCCAAACAGGTTCTGACGACAGCATCAGGCACGCCCCCAGCAACGGGAGGGTAGCATCACTGGGTGCTCTTCCCGGGCCAGGCTGTGTGTGTGCGCGCGTATGCGTGTGTGTGTGTGTGTGTGTGTGTGTGTGTGTGTGTCTCACTCTCCCGCATGGTCACCCTGCAGGGAGGGAGGGGAGGGGAGGGGTCATGCGAGCACTGGGGAAAGCCTTTCTGAGGGGAGGAAGCTGAGGTTTCCGGTGAGGAAGCCCAGCCATACAAGGTGAGAAATAGCATGGGAGGCTGGGGGCCGGAGGTTGGGGGGTGGAGAAACAGTGAGGGGAGGCAGGACCAGGAGATGAGTGTGGAGATGGCAGTGCCCTGGCTGCCACCTGTGAGCCAGGGCTCCTCTGTGGGCTGTGAGCTTCAGCGGCTCGAGGCAGAGGCTGACTCAGTTTGCTTATAGCCTTCCCCCCATCCCTGCTCCACACAGACCTCCTACTCCAACAGGGACATGCCATCGCCACCCCTCCCCCCCCCCGCCCTTTGTGTGCCCTCCACCTAGGAATAGGGGTGAGGGGTGTGCTGTGCTGGTTCTCTCTTCCCTCTTCACTGGCAAAGTCCAGCCCACACCCACCCCCTTCCACTCCTCAAGGCTTAGGCTTTACCTGGTTGGTTCCAATTTTTGCGAGTGTTTGTTCCATTCCTGAAAACTCGCTGGCCAGGATCTGTTGGTGGAGGGGCCGAGGGCTGGTTTACTGTGGGGGCCTCCTCTCAGCCCCTCTCCCCGGCCCGGCTGCCCTCACCCTCTGCTCCTTCTCTGTGCACTGTCCTTTCTCTGTGCCTCTTTGGTTTCGTCCTCTGGTTGACTGTGTGAAGCTGCAGAGAGTGAGAGCTGCCAGCTTGGTGACCTCGGGTGAGCGGTTTAGGCTCGCTCTCCTTTTTCCCATCCGGTAAATGGGGTTGATAGTGCTCACCTTGCAAGGTTCTGGGGAAGATGTTATAAATAATACAACAAGCCCTGGCTGGTTTGGCTCAGTGGATAGAGCATCGGCCTGCGGACTGAGGGGTCCCAGGTTCGATTCCGGTCAAGGGCATGTACCTTGGTTGCGGGCACATCCCCAGTAGGGTGTGTGCGGGAGGCAGCTGATTGATGTTTCTCTCTCATCGATGTTTCTAACTCTCTATCCCTCTCCCTTCCTCTCTGTAAAAAAATCAATAAAATATATTTTTAAAAAATAATAATAATACAACAAAACCCCTAGCCCACCATCGACCTGGTAGCTGTCGGTGTATTCTCTATTTCTTTCTCTTTTTACCGTTTCTGCAAAGGAGCTGAAAATATTCTTCCCAATCCACCCACCCTACCTTAATCCATCCCCCATCCCCTCTCTCTGCTTTAGTGAATCCTAACAGGGAAGTGACGTTTGCTCTGCATTATGTTATTAAGTGCCTTTATGTTTCCCGTTGTTACTTTTTAAAGCATGTGAGTGTTTTCTGTCCGTGTCTTGCTTCTGTGGTTCCTTGGTCACCCCGTTTTTCTCCCAGGACAGCCCTGGGTGGAGATGCCTCCTCATTCAACCACAGCCTGGAGGTCCTGCTCCGTGGGGACTTCGGGTGACACCACCAGGCAAGAGGGGCGTCCTCAAATCCCATTTGTCCTCCCCCTGCTCCTTTGAACTCCATTCATCCCAATTCGCTAAATTTAAACTCAGTTTTTCCAGAAAGGCTCTGTACCCTGACCGCCTAAATCAAGCCTCTCCTTCCTCCTCTTCATGGCCTTTTAGGAACCTTCCCAGCATTAATTACCATGTTTGTCACCAGGTAATAAAAATCTCCACCCCCTGCCACCAGATTATCTTTTTAAAGAAATGCAGCTCATTTCCAGTTAATAACCAGAGGCCCTGCCGTCCTCGGCCTGCTATGGCGACATGATTTATAGCCCTGGCTGAGCCCCCGCACCTGTGTGCAGGGCCACTGCGCTGGAGAAGGCCTGGCTCCCCGAGTCGCAGGCTGTGTCTCTCTCTCAGCCGCTGTTCCGGGCTGGGGGGCTGCTGATGAAATGCTGCTCCACCCGCACGCTCCGCCCGCAGGCCACGAGCTCAGTGGGCAAGATGTGCGCTCCACCGGTCCTGCCGCGCCTCGGCGATGGAGATAATGTTCTGTCTGCTTTCCCCTCACAGACCACGTCTCGGTTGGAGGACTCGGGGACAGTTTTTATGAATATTTGATCAAATCCTGGTTGATGTCAGCCAAGACAGACACGGAGGCTAAAGACATGTACTACGAAGCCTTGACGGTAAGACAGCACCTTCACGGTCCTTCGCCCCCCGTGCTCACACAGGCCCGAGTGCCAGGGCCTTGTCTGTCCCTCCCCCACAGTGCGCTGGCTGGGGAACCACAGACAGCTCCTGCCCCATCGGTCACTGCACACCCGTCTCATAACTCTTCTCAGCGCCTTGAAATTAGGGCCATGTTAGCATCCTTGTTTCAGATAGAAACCCGGGCTCGAGGAGGTGCACTCATTTGTCTGAGGCCTCGCGGGAAGCGGGAGGCAGTCTCATTCAGAAACCTCGGTGTCTGTGCTTCAGCTGATGTGCCGGAGCCCAGATCGCAGCCAGGCGGTGTCTGGCAGCCCCCAGGCAGGAGGCAGCAAAACAAGACCCTCAGCCACCTTCCTGCCAAGCCAGAGGTGACAGCTAGTGCATCCAAGTGGGAGGGGCCTCTGTCAGTGGAGCATCCAGCTCTGTCCCTTCTCTTTATGTGGATGGAAACCAAGACCCAGAGAGGGGAAGCACTTACTCAGAGCCTCACAGCACGGCACTGGCAGAGCTGAAGCCAGAGCGGGTCTCCTGGCTCTGGGTAGATGGTGGAAGGATGGATGGTGGAGGGGTAGGGGTATATGGGTGGGTGGATGGATGATCTCTCACTGCCCTCCGATCACATGAATCTAGGCAGCAATGGCAGTGCTTAAAGGAAGCACATTGAAACAGGCCTGCAGGGCTGTGGACTCTAAGCTACGGCCTCACTAATGAGTTTTCCCTGCCCAGCGCCCAGGCACCAAGACTCAGTCATGAAGCAGCTCCTGGGACTCCAGTCCCAGCTCAGCCTGGCTCAGCCCCATCCACACAGCTTCTATGGCTGAGCCCAGCCCACGGCCAGTGTTTCCTGTCAGATCTGGTTCAGCCCTTCCTGCCACCCACATGCAGTTAACGAGCAGCCTAGTTCCCTGCCCTCAGGCGCACAGTAGTTGAGGCTTCGGGGAAGAAATGGCCACGAATTATTTAAGCAAACGGGGAGCTTTATGGAAACACTTGACTGAATAGGAGACAACTGGCTTTGCTCCTGTATTTGATCTTCCCCTGCAGTGTCTCCGACCCTGGTAAGGGCTGGGCCTGTGCCAAGTTGGGGGCTTTGAAGAGCGTTCTGGTGGTTGTCAACCTTGTTGGCCTGTTAAAAATCCTGATGGTCAGCCCTGGCTGGTGTGGCTCAGTTGGCTGGTGCTTCAACCTGTGCCCCAAAGGGTTGCTGGTTTGATTCCAGGTCAGAGCACATGCCCCAATTGCCGGCTTGATCCCCAGTAGGGCGTGCAGGAGGCAGCTGATTGCTGTTTCTCTTTCTCTCTCTGAAAAGTCCATTTTAAAAATATTTTTTTAAAGTCACACGTTAAAAATCTGATGGTCAGCCCTGGCCAGTGTGGCTCAGTTGGTTGGGGTGTCATCCCATGCACCAGAAGGTCCAGGGTTCGGTTCTGAGTCAGGGCACATACCTAGGTTTCAGGTTTGATCCCCGCATCAGGGCACATGCAAGAGGCAACTGATCAATGTATTTCTCCCACGCCTATGTTTCACTCTCTTTCCCTCACTTCCTCCCTCTCTAAAAATCGGTTTAAAAAAATGTTTATCCCAATGGCCAGTCTGTACCCCAACAAGGTTACAGGAGAACCTCTGGGTGGGACCCAAGCAACAGCCTGGAAAGCTGCTAGACTGGGGGCTGGGGGCAGTGTCAGTGTGCAGGTTAGACCAATATCTCGTGGGGTGGGCATGGGGGCTTCAGACAGGCTGACTGAGCAACCCCTGAAGGTCATGGGAGAAAGGACAAGAAGGACGGACTAGGCACTAAAGGTCACCTGGCCTTCTCTGGGCAGTACATTTAGTGCCTCAGCCCCCATCTTACAGGTGATGAAACAGGCTCAGAGAGGCTCACGATCACACATGTCAGAGCCAGGGTGCAAACAGGGTCCGGCTGCCTTGAGGTGCAGTTCTCCTGCCTCCGCTTACAGCTGCCAACTCACAGAGGAGCCTGGCTTGCCGAAGTCCCTCTCAGGCGGGCACAGGTGGGGTAGGGTCCCATCCAGGAGGCTAAGGAAGCCAGAGCCTCTGAATAGCCTCCCAGCCAGCACAGAAGTTAGTCTCATTTTACAGATGAAGGAAGGGAATCTTCACAAAAGTGAAATAAGTTGCCCAGAGTCGCCCAACACCCAGAATGCAGAGCTGGGGTTCAGGCCAGGCCTGCCTCTCAGTCCGCTCTTTGCTATGTCTCTTGCCAGGATTTAAGCCTCCTGGCCAGTCCATGGCCAGCCTGTGCTGTAAGCCTTGGTTTTTTTGTGTTGTTATTTTTATCTTTGCATCTGCTATCTCAGTTGTCCCTTCAAAGAGAAACTGCGTTATCGTTTCCTCTTTACCAAAGTTACTTAGCTTGGGTTAACCCCAAATAGAAATAACCTATGGGAGACTGTCTTGAAGATGAAGATTTTCGGCTGCAGTGTGAGACTTTCTGGGATCCCCTCCAACTCCTGTCTGTGTTCTCTCCCAAGCATTAACAATGGGTAACTGAACCATATTTCTGCACCTGGACTGGGCCTGCCATCCCGCCCCTGCACCTGCACGCTCAGGGATGCAGAGCAGCTGCCTGGACACAGCTCTGCCCAGCCGTGGCCAGCTGTCCACGCCTCCTCCCCTGTGAGCAGGTGCCCTGGCCTGGCCATCAACATTGCTTCCCCCTCTGCTGCTCAGGGAGGTTCCTGCAGCCAACCCACCAGCCCAGACCTTACAGAGAAGAAGGAAAAAACCCACAGGGAGCACATTGGGTTTGAGCACTTTCTGTATGCCAGGCCCTGGCTGGAGATTGCTGGTGGTGGCTTCTGCTGTCACACGGCAGTCCGAGTCCTGGGAGAGACACGTTCCACAGAAACATACATGAACATGTGTACACAAAGTGGGGATAGCACCACGTAGGGAGATAGTGGGATAGTAGAAGAACATGGCAGCAGTGGCGTGGGCTAAGCTGTCCTCTCCAAGGACGCACCCCAAAGAGGCCCCAAGGCCGGGCTGGAGTTAGTAGTGGGACGGAAGCAGCGGGAAAAGCCTGAGGCAGGAACCCTCATCTGCTTCACGCGCATTACCGTGGCAGAGACCTCTGACCTCACTGCAAAGCAGGACCCCCTCCCACATTTCCCTGGCCTGTCCCCTCAATTTGTTTCATTCAAAATGCTGGTCACAAATCGTGATATTGGTGTGTATTGATTTGGGGGGAAGTCACTGTGCTCATGGGTGAGCTCCCTAAGGCAGGGTCCAGGCCCATCTTCAGGGGCTGTATCCCCTGCACCTACACAGCCTGGCACAGAGGAGGTGCTCACAAAATACTCATCGGGGCTGGGGTGCATGAGTGAAGAGGCCAGTGGGGCAGAGGAGGGCGGGCAGGGGGCCAGCTGGAGAGGAATTGTTAAAGCCAACGTTGATGGAGGACTCTCCTGTGCTGGGAAATCGGCTGAGCTTACAACACATCTCATGTAGCCCTCATGACCCTATGAGGTGGCTCACGTTCTTACCTGCATTTTATACGCAAGGAAGTCACAGCATGGAGAGAACATAGAACCCGCCCAAAGTCACACAGCTCCAAACTGGTAGAGACGGGTTTGAACCCGAGGAGTCTTGGGCATCGAGGGGTCCTTGTCCCAGTCCTGGTCTGACTGCATGACTGGGGACAAGGCACTCGGCCTCTTGTGGAGAGCACTGCAGACTACGTACCCGCCTTGTCCTGGGCATTACATGGGAAGGCGTGTAATGAGGGGCTGTAGAGAGCACCTCTCAATTTTCTCTGTTTTTTGTTTTGTTTTGTTTTGTCTATTTTAGAATCTGATGAAATATATGGGCCCTTGTCCCATGAAAATGCACATACAGCTCTGGCCGGTGTGACTCAGTAGGTTCAGCGTCATCCTATGCACCAAAAGGTCACAACTCAGTTCCCAGCCAGGGCACATGCCTGGGTTGCGGACTCGATCCCCAGTAGGGGGCATGTAGGAGGCAGCTGATCGATGTTTTCCTCTCACATCGATGTTTCTCTCTCTCTCCCTCCCTCTCCTTTCCTCTCTCTCTAAAATCAGTAAAAACCAATTTTTAAGAAAAAGAAAATGCACATACACAAAAGTGTCGTGTACAATTTTAGGGGCATTTGTGACACCCTGAAGCCCATCCACAGGTTAAGATTCCCTAACCAAGGAGGGTAATAATTCTTAAAGATGTTTTGAAATTTTTTGTACGTAGATTTTCAAGTCTGTGTGAGACTCACCCTGGGGAGCTACCTTATGTCCGAGCCCCCAGCAGGCTCCAGGCCTTAGCTGGGCGAGCGGCAGAGCTCCCACGGGCCCCAGTGGGCCAGCAGCCGGCTGAGGTCAGTGGGCCCCCTTTGCCTGGGACAGAGGGCTCGGTAGAGCTGCATTTGCTGCTGTCTCCAAAATACTCACTTTCTGTCCTCTCCGCTCCTTCCCTGTGCCCTCCCACACCCCTCTCCCTGCCCAATTCCCACCTTGCTCCCAGGCAATCGAGACCCACTTGGTGAATGTGTCTCCCGGGGGGCTGACCTACATTGCCGAGTGGCGCGGGGGGAACCTGGACCACAAGATGGGGCACCTGGCCTGTTTCTCCGGGGGCATGATCGCCCTGGGCGCCGAGGACGCCGAGGAGGACAAGAGGGCCCACTACCGAGAGCTCGCAGCCCAGATCACTAAGACGTGCCACGAGTCGTACGACCGCTCAGGTAACCCGGCCAGGGGCCGGGCCAGCAGGACACACCGAGGCTAGACACCAGGAAGAGCTGGGAGTCCGGCAGAGTGGGGGAGTGCAGGGAACCGTGGTCTTAAGGAAGTCTCGCCCTCTGCAGTTAGGCAGAATTTGAACAAGGGATGCGCTGTCTGTGCACTGAGGTTGTAACTAAATTAAAGGGGAAATGGGGTGACGTATTAAGCCCTTTGTGTTTGCCAGGTATTGTTCAGCACTTCATACGTCATTGCTGAACCTCACAACACAGATGAGGAAACTGAGGCTCAGGGATGATGTGGCCACAGATCACATGACGTGGCCCCATGGGTGGGGCACAGAGCAGAGGGTCCTCCGGCCCCTGAGGCAGAAACATTGGCCTCCTGAGCCTAGAGAATTCCTTCTCCCTGACCCCCTACCCTCCAGCACCTCTGCTTTTCCTCCTCAAAACCCCTCCGTTTAGTGGGGCTGGGCACCTCCTGGCACCACCTTTCATCACCCTCTTTGATCCAAGCTTGAGCGCTTCTTGGCCATCCGCTCAGCACTCATGCAGAACGGTCAAATGCCAGAGTCAGCAGTCACGTTAGAGAACATGAACCCGACTTTCAATTTACACGGGGGGAAACTCAGTCAGTCCAGAGCCGAAGTCACACCACTGTGAGTGGCTAAGCCGGGCCAGAACCCAGGTCTCCTGATGCTCGGCTCCCCGCTGTGTGCTGCCTCTGAACAGCGGCCCTCAGAGCAATCCCCAGCCCCCCCAGGACCCCAGGAGGTGCCCACTACTCTGAGTTTAACCCCAGTCTTGGCTGGAGCAGATGACCCAAGATTTGCAGTAAAAAATTCCTGGTTCAGGTGCTACTCTGCCACTCACCAGCTGGTGGCCTCCGTTTTCTCGTCCGTTCAATGTGAACTATAACACAGGTCACCAGGATGGGGTCTCTCCCTGGTCCCAGAAAGCATGTAGCCAGCGCCCTCAGCCAGCAGCATGGGAGGGTTTGTTAGGTCCACTGAGATGTGTCTGTGACCACAGCAGCTGAGTCCTGACTGAGCTGTTCAGAAAACCAGCAATTCACAACGAGTCCTAAAACTGGTCTTCAAGTCGCCTCAAAGAGCTCTCTCTGCCAGCACCATAAACAAATAGGAAATCTCAGGAATAATAAAAAGCTTGCTATTTGTCTGGGACAATCAGCCCCGACCATAAAAGACGGTCCACGTAATAGAGCATATTGTTCCAGCCAGCCTGGCTCGTCCGCGGCGGCTGCAAGAGGCGCTCTCGCCCTCACCCCATTAGCAGCTGGGCAAGACGACTGTTTTCTGATGGTAGGAGTGTCTGCATCATCTGAGAGGATCAGAAGGGCCTGGGTCTGGCTAATTCCTCTCCCAGGAAGCCCTCCACGGAAGAGTAGGACATCCTGCAAAGCTCGTGTTTTGAGGAAAAACAACTCTGGGCCTCTAGGGTCCTGAACCATGGTGGGAGGAGGAAGGGCTCACAATAGAACCAGAACCAGGCCCTCGGCCAACCTGGACAGGACATGCAGGCATTAAAGGGAGGAAGACCCAACCCACATACCCTAAACTTGAGGCCTGGAGAGTCAGACTCAGAAGGGAAAGAGAGCGGACACAGCATAGGGAGGGGGCATCAGACAAATCCTGGGTAACGTCCCGCACAGCCACAGCACGCTGTGTTCCCCTGGACAGATTACTTAGCCTCTCTGATCCTCAGTTCCCACATGCATGGTAGAGGGATAGTAACACCTCCCTCACCAAGAACACATTCCTTTAAGGACTGAAGTAATGTGTAGCAAAGCACCCAGCACAGCCTTTGACATCACAAATGGTGGCTGTGGTAGTGGTTATATAATTGTGGTCATCCACAGAACAGGAACGGCAGTAAATTGTCCACAAACGAACAAAACAATGACAGCAGCAAAGCAGACCTCACCAGCCTGACTCAGTCGGCTCCCTCTGCCCGAGGATGAGTGTGCTTGTTCTGGGCAGTTCTTTCCCTCCTCTCCCAAACTGTCAAACCAGAAGGCTGGTTCTGAGAGGAGCTAAAAGCACCTTCCTACGGTCTGTGGAGAAGCTTCGTTGCATATTAGCACGTGAAAGGATCTGATAAGTCCTGCAGGAGTGAGACTGTTTTACTTTTTAACCCACTTCTCTCCAAATGTGTTGAAACCTGGAACCCTGTCTTGGCTGAACTCTGATGAACATCTTGCAGGGCTTATGTCTCAACACACACAGTTAGGGAACACCACCCCAACCTTTGTCTCCCCAGCCTGCTGGGTAGTTCATCTGGATTCTCAAATTCTAAAATTGCAAAATTTTGAGGCCTCGAGGGTCTTGCTTTGGCCAGTCTGGGCCAAGAGGGAAGTTGTATATCTGCCAGGCTCAGGCAATCCAGGCAGGCCCACCCACACCCTCCATCACCAACCATCACCCCCAGATCTATCCTGGGCAGCAGGTGAGTGGTCTGACCCAGGCCCTCTGGTCGGTCACTCCACAGATACCAAACTGGGGCCCGAGGCCTTCTGGTTTAACTCCGGCAAAGAGGCGGTGGCCACGCAGCTGAGCGAGAGCTACTACATCCTGAGACCCGAGGTGGTGGAGAGCTACATGTACTTATGGCGACAGACCCACAACCCCATCTACCGGGAGTGGGGCTGGGAAGTGGTGATGGTGAGTGGGCTGGGCTGGGCTGGGGGAAGGGTGGGTGGGGAGGCTTAAATGAGTGGCAGGTGCCCTTGAGAAGTCCCAGTCAGAGTCCAAAACCCCATGGCTCAGGCGCTGAGAGGAAGGTCAAGCCAGGTTGGCATCTGGCTGAAGTTCAGAAATCAAGGGTCAAGGTTATGGTTGCAGAACCAGGAGTCCCCAGCTGGGCACAGTCAAGCCAGGAACTTGAAGAGGGTTCTGAGGCCCGTAGCCTTGAGGCTCTGGCCCCGGTGCCAACAAACGTAGAGGGGCAAAGGCAGGGCAGCAGCCAAGAGGGCCAGAGCACATGTGGTCACTGCTTTCTGACCCTGAAGCTTGGACCAATGCTTCAGATGTCGCCTCTCAAACAGGAACAGCTGCTAGGCCAGCAGCTCCCCTCCCTCCTCTCCCCAGAGCCAGCCCAGCCCCTGGCCACCCGCTCCCTCTCTTGGACTCTGCTCACCCACCCACTCACCCCACCTGTCTCTCCTCTTGTCCGCAGCTACCTAGTGGGAAATCTCATGCCCACTTTAGGGCAAGTGTCAAAGGCAGGTGTGGGGACTCTGGAAGGTTCCTTCATGGATGCTGAGCCTTCTCTGTCCTCCCCTCCTTCCCCACCCACTGCTGTCAGAGGCAGGTACTGTCCTGGGAGAGCCACACCCTGAGCGTCATACTCAGGTGGGCACAGGCCTGCTCAGGATCATTGTCATGGCTTTCTGGTCAGTCTCTTGCTTCCCCAAGGCCTCGTTCTTGGCCTCTGAAGGCCAAGTGTCTGTGCTCCTGGGCCCCATCTGCAAACCCTCAGTGGGTGAGAAATGCATTTCTATGCAAAAGACAGAGAGTCCATGGCCTGCCCACCTGCAGCCCAGGGACCATATCTTCACGGAGAATCCTGGGATGACAGTCCCACAGCCCAGCCACGAACACCACCAGCGCCTTCCTCTGTCCCCACTGGGCAAGTCTGACATCAGTCTATTCCATGAGCGGCAGAGAGAAGCCTCCTCTCGGCTCACACCAGGTGGAGAGCCCGGGCACAGCTCTCCCGCTGGGACTGAGCTGGCGGCAAGCCCCCCAGCCTGGCAGCGGGCGCTGAACCTTGAGAATAGCTCAGCCTTCTGCTTCCACAAACGCCAGGGGTCCCCCGTCGAGGTGTCAGGGGCCTGCCTATTGAGAGCTTGGGGGGGTCCTCTCCTCTCGCCCTACCCAGGCCTTGGAGAAATACTGTCGGACAGAAGCCGGTTTCGCCGGGATCCAAGACGTGTACAGCAGCATCCCCAACCATGACAACAAGCAGCAGACCTTCTTCCTAGCGGAGACGCTGAAGTGAGCCGGGGCTTGGTCACTGTTCTTACCAGCAGACACGCAGCTTTCCTAGGGAGGCGGGCGGTCAGCAGTCTGTCCCTTCCCAGAGTCAGGGTCTGCAGTCACAGGAAGGGGGCCCAGGGGGTGGGGCTTGGCATAGTGTGAGACCCGCCCCGCCCATGGGTGAGCCTTGGGCCAGGCCAGTTTCTACTCAGAGTGAGGCTGGGTTGGACTCTACCCACTAGCATAGCTGAAGTATTAGCTGTGGGACAAGTCAGTTCTGTAACCTGTCTCCTCAGGTTCCTTAAGGTCCATAAAACTAAGCTCCTTCTGCAAAATAACAAGGGCGATGGTGTCGATATGCTGGTGACTTTCCTCTGCAGGGTTGCTACACTGTCCCCTGGGCTCCTTGCCGTTCCCCAGAGCAATGCCCTTGAGCCTTTAGGGTGAACTGGAATGGTCCATTCCTTCTAATAAAAACACACATGGCTTGGGAAGCTGGGGTTCTGGAGTCACCGCTCCCTGTTCATTTTAGTGCCCTCACATGTACTTTATAGAGTCTCCTGAGGGGCACATCGGGGAGAGCCCAGGGCTCAGGCCACCCTGCACAGAAGGAGAAGCTAGGCCACACGGCGCCCTGGCAGGACTCCCAGAGGCCAGGGGCAAAGGGCCTGAATGAAGCTGTTGGGTGTGAGGGCCGGGGCAGGGCCAGGATTAAACCAGGGCCGTCTGCCCCAAGCCCAGTGCGCTTCTCAGCGTCACAGCGTCTCCCCTGGGTCCAACCCTCTGAGTGGATTTGGGATCTTGCCCACCCTGTACCGTAGCCACAGGCCTGTGGCAGAGGCCCTGAGGTTCCTTCCCAGGGCCCCTGTTCCCAGAGCACTGACAGCTGTGTCTCGCCCCCTCCCTGCCTGGCACAGGTACCTCTATCTTCTGTTCTCTGAAGATGACATGCTGTCCCTGGAAGACTGGGTGTTCAACACGGAGGCCCACCCGCTGCCCGTGAACCACTCGGACAGCGCTGGCAGGGTCGGGGGCCAGCTCTGACCCCAGCTCCCTGCCGTCCCGAGCCGCAGGGACGCCTCGCCTTTTCAGGTTTGGGGACTGTTCTCAAAGGGATTGGGAACGCAGGCCCCGCTCCAGACAGATGTGCTGGACACGCCACTTCTCCTCTGTGAGGAGACAGGCCCGGAGACAGCGATGTCCCACCAGGCCCAGACATTCCTTTCTATGGAGAATTTCTATGAAACCCACTCAGTTGCCATTCCAGGGCCAAAGGACTGGAGGTTTGCATACCGACCCCGTGTATTTGGTTCACTTCCTTTCGTATTGGGGGTATTTTGGGTTTTGCTTGATTTTGCCTTTTCTCTACAGTTGTGTTTTATCACAAATTATGTTAGTTTTCAAAATCCCATGCTTTCAAAACAATCACCTTCATCAACTAAACCTTAAAGTATTTGTACGCGTACAAAAACCTTGACCTTATTTCTATATTTTAAATGCCTCTTGCCCAACATTTACTATTCGTTCAATTATGTGTCATTTACCTTATAATTTGAGGAGGGGTTCCCCTTTGGTTTGGGTTTAAGTGTTACGAATACTAGTGCTATTTTCATTATTGCAATGGAGAAATCTAAAAACTTACAATAAAAGAGTTTATTGAATAAGAAATACGATTGGATTCGTTGCACATCAGTGATTCCTGGGAAAACTATTGCAATGTTTTCAGAATAATCAACCAGCAGTTGGTTTAAAGTATAATTTAGTAAATGACTCCAACTTCTATTACCTTCCCTTAAATAAGACCTAATATATTCGAAAAGGGGGATATCTTTTGAAGAGTTGGACATTTCTGCTTAGGTCAAGGCTTGAAAGAGGCCCAGAGAGAGGCAGCAACTTGCCTGAGGTCACACAGCCAGTGAAGGCGGCGGTGACCCGGCCCCTGTGATTCGCCACCACCCAGGCCTGTGTTCATGGGCTCCATCCTTCAGCCGCTGCTCGGGGAGGGCCGCAGGGTCAGACAGGGGAGATGCCAGAGACACCGCCCTCAGGAAGCCCACAAGTCAAGGTGGCAGAAGCACAGTAAGTGACGTGCCTGCAAGTTGTATGAAATGCTGCAAAGGAGACAAACCGCTGAAGTACGAATGACCAGGGCCTATCTTAGCGGTCAAGGAGAGGCTCCCTGACCAGATAGCCTTCAAGCTGAGACCTAGAAGCTAAGAAGGACAGTGGGATGAGCACCCACAAATCCACTCTCCCCTGTGACCAGCTCCTGCTTCCCTGAAGCCCCCTGAAAGGAATCTAGGCCCCAGCAGTGAGGTGAGCGCTCATTTTCCCCTCCCCCCTTCCCTCTTCCCCTCCCCCCTCCCCTCTCCCCCTTCCCCCCTACCCCCTCCCTCCTCCCCCCTCTGCAGCTGTCCACACAGCTAACTTCGAAGGGACATTCTGAGCCCTGGGGTGTGGGGCCCAGGGCAGGGGACCTCACCTCTCTGGGCCATCTTTTCCTGCACCTCCCGTGGTTGCTGTGAGAGTAGGTGGGACGCCACTGGTGCCTGGGGGTGTGGGAAGTGGAGGACAGGGACTCTGGTGTTTCCAGCCGCTTCCACGCAGCAGCCAGAGCTGTCGGTGAGGTCACCTGTCGCAGAAGCCCTGGCACTGGGCGAATAAGTCACTGCCTGAGTCCAGCGAGTCACTTCACTCCTGAACCCGTGGCTTTGGTGACTCGCCTGTGCCCACAAGAAATAAACAAAAACTGCCAACTAGTTTAGTTCAGTGGATAGAGCATCGGACTGCGGACCAGAGGGTCCCGGGTTTGATTCTGGTCCAGGGCACTTACCGTACCCTGGTCGGGGCATGTGCAGGAGGCAACCAATCAATGTGTTTCTCTCACATTGCTGTTTCTCTGTCTTTCCCTCTCTCTTCCACTCGCTCTAAAAATCAATGGAAAAATATCCTCGGGTGAGGATTTAAAAAAAAAAAAGGAAGGAAAACAGAAGAACACGTTACCCAAACTCTATAGAAAGGCTAGTGAATAAAGATAATCTTAAAGAAAAAGCATTCACTGTCCAGCCCTCCAAAGTGAGTACCATTACAGTTTCTTCTAGACCTTTTTCTGTGAAATGTGCAGGATATATTTTTTTGTAAATACTATGCACCCTGTTTTATTACAATCTGCTTCTGTGCTAAACTATGCATATGAACATATTTTCATGTCAACAAATATATATTTATCTCATTGCACAGTATTCCCTCATGTGCTGTCTCATGCGGTGGGTCTAAGCCAGGGGTGGGCAAACTTTTTGACTCTAGGGCCACAATGGGTTCTTAAACTGGACCGGAGGGCCGGAACAAAAGCATGGATGGAGTGTTTGTGTGAACTAATATAAATTCAAAGTAAACATCATTACATAAAAGGGTATGGTCTTTTTTTTTTTTAGTTTTATTCATTTCAAACGGGCCGGATCCGGCCCGAGGGCCGTAGTTTGCCCACGGCTGGTCTAAGCCCTGATTGCTGGGCATTGGGGTTCTTTGCTGCAAACAGAAGCCAACTCCCTCTGACTTAAGCAATAACAATAAATAATAATAATAATAATAATAATAATAATAATGCCTTGAAATGCCTTGGGGAAGCTTGTGAAATCTCAAGAGAGTGAACAGCCAGACCTGAAGAAGGATGAGGACGAGGATTTGGCCGGGGATCCAGGCTGCGGGAGCCAGGGCAGCCTCCCCAGGCACGCTGCCAGGATAGGTGAATCCAAGTGCTTCCAGATCCTGCCTTTTCCCTTTAGGACATGAGCTTCCAATCAGCCTGAGTCATGTGCCCCAGCCAAGGGAGGGCAGGGCATCTTGACTGGAGAAAAAAATAAGGTTGCTACCAAAATAATAGACCTGCCTATGGGCTAGGCACCAACAGCTGACTATTCGAAGGTTTTGCTTCAGTTTTTCAGTATCGTAAAGAGAGTAACGAGATCATAGCTGGCCATTCCTTTCCCTCTATCCAACTCCTCAGAGTCAATTCCTGGACTATCTCCCGACTACAGAGTCATTTCCAAGTTCCCCGAGGCCCCAGGCTCCCCGCTGGGCTCGTGTCACTGTCCTCCTCTCCTCCCCCAGCATCTCGTCTTCTCCATCTTCTCTGGTACTGCTGGGAGCAAGTTGTAAAAATGAATATTTTAAAATTCATCCTCCAGGAGGGCCCTTGCAGGTGAAGAAACATCGTCCTTTAGGCAATTTAACTCCATTCCAGGGATAAAAATAAGTAAGAGCCAGGGTAGGCTGAGAGGAGAGAGGAATTAAAGGATGAATCATCCTCACTGAAGCAGAATCCAAGCTCCAGAACCAGGCCCTGAGCAGACCCTCCTTCGGAGCCGGGTCAGCGTGACGCTGGGCTCATTGAAGCCTCATTTTTGCCCTCGCTGTGACGGAACCCTTTGCACCTGTTCTCGTCATGTAACAGCTGGATGCTGGCTCCTTCCCAGAAAGCTTCACTAGCACCTGGCTCCAGGCACTGAGATGCCGGAAGCTGATCCATCCTTGCTGCTTGACACAGCCGCTTCAGGGAAGAAACATCTGCACAGCATATGTTTCACGGGACCTGGCATATATGGCATACTGTTCTTAATATGTTTGCTCCCCTTCTTGGCGCTATGTGTTTTAACCAAGGTCACCTCCCCGAGAAAGGTTGTTTCCCCAGGTAGGGATTTTCCCCTGAAGTTAGGGATGGAATAAAACCGCTTAACTAAGTGCCAGGCGGGTAGTTAATCACTTAACTACGAACAATCACGTTTAAGCTACATAATCTTTATTCCCTGGAGTGGAG
Source organism: Myotis myotis (assembly GCF_014108235.1). Lineage (NCBI taxonomy): Eukaryota > Metazoa > Chordata > Mammalia > Chiroptera > Vespertilionidae > Myotis > Myotis myotis. The sequence goes on from NW_023416324.1 coordinate 14,762,044, forward strand.
ATAAGAAACGCCCTAACCTTTGGAATAGAAATTGACAGGATTAAAATCAACTGGTATAAATACAGATGTAACAAGACAATAAAAGACAGAACTTGGCTGGAGATCCTGGCTAGAGATCCTGGCTAGGCTGCTGATCAACTAAACGCTGTCTCTGTGCCATTCCTTCTTCGCCGACTCCGTCCACACCTTTGGGAACCCCTAGACCTGCTGGGGCTGGACCCCAACACTGAGACCTGCAGAGCATCGCACCCCTGGGAAGAGGGGGACACGGTCCTTTTCCAGATGCCTCCCTTTAAGTTACTGTTTGCTTCTTCGGACTGGCTTCACGCACCACATTGTGTTTGGCAAGTTACAAAGTTCAATAGCCAAATGCATTGGAAGGAAAAGCAGAAACAGAACATCTGATTTAAAGACAACATCCCCGAGATCCAAAATGGGATTCTCGGTTCTGTTCCCTGTGCTTCGGGGAGGTCACCCTTCGTGGTTTGAGAAGGTGCTGGAAATGGGACATGGGCCAGCTCCCCACAGCTGCCCCTTTGGGGTCTATCCCTAAAAACACACTCCGAAGCCTTTTATTTTGTATCTAAAAATATCTGTTTAGTTTCCTCTATTTGGGACAATATTTTTATCCCACTCGGCCTGTCTCTTAAATCAGAACTTCTCAAACTTGAATGTGCACCTGAACCATCCGGGGATCTTGTTAACATGCAGGTTCATCCCTAGCCGGTTTGGCTCAGTGGACAGAGCATCAGCCTGCAGACCAAAAAGGGTCCTGGGTTCGATTCTGGTCAAGGGCATGTACCTAGGTTGCAGGCTCCTCCCCAGCCTGGGCCCTGGTTAGGGGAGTGCAGGAGGCAACCAATCAATGTGTTTCTCTCACATCGATGTCTCTGTCTTTCCCTCTCTCTTCCACACTCTCTGAAAATCAATGGAAAAATATCCTTGGGTGAGGATTTTTTTTTTTTAAATGCAGGTTTGTATTCAGTGGCTCTGACATGGAGCCTAAGACCCTGCACTTCGAACAGCCTGCCAGGAGATGCGGATGCTGTGGGTCCTAGGACCGCACTTGGAGTAGCAAGGCCTCAGTTAACGGCCGCTCCTTTGGTGTCTGCCTTATGTTTGCATCCTGGAGTTGTAACCTCTCCAGAGTAGACTAGAGGGACTTGGATGCTGGGATGGCATCTATAGGTACCTCGGCTGCAGAAGAAGCGACCTTGAAACAGGCGTGGCTATTGCCTGCCCAGCAGTGCCCCCTCCTCCAGGGCAGTCAGGATGAGAACGGAGCAGGCTTGCTGGTGGCTTGGAACCACACTGCCCAGTGAACTTTCTGTGACGATGGAAATGTCCCATATCTGTCCGTCCAGTAGGGTAGCCACATGTGGGTGTGGAGCGCTTAAATGTGGCCAGTGCAACTGAGGAACAAATTTTTTCTGTATTTTTATTGATTTCAGAGAGGAAGGGACGGGGAGAGAGATGGAAACATCAATGATGAGAGAGAATCATTGACCGGCTGCCTCCTGCATGCCCTACACTGGGAACTGAACCGTGACCTTCTGGTTCATAGGTCAGCGCTCAACCACTGAGCCACACTGGCCAGGCTGAGGAAGGAAATATTTGGTTTTGTTTCATTTTAATTAACTATGAATAGCCACGTGCGGTTCCTGGTCGCCGATCTGGACAGTGCAGTCTTAGAACTTAGAAAGCCTGTCCTCTGCTCATTGACTCCCTGGCCCTCCACCAATGGCATCATTACAAAAATAATCTTCCCTTGAACATACCTGGTTATTTTTATACTCATCCCAGCCTCTGATTGTTTTCTGCAAAAGCCTCTGGCTTTTATTTTGTTTCGTTTCGTTCTCACTCACTGTCTATCTGCAGACCACTGTGCTCACTGTGCTTTAGGGCAGGATGGAGATGAGAAAAGCAGGGTGGCAGGACGGAAGAGACCAAGAGCAGGGTGAAACCTTTCCCTGGGCTGTGTGACCTGAGGAGAGGCCCTTAACCTCTCTGAGCCTCCACTTCGCCATCTGTGGAAAAGAAGGGTGATTTCCAGGGCTGAGCTCCCCAGTGTAGAAATCCAATACATATCGTGATGATTGCTCTATGTGAATGTCCTTTGTAAACTATAAAGCCTTGTGAAAATATGAGGCAAAACATTGCTGTCAAAATTCTTTTTTTTTTTTTTATTAAACAAAATGCTCTGAAACTGAAGGAAGCTGCGTCAACCAGGCCCAGGAGACAGACCAAACTCTCAAAGCAATAAATCTGAACATTTTATGCCTTTCGCATTGAGCAAGCATCTTGTCGTTGGCCCTGAATCTATGAAATTGGGAGGAAGATTTGTTGACTGTCCCAGGGCTTCCAGGGGCCGGCCTGGCCTTGCGGGGTGCTCAGATCGGGGTGGAGGGTTGAAGGAAGATGCTGAGAGGTGTGTCTGCTCTGGGAGAAGGTTGAGGCCCAATTAATATTTCCTCTTCATGGAGTCTGGAGTCTTGACAAGTCCCGCAGGCAAAGGTTCACAGAGGAGGAAACCGAGGCCCAGAGAGGCCTGCTCAGGTCTAACAGCGGCTCTTGGCCTCTGGGCAGCTCTATGGAAGCCCAGAGCTGAGCCCCAGGGGTGACCCTTTCCCCAGAGGTTTGTAAACCCACCCGGTCCAGCACCCGCTGACCGTCCCAGTCCCAGCAGCGCATCTCTCCAGCCCTGGGTCCAGAGACCGGCAGGGTGTCTGTGTCTTTAACCAAAAGCAAGTGTAATAAATAAAAGTTATCTGGTAAAGAAAACTTCCCTCATTTGTTTTCCAGGGGCGTTGGCTCATCAATCTTCCCCTCCTAACCTGCTTTGTGCTCTGTTAGCTTTGCTTCCTGACAGAACGGAATTTGCTTTGCTAATGGCATCTGCCGTATGCTGGGTGTCCCCAAACATTAATGGTAACGAGCTGGAAATGGCACAGTTGGAAGCCAACACCAGATGTCAGGCCCTCAGCAGGTGCCACTGAGGCTGTGGGGCCAGAGCACTGGGCAAGGGCTGGGTCCAGGGCCCACAGCTCCTGGTCCCTGAGAGTCACTCATCCAAAAGACACTGGTGTGCCCACCATGTGCCAGGGGCCCTGCGTCATGGTGCTGTCATGGCTGGTGACCCATGAAGGACAGGAGTGGTGGGAGAGGCCAGCCCCTGCCCCACGCAGTCGGCTGGGTCATCCCCTGGGAGGTAAGCAAGGCAAGAGATTTGACTCTGATAAACCTAAGCGCCAGAACTCAGTCCCCTGCACTTTAAAAAGAGGCAAATCATCCTCACCTCACCCGGTGGCTTGAGGGCAAAATGAGATCACGTGGGGCACGCAACAGCCAGGGCCTTGCACAGCGGGTGCTTGGTGCCTGCTACCCGCTGACCTCCCACACCTGGCAGGTGCCCCAGCACAGGCTCGGCATCTCCAAGGACGGCGCTGCCCCCCTGGGCTCCGTTCCGTCCAGAGGCTGCCCTCTCCTGGGAAAGTGCAGACAGAGCTCCCAGCTCCTGGGGACCTTGACATGAATGAGGAAGAGAGCGCCGGCGGATCCGGGGTCCTGGGGACTTGACAGACAGAAAAATACTTCCTCCACCTCCATCCCCAGGTCACTCCCAAGCACGCCCAAAGCTGCTCTCCAGAAAAACCACACCAGTGCCACGCAGGCCAGCAGAGTGAGTGTGTGTGTGACCGGGAGGATGACTCACAGCCCAGCCCCCCAGGTGAGGGTGCCCTCCTCACCCCCCACAGAAAGGCTCTGGACTCCTCCTGGCGGCGGGGAGGCGGGGCCCTGACAGGTGAGGGTGCCGTGAACACGTGCTCTCCATCCCCGTCCATCCCAGAGGTGGCCTTCCGGCTGCACCATGACGGGGTACGCCTGACATGTTAGAAGTGAGCGGGATAGGAGTGGAGAGGGGCTGCTCATCTGCTGCTGGACGGGCAGGGCCAGGGAGGTGGACACGAGGCCGGGGCGCAGGACCCCGCTCCCCAGGAAGCCCGGGCGGTGCGGCTCCCCCCTGACCCCCCCAGCCCCTTCCTTCTCGGGGCCTCGGCCTGCGGGTGGGGTGGGGGCCGGTGGGGTGGGGGCCGGCCGGGCTTGGACACGGATGTGCAGGAAGGAGCGCGGCTCCAGGCGGCGCGGAGCTCGGAGCCCGTTCCCGCTCGCTCAGCCCTGCGCCCCGCGCTGCAGGAGGCGGCCCCCGAGGGTCGCGGCCCCGCCGCCCAGAGGCCGCCCGCCCCGCCCCGCCCCGCCGCCCGGGCGCCCCGCCCCGCCCCGCCCCGCCCCGCCGCCCGCCCGCATCCCCGCCGCCCGGAGCCGCCGCCATGGGCCGGTCCCGGCCGGACGAGCGCGGGCCCCCCAGCCCCGGCCCCGCCGCGCCCCCCGCGCCCCCCGCGCCCCCGCCGCGCTGCGCCCGCGCCCTGGCGCTGCTCGGGGCCCTGCTCGCCGCCGCCGCCGCGGCCGCCGCCGCCCGGGCCTTTGCCCGCTACACCGAGGCCCAGGCGGCCGCGCGGCAGGTCCGGCGGCGGGAGGGGCGCGGGGGCGCGGGCACCGGAGACGAGGCGGGGGGTGGGGGGGCGCGGGGCGGCGGGACTCGCAGAGGGTCCGGGCCGGCCGGGCGGGGGCGGGGAGCCCGCGGGAGGGGCGCTGGGCGGGGGCGGGCGGGCGGCCGGAGGGGGACGGGCGGGGGGGGGGGGGGGGCGGGCCGCGGGGCGGGGTGAACGGCCTGGAAGAGGGTCCCGGTGGGGCGCCTGGGGAGGCGGGTGGGGAGGGGCGGCAGGCGGGGCGCCCCGGGACGCGGCGGAGGGAAGCGGGAATCTGAGCGTCTGGGGGCGGGCGCACGGGGACAGCGGGGCGGGAGCAGGGCGGACGCAGTGGGGGGGTGGGGGGGGCAGGACGAAGGGATGGGGACGCGGCGCCCGAGTGGGTGAGGCGGGAGCAGAGCGGGGACCAGAGGAGGGGAAGGGGGGGGGGGTCGGGGGGCATTTAGACAGAGGACCTGGGGTGTGGAGCCCCGGGCTGGTGTCCGGCCGGTGCCCACCCGCCCTCCCCCGCAGGAGTCGGCGCTGAAGGCCCTGGGGACCGAAGGCCTCTTTCTCTTCTCCTCCTTGGACACCGACCGCGATCTGTACCTCAGCCCCGAGGAGTTCGGGCCCCTCGCCGAGAAGCTGACAGGTACCGGGCGGGCGGGAGGGGAGCCATGAGGAGGGAGCCAGGCACCCCCCTGCCCTGGCTGCGGTCTGCTCAGCCCCGGACCACCCGAAGCAGAGGGAGATGTGGGCCCTGGCAGCGCCCGTCACCCTGGCCCTGACACCTTCAGCCGCTGGTCGGGGCAAGCTGCTTGCTCACACTCACACACTCACACTCACACACACACACTCATACATTCACACACTCACACACACACACTCACACACACACGCTCACTCACATACACACTCACATACACACACACTCACACACACACACTCACACACACACACTCACACTCACATACTCACACACACACACTCACACACACACTCACACACTCACACTCACACACACACTCACACACACACTCACACTCACACACTCACACACACACTCACACACACACTCACACTCACACACTCACACACACACACTCACACACACACACTCACACACACACTCACACACACACACTCACACACACACTCACACACACACTCACACACACACTCACACACACTCACACACACACTCACACACACACACTCACACACGCGCACTCACATACACACACACATACACATACGCACTCACATACACACACACACACATACACACACACTCACACACACATACGCACACACACACTCACACACACTCACTCACACACACACTCACATACGCACACACTCACACACACTCACACACACACACAGTCACACACACACTCACACACACACACGCACTCACATACACTCACACACTCACACACACACTCACACACACGCACTCACATACACACACACTCACACACACACACACACACACACACTCACACACACACACACACACACACACACTCACACACCCACATGCACTCCAGTCTGTACTCCTCACTGCGAATTCCTAGCTAGCATCCCCTGGCCACTTCCTCGGGGCCAACATGGCTTCAAGCACCTCATGTGAGCTCTCTCTTACCCTTTGCAGTGCCCTGTGAGGCTGACACCGTCACATCCCCAGGGGTACAGGTTGGGAGCCTGGGGCACAGGGAGGCTCACTGGCCTGCCCAAGCTGGAAGGCGCAGAGCCAGGGACATCGGCTCCAGGTCCTGCCCCAGCTCACAGATTTCAGGATTAGGGAGAGTATCAGCCAGTGGCTGGTGAGCAGTAGATAGGCCATAGGAGCTATTCTGATTATTTTACTGAACATTAAAACTCTTAGGTGCTGCCAGATGCCTGTCCCATCTCGCTACCCATTTTTGCCTGGCTGTGACCAGTGGTTGTTGGGTTTTTGTTATTGTGTTTTGCAAAGATGAAGACCTGAAACATCTAATCTATATACATAGAAGCCTTCGCGACCGAATGACCAACGACCGGTTGCTATGATGCGCACTGACTACCAGGGGGCAGATGCTCAATGCAAGAGCTGCCCCCTGTTGGTCAGTGAGCTCCCACAGCCAATCTCCCACGGTCCCTCCCCCACAGCTGGCTGGCCCCAGGGGTCCTGATTGGGACTGGGCAACACCCCGATGGGCCCGATTGCCGGCCAGGCCAAGGGACCCCACGCATGCATGAATTCATGTACCAGGCTTCTAGTGAATTATAAAATGCTCTCTCACCACCACCCCAACCTCTGTGTCCATTTCTGGTGACATTTCTTGAACTTACGATCTTGGGCACCTACTTGTTACCCAAGTGGCCCAGTGTAAGGAGGTCAATTGATGGGAAAGGCAAGAGCGATGCCAGCTGCTCTCCGGCGAGTAGGCACCAAAGCCCGTGGTGAGCTTTCTGGGTCCCGGGGGCTGTGGTCACTGCCAGAGGAGAAGCGTCGGAGGAGAACTGCTAATTCGCGGGGCAGACGTGGGCCAGTGTCTTCGTGACAGTCAGTTCTGTGGTAAAAGCAGACGGCGGGTATGCGGGTCGGCCCCCTGCGGATTGGCTCCAACCTCTTAATTCTGCACGCAGCCACACGGCCACCTCCTCGTCCTTTTTTATGGCCAGTGAGCAAGAGCAATGACATGCTGGCCAAACCAATTTTTTTTCAAATGAATCCCCTTACCTCTGAGGCCACCGTGAGTGCAAAACTGGACCAAGTTTTGGGAAAACGAAATTAAAACAAAAACAAAAACACGAAACACCAACTCTAAGCAGTGACAAGGGGCCAACAGTCTCTCTAGTTGGTACATTTATGAGTGTTTAATTTTCTGCTTTATACCTTAAAAGTTTTACAAGCTGTCTAGAATGAGCAACTGTTACTTATAAGTCAGGAAATAAAACTTTTTATTAAAAAACGAAAGGGCCATAAAATGCTGGGCCTTATTATTAATAATAATCTGGGACAACAGTAAAATAAGCAAGAGACTAATAACCCTGCTCATTCCTACTGTCCCCGCCTCTGAGGTCCCCAGATTGCCAGTTTTCGGGAAGATTTGCCGCATGGACTTACAAATGCAGAAATAGCAGTGATTCTGTAGGACGGGGATTTGCATGGGGAGCCCTGGGAGTGCCAATTAAAGAGCAGTTTGCTGATTCCAGCCCCTTCGGATTCCTGCTCAGTAGGTCCGAGATGGGCCCTGGGCACCTGTAAGTGTAGAAGGCATCCTGGGGATTCTGATGATCCTGGTTAAGAACTGCTTCGAACGCACCCATGCAGTCTGTCAGCAGATGCCGGCACGGCCCCTCCCAGGATCCTGCCCTGGGAGAGCAGGTGTGACAGCCCCCCCGCTGCTTTATTCCACTCTGTGTCCTGGGGCCCTGCCCTTCTATTTGTCACCTCCTTTGAAATAGGCTTCCGTTCTCCCTTAAACCTCCATCATGACTCCTTCTACACTTGGAAGGTTACAGACTTAGTCGGCCCATCTCTGAGCAGGAAGAGATCTGGGAAATCAAGGCCAGCCACCGCCAGTCCAGCCAGCCCTCTTCAAACAAACGTGGAAATGATGCTACCCAGGGAATCAGGGGGAAGCGAGCCTCCTCACTGCCAGACCAGTGCTCCTTCTATGACACCGAAGTTGGCCTGATTCTGTTTCTTTGAGGAAACTGAGCTCTGAGATCTTAACTTCCCAAAAGAGGGTCGTGGTTAATCGTGGGTGTGGAGTGAAACAGGCCTGGGTTTGAATCCTGACTCTCCCACTACCTCGCTGTGTGACTTTGAAGAAGTGATATCACCTCTCTGAGCCTCCAGTTTCTCAATCATAAAATAGGAGTTGGTAGTAACGGTATCTGCCTCACAGGGCGACTCTGAAACTAAAATGTGACACATGTTGGTTCTTACTTGGGCGATTGTTAACTGTTACCCCCCAGCTCCAGGCCTAGTTCCCTTAGTCACTGGCCAGAGTGGATGCCTACGGGCAGGGCCTCTCCATCTGTGTCTTGTAGGGTCAACTCCTACAGCCAGCTACGAGGAGGAGGAGCTGCCCCCTGACCCCAGCGAGGAGACACTCACCATAGAAGCCCGATTCCAGCCTCTGCTCCCGGAGTCCATGACCAAGAGCAAAGATGGGTTCCTCGGGGTGAGTTGGAGTGGGGCAAGGGGTCCCCACAGGTGGGGCCTTAGATAGCAGGGCCATCTGTGTGCACTCGCCACCTGGGAATGGGGCTGTGTTCATCTCTCCTTCTCTTTCCATCTGCCTTTATCAGCTGCCCTCTGTGCAGCTGTGCCAGGCCCTGGGGGTCCAGAAACGGGTGTGATGCCATCCCTGTGGTCCAGGCACACAGCCTGGTGGGGGAGGCAGGAGGGATAAGCGTGAGCCTGGAACCCAGGTGGGGATCTGGGACGGCTTCCTGGGGCAGTGACACCTGACAGGATGCGGGAGGAGGAGGGTTGGCCAGGTGAGGCAGGGGCAGGAAGGACCTGGTTGGAGGACACAGCGAGTGCACTAGAGATTGTGGGTGCAGCCGCCTCACTAGATCATTGCTTTCTGCAGGGCGGTCTTTTCCCCGCAGGCGGTGCTTGCTGAGGGCCAGGCCTGTGTCCTCCACGTTTGCACCCCATCCCCAGACCCCTAGCACGATGCCCTGCACCTGACAGGTGCTCTGTTGAACTCTCATGACTCAGACCTGAGGTTCTACCCCTGGCAGGGGTGGTGGGTTGGGCAGGATGCCTGACAAACGCTTTGCTGACCAGCCCCGCTCGGGCCCGAGGCCCTGTGGACAAGGTCCAAGCCCATGATGGGACCTAAACATCCCGGATGAGAACCCTGGGAGCAGGTGATGGATGAAGGACAGCCTGGAGGCTGTGGGTGGGAAGGCGCAGGGCGGGGAGGCGCAGGGCGTGGCCACTAATGGGAAGTGACCGGGAGGATGACTCAGGCTTCTGGCTGGTGGCCAGGTGGATGGTGGCCGTTAGTCCCATGGACCAGAGGAAGGAAGCAGGTCTGGTGGAGACAGAATGGGGGCAGTTTGGACAGATTGAGGTTGAGGCACTTCGGGGATGTCAGGGGGGAGTCCAGTAAGTGGTTTGAAGCACAGGTTTGACCTTCCATGCCAAGTTCTGGGTGGAGATGGGTTTGGTGGTGATGAGCCTAGATTTGGGTTGAAGCTAAATGAGCAAATGACTCCCCTGCAGAGCAGTGAGAACCTGCACTTATGGGGGAGATGGGCGAGGAGCAGCACCCCAGCCCGCCCCGCTCGCAGAGTTAGCCCCTTTGGCAGGCAGCTCCCCTACAGGGCTTGCCAGCCAGTGAGCGGGACCCTGTGAGCAGGACCCAACGGGCGGGCAATGCCTGACCCTGCACAGCCAGTGCTGCTGTGAGGACCTGCCTGTCCGTCTCCCTCACTGGGAGCTCCCTGCCCCTCTCTTCCCAGTTCCGCTTCTCTCTGAGCCTGTGCCCCCACCCACCACCATCGCCATCGAGGTGGGGACAGGAAAGGGATCTGCTGCTGTCAAAGACAGAAGCAGCGCCTGACTGGTTTGGCTCAGTGGTTAGAGCGTCAGCCTGAGGACTGAAGGGTCCCAGGTTCGATTCCGGTCAAGGGCATGAACCTTGGTTGCGGGCACATCCCCAGTGGGGAGTGTGCAGGAGACAACTGATCAATGTTTCTCTCATCGATGTTTCTAACTCTATCCCTCTCCCTTCCTCTCTGTAAAAAATCAATAAAATATATATTTTTTTAAAAAAAAAGACAGAGGCAGCTTCCTGGTGGCTGAGTGTCCCAGGGGAGCCAGGCACTCACTGTCGTGGGCTGAGGCCTCGGTGGGAAGGGACAGCCCCCTGGAGCCCAGGGCAGGGAGGAGCAGCCAAAGCGGGTACTCGTCAGGGGGCCTGCATGCTCCACTCCAGGCCGGTGTGCGGACTGGCCTGCAGTCTCTGGCCCTCATTCTTGCTGCCTGTCGGCCCATCAGATAGAAGTGAGCCGGGTACCCAGCCAGGGTGGCCCAGGGCACTCTCTGGGGGGTGGCCTTTCCTCCCCCAAAAGGCGGTGACTGCCTCTCTCCCAGACTTGGCTCCAAACCCAAACTCTGACCTTCGCCTCCTCCACGCATGGGACAGGGACCCCAAAGTCATGGTGCCCGTGCCCCAGAACTTCGGCTTTCCCGCCCCAGGTCTCCCGCCTGGCCCTGTCTGGCCTCCGCAACTGGACAACCGCAGCCTCGCCGCGTGCACAGTTTGCCGCCCGCCACTTCCGGCCCTTCCTCCCCCCGCGGGGCCAGGCGGAGCTGGGCGAGCCCTGGTGGGTCATCCCCAGTGAGCTGAACGTCTTCACCGGCTATCTGTCCAACAACCGCTTCTACCCGCCGCCACCCAAGGGAAAGGAGGTGAGGGGAGCCCTGGGCCCTGCACCCGCCCAGTCTGCACCAGACCTTGTGCCAGGCCTACCCCCTGCTGTCCACCTCCCTCCGGACCCACCTCCACCCTGAACCCCAGGCCTGCAGGGCCCACAGCCACCGGGTCCCGCTGCGCTGCCCTAGGTCATCATCCACCGGCTGCTGAGCATGTTCCACCCGCGGCCCTTCGTGAAGACCCGCTTTGCCCCGCAGGGGGCAGTGGCCTGCGTGACAGCGGTCAGCGACTTCTACTACACCGTGATGTTCCGGTGAGCGGCCCTCGCAGCCCCCCTTCCCTCCCTCTCGGGACCTGGGCTCCGGCCGCACAGGGGCTCAGCACGCGGAAGGCAGGCCTGGCTCAGAGCCCCCCGCCCCCACTTAGCACCCTGGGTCTTGGGCCCTCTGAGCCTCAGCTTCCTCCTGTGAGGAGGAGGGAGGTGGTGACCTCCTCCCAGGAGGAAAGTGCGCAGAGCGCGCGTAGCACAGGGCTGGGGCTGTGGTTGTCACCCACACCGAAGAGGGGTGTATGGAGCTGTGACCCCGTCACACACACAGACCGTGTGAGCTCAGAGGAGGGTCAGGCAAGGCTTCCGAAGGCAGCATGTGAACCGGGCCCTGGGGATGGGCGGTGCTTGGAGACCCGTGCCTTCTCCCTGCCCCACACTCTCCTGGCCCCCTGCCCAGCCCTGTCCCCAGCACAGAGCCTGGGTCCCCGGCTTTGGGGCAGCTGTGGGAGGCCTGCTCCTTCCCCCCAGGATCCACGCCGAGTTCCAGCTCAGTGAGCCGCCCGACTTCCCCTTCTGGTTCTCGCCCGGCCAGTTCACCGGCCACATCGTCCTCTCCAAAGATGCCACCCACGTGCGTGACTTCCGGCTCTTCGTGCCCAACCACAGGTGGGAACGTGGGCCCAAGCCTCCAGCTCCAGGGTTGGAAGCAGGTGCCCAGAGGCCCCCTCAGTCTCTGCCCCTTTGCTCCCGGAGCCCCCTCTCTTGGGAGGGACCTGGAGCTGACCCAGAAGAGGCAGCTTGAGGAGGGTCATTTCATCACTTGACAAGCATGTCCCAGGTGCTGCATGGGCCTGGCCCACCAACTCTGTGCCCAGGACCCAGTGCAGCTGGAGCCGCCCCACCCTCATAATGCTGACCATAACCACAGCCTCTCTGACCACCCTCGGGGAGGCCAGCAGGTGGGCAGGGGCTCGGCTGGTTGAGGTCTAGAGGCTTCTCAGAGAAAGGGGCATCTAAGCAGAGACCCGGGGGGTAAGGAGGGTTTATGCAGGCAGAGGGAACAGCACAGGCAAAGGCCTGAGGACAGCAGGCCTCACTGCTAGTAGTTGTCACCACCAGGTCTCAGGGGGCTCCTGGGATGGCTCTGTGCCAGCCACTGCCAACCTGCCCAACTGGCTCAGGGTCACCCTCTTGTCGGGGGGGGGGGGGGGCAGGGGACCTGGAGACCCGGGTTTCAGGTCTTCCCTGATTCCCAAGTGGCTGCTTAGTGACTGTACAGGGACAGAATGTGGGCTGGGAGCAGGGAGGCCAGAGTTCAGTTTCAGCCGTGACACCAGCGGACTTCATGTCTGTGGGCAAGGCCCTGGCCCTCTTCAGGTCCCTCGTTCTCTCGACAGGAGGCTGGCAGGGTGAGGGGTGGTCAGGATAACCCGGGAAGAGAAAGTGGCCCCAAGGAGCAGAGTGGCTACCTCGCACTCCTTTTACCCTCCTCCTGCCGCTCAGCACTGTGTTCCACCCCAGGCTGAAGGTGGGGGCCCTGACTGGATGAAACAGAAGGAGGGGAGCGAATGACCCGGCCCAGGGACTGCTGGCCCCTTCCGAGGGCACCCAGCTCACTGTGCCCAAAGTGGTTGGTTGTCAGTCCTCGGGCGCCCCCATGTGGCAGACCTGCAGGTGGCACCTGGTCAGGCCAGACCTCCTGCTGGAGGCTGTGCCAGGTTTTCACTCCACTCCGCTGTGTCTGAGGGATGCACTGGTGACCTCTGCCTGGAGGGGTCGAGGGCAATACAAGAGTCACGGATGGGAAAGCCCTTGGTGAACGGTGAAGGCTGGGCCACTGGAGGGGGTGGGGTTGCCGTCTTAGGAAGAGCAGCCCAGGGAGAGGAAAGGGCCCCGGCTCTGCAGTCCGGGTCCCAGCAGCGCTGAGCCCTGGGTTCAGCTTGCCACGCCTCAGGGTCCTCATCTGTAAAACGGGCACAGCTGTGTGCTTCCAGCAACATGCTGTCTGGCATGTGGTTCGTGGGCCTGGCTAACAGTGCTCTGGCCACCCTCTCACCCGTCCCCAGGTCTCTGAATGTGGACATGGAGTGGCTGTATGGGGCCAGTGAGAACAGCAATATGGAGGTGGACATCGGCTACATACCCCAGGTGAGCGCACACCCGGTCCCTACCCGGCTAGGAAGGCAGGGCTCCTCTGCAAGGCTCTGTCGCAGGGCCTCTCAGCCTGGCTGCAGGGGGTGCCCAGCTGGCGAGGAGCCTCAGGGCGGTGCAGGGTGGAGGGCGGAGCTCCTGGCATCTGTTTCTGCACACAGAACCCAGCATCCGCCACAGCCCTCAGGCAGCTTCACGCAGTGAAGGAGCCCGGGCTGGACACGGGCCTGGGTTCACTACCCAGGCCCCCCTTCCCTGGGCCTCCGTTTCCCTGCCTCTGCAGTGAATGGGGTACCTTTGAGGGCCTCTCGGGTCCCCGTGAGGATCCTTTCCCATCTCTGAGACGTCCCTCACTGAGGCCATCCCTCACTGACCTCCGGCCTAGATGGAGCTGGAGGCCACAGGCCCCTCAGTACCCTCCGTGATCATGGATGAGGATGGCAACATGATTGACAGCCGCCTGCCCTCGGGGGAGCCCCTCCAGTTTGTGTTTGAGGAGATCCGGTGGCAGCAGGAGCTGAGCTGGGAGGAGGCTGCCCGGCGCCTGGAGGTGGCCATGTACCCCTTCAAGAAGGTGAGGCTGGGCATGCGTGAGGGCCGGGCTGGAGCTGTGGGAGCAGCAGGTGGGCACAGGCCACTGGGCTATGTGTAGGGCTTGCTACTTGGGCTTTCTCTCTGCAGGGCCCAGTGGTGCCCGGGGAGCCTCCCTTTGCCATTCAGAGCTTGGAGGAGGTATCCCCCATCTCAGCAGCACCCCTTCACACACACACACACGCACACGCACACGATACATGCATATACACACATACACATTACACACTCCGCACCTGAATGGGACCCTGGCTGCACACAGTAGCTTCTCTCTCGGCTTGGCCCAGGTCACCTACCTGCCATTCACCGAGGCCTTCGACCAAGCCAAGGCCAAGAACAAGCTGGTGCACTCGATCCTGCTGTGGGGGGCCCTGGACGACCAGTCCTGCTGAGGTGAGTGAGAGAGACCTGGCCATGCCCAGGGGGGGACAGGAGAAACTTCACACTTTGTGGGGTGCAGGAGGCTAAGACCTTGGGCCTCCCCTGTAGGAGCATGAGGGGACTGCAGGGGCAGGGGCAGGGGGTGAGGGCTTGGGAGGTTTCTGTGCTGAGCTCAGAGGAAGCTGCTGGATACAAGCTGAGCCCAGCTCAGCCATTTTCAGCTCAGAACCCTGGGCCAAGTGACTTCTCCCTGAGCCTCCGTTTTCTCAGCAGTCAAGGAGGGAAACACACTTACCGCCCGGAGTTATGAGAAATGGCCATGAACGTGCCTGTGCTTGGCACCGTGTGCACACACGTGAGATAACAAGAACAGTGCCAGAGGCAGGGCATGCATTCGCTTATGCAGAGCATTCACTGAAGGCCTCCTGGGCGCCAGATTCTTTGGGTGTCACCCAGTGGGTGACGATGAGTAAAACGACGAGCCTGTCCTCGCCCAGTCAATCAGCAAACATCCTGGGGGCCTCCTGGCCCCGCCCTAGGCTGGGTGCTGGGGGCCGTGCCGTGAGGAAGTCAGAGTGGTCCTTGTCCTCGGGGCCTGCACAGTGTAGAGCGGGAGGCAGACGCTGAGCGAATAAGTACAAGGCTGGTGATCGTGACACAGGCAGGCCCCGGGGGCATGCGGGTGTGTAACTGGGGCGCCAGGGGGGGCATTTTAGAGAGAGTGACATTTAAGAGGAGATCTGAAGGATGAGTAGGAGTTTGTCAAGTGACAGGAGGAAGAGATTTCAGTGGAAGAACAGTCTGTGCAAAGGCCTGGGGCACAGTTTTGTGGATTTGGGACCACACGTCCCTCGGTGGGGCTCACCCTAAGTCTCAGCCCAGATGCCAGGATGTTCTCGAGGTTACAGCTGCCATTTATTCAGCACCTACAGACTCTGTTATTTCACCCGATGCATAGTCCATGAGGTTATTTGCTGATGGAAGCCCAGTGAGGCGTGGGGTGGCCTCACTCTCCCGGCCTGGCCTCTCCCTGCACAGGTTCCGGGCGGACTCTCCGGGAGACGGTCCTGGAAAGTTCGCCCGTCCTTGCGCTCCTCAACGAGAGCTTCATTAGCACCTGGTCCCTGGTGAAGGAGCTGGAGGACCTGCGAGTGAGTGGAGGGTGGGTGGGAACAGCCTCTTGGGAGCCCCTAGGACCATGCCGGGGGCCAAGGCCTCAAGAGCGTGCCCCACTGTCCCCACAGAACAACCGGGAGAACCCCTCCCACAAGAAGCTGGCAGACCTGCACCTGGAGAAGTACAGCTTCCCCGTGGAGATGATGATCTGCCTGCCCAATGGCACCGTGGTAGGTCACCCCACCTCCACCAGCCCAGGCCTGGCACTGTGGCGAGAGGAAGCAGCTAGCCAGGGGCACAGGCTCACAGACCTCATCAGGCTTTGGCCTGGCTCCACCACTTCCTAGCTGGGCTCTTAGCCAGCCTGAGCCTCAGTGGTCATATCTATAAAATGGGGATCCTGATGCCCAGTCTGCCTGCCTTGTGCAGGGGTCAGGACGCTCCTATGGGAAGGGGGACCCCAACAGCACCTAGGGGTCCGGGAAGCCGTAGGCACAGTGTAGCAGCAGCGTGGAAAGGACCATGGCCTGGAGGGAAGGCTCACCTGGACCACTGCTGTCAGCCCTGGGATGGAAGGAGGAGGGACAGGCCAGGCCTTGTGACAGGTAGAGAGGACCAGGGACCCCCACCCCACCCCAGGCCCAGCCAAACATCAGCACCCTACCTCTCCCTGAGGGCCCGTCACAAGCACCCAAGCGCATCCTGTAGTTGGATTCTCACAGCAGCTCTGGGAGCTGGATGCTTACAAACACCCACTTTACAATCAAGGAATGCGAGCCTCAGAAGGTCCAGAGATTTGGAGACAGTTGCACAAGTAAGAAGTGTAGCTGGGCCCTGGCCGGGTGGCTTAGCTGGTTGGAGCACCGTCCCGTACACCCAAAGGCTGCAGGTTCAGTTCCAGGCCAGGGCACATGCCTGGGTTTTGGGTCCAGTCCCTGCTCGGAGTGCGTATGGGCAGGTATAGGAAGCAACTGATCAATGTTTCTCTCTCACATCGATGTTTCTCTCTCCCTCCCTCTCTCTAAGAAAAAGAAAAAGGAAAAAAAAAACCATATCCTCGGGTGAGAATTAAAACATAAAAAAGGAAAGCAGTGCAGCTGGCTTTGAAGTGAGGTCTGCCTGGGCCTCGGCGTCTCCTGCCCTTCCTGGCAGAGGGGAGCAGAGTTCAGGGTCACGGGAGCAGAGAAGGGGTGGGGCGAGGGACAGGTGAATCGAGGGGCATTAGGTTTCCTGCTAGTGGACGAGGTGTGTGAGCTCTGTGGTCGGAGGCCCCGTGTGAGCAGAGGCAGGAGAGGGAGGCAGCGGGCCGCGGGGTCGGTTCCGACAGGGTTCTGGCTGCCGCCCGCCTCAGCGAGGGCAGGTGAGGCCTGGGAGTGGCCACTTCTCCCACGAGAGGCCGAGCAGACGGAGCGGGGGCTCTGAGCCTGGGGGGCCCCGCACCTCACCCAGCCTTTCTCCCAGGTCCACCACATCAACGCCAACCACTTCTTGGACATCACCTCCTTGAGGCCAGAGGACGTGGAGAACAACGCCTTCAGCTTCGCGTCCACCTTTGAAGACCCGTCCACGGCCACCTACCTGCAGTTCCTGAAGGAGGGCCTCCAGCGCGGCCTGCCCCTCCTCCAGCCCTAGTGTGCCGCCCCGGGGCCCTGAGAAGGGGCTGGGCAGGAGCTGGGAAGAAAGGCCGCCAGCAAGGAGGGCCACATTTAAGCTCAGGCATCCCCACCCCACCCCTCCCAGGATGCCTGTGAGGTCAGAGGCCAACTCAGGTGGCTGTCCTCGCTTCGCATCCATTTGGGGGGATTTGGCAAGGAGCGCCTGGGCTGGCCTGTGGGTGAACCTCTGGCTCCAGCTGCCACCATCGGCCCTTTACTACCCACCTGGCTCCAGAAGCTGCTTGGGACCCCCCAAAACGGAGCCTGGGGCCATTTCCCTAGACCTCACCCTCTCGGACACACTGTCCAGGCCCTTGTGGGGTGAAGAATAGGGAGCAGTGGGCCACCCCGTTTACCCTACTGTCACCACTTCCCAAAAGGAACATCAAGAAGCCCTGGCGTGGGGTGGGGTGCCAGAGAAGTGCTCCTGTTTTTGTCCGGAGCCTTCTTCCTGGCCACAGCCCTGGCTGCCCTCCTGTGCCCGCTCCCCAGGGGGTCAGGCTCCCAAGAGACAGCCATCTGGAGGCTCTGGGCAGAACCCTCCTTCAGAAGCAGAAACCATACAGCACCCCAGGCCTTGGCTCGCCAGACCAGTGTAGTCTATTCGACTTAATGAGAGGACCCCAAACCTGTTTGGGGACTTGCTGGAGGCCAGCTGCCCTTAGGAAGGGGGCCCCTGAGGCCCAGACCCAAGGCACCACCCCGCCCACCTTAGCACAGGGTTGCAGGAGCACTGTTGGAACCAGAGCCCTGGTGTTGCTTTCTGCCCCTGAGACCTCAGTTCCACGGGGTGTAGCCCAGCCAAGGAGCAGCCGGCTGTCCGGCTGTCAGGGCAGCCCAGACCAGCTTGTCCGCCCTTGGACGGGTGTTGACACTCCTTGGCCAAGCTTGGGGCCTCAGTTCGCATCCCAAGCCACTGACCACGGCCAGTCTCTCTTTTATACACGCAGGAAAGTGTTTTTACATGAACTTTCTCACCATTTGTAGGTATTTTTTATAACCCCGCGCTAAGGAGAAGGAAGGGGCAAGGCTTCCTCAGCAGCTGCGCATGATGGCTGGGTCTGAAATCCTAGAAGGGCCCAGCTTGATGTCCCTGCAGTTGCCCCGGTGGGAAGAAACAGTCCTCTTTCCCTTCTCTTCTAGTTTTTTAAAAACAGTCAGAGGGTCTGACTGCCCCTGGTGGGGCACCAAGACAGCACCTACCACATCCAGGAAAGACAGCTAGAGTGGATTTGCACCCTTGCTCTCCACTCAGCCCATGAGGGCCCAGGCCTTTCACTAAGGCCTTGCAGCCAAGCCTGCTCCCCACCCTAAACCAGGAAGAGGAAGGCAGGCAGGCGCTTCCCCAGACACAGCCCCAGGCCTTCTCTAGCTGAGGCACTTTGTTAAGATTACATGTCTTTTCTCATGGAATCCTCACAGCAAGCCTGTGAGGTGGATATCAATTGTTCCCGTTTTGCAGATGAAGAAACCGAGTCTCAGGAAAACAGACTGACTTGCCCAGAGTCGCTCAGTGGCGGAGTTGAGATTCAGCCTGAGTCTTGATTGAAGGGTGTTTTGCACCCTTACCACGCCCCTGCCTGTTTTCACCGAGGTGAAAAAGAAAGCCTTTCAAAACAAAACGTCTCATTCCCTTCTGATCTCTAGACCAAATGAGGCATGCGTTAGCGAGCTCAGCCAAGTTCATGTCCTCTGGGAGGCACTCTTCCAAGCCCTTCACAGGGAGGGACGACCCGAAACCTTTCCCAGTGCTTCCAAGCACGGGAGGCAGTAAGGTACTGATTGTTCGGGCTTTCGGCACCCTCCTCAGATGCTTCTGCCTGACCCCCATGTGCCTCGAAGCTCATAGCGGGGGAGGGCCCCCAGCTGCCCTCTTGCCATACCTCTGCCACTTTCCTCCCTGTCCCCAACATGTCCTGTAATAAAATTGGAGATACGAGGGTGGTTTGAAGTGCCTCTCCTTTGAGTGGAATGTTAACAGTTCCGTTTTGTCCTTGGTATGCCTTGTGGGATTGGCTGGCCAGCAGGGTAGGGAACGCTGCTGGAATGCCTTTGGATCTATCTTACCTGTCACCATGGGCTTGAGTGACTTTGTGAAAATAATATTGTGATGGACCTCCAGTGGAACTTACTATATTTAGAATCTGATGCTGTGTTTATAAAGTTAAACCCATTGTCTTAAAAGCACAGCTCAAGACAGGCACTAGGTAATTTATTTTTTGAGGGAGTGCACTTCAGAAAAAAAACTATTAAAAAAAAGTGAAACAGAAGGGGGAAAGGACAAACGCTGGGCAGGGATAGAGTCGAAGCCTGGCCTTGGCCTGCTCACAGGGGAAGGCTCTGGAGCATAAACCACACCACAGAACTGAACCAGCTTTTTGTAACCTATGTCGGTCAGTCATTGGCTGGGAGGGTGGGGGGTGGAGTAACTTCCCAGGATGGGGCCTCCATTCTCCCTCCTGCAAGGGCAATTTTCCAGAAAAGGGGGCAGCTGAGTAGCTGACACAGCAGCTGGAGAATGGATTCACTGGCAGAGTAGAGCGAACCTGAGCGGGGCACCAAGACAGCATCTGCCACATCTGGGAAAGACAGCTAGGGTGGGTGGATTTGCAAGATCTGCCATTGCCCTGGAGAGTGAAATCAGTGATTAAGCAACAGTTTGCGATCCTGGAAAAAGGGCTGGACCTAGAAGTCAACATCATTTGAAATATGGTAAGGGCTCAGGGACAACCTCTGAGGTCTCTGGCCAAGGCCACCTCACATAATTTGCAGGATCCAGTGCAAAATGAAAATGCTTGTTTTAAATAAACAACAACCATAAATTTCAGGAGGGCAACAGCAGAACATTAAAGCAAGTGTGGACTCCTTACCCGAGGCCGTGTGTGACTGGCCTGTGCCTGGCAGCTGGGACTTGAGGGATTTGAGACCC
This sequence comes from Myotis myotis, assembly GCF_014108235.1. NCBI lineage: Eukaryota > Metazoa > Chordata > Mammalia > Chiroptera > Vespertilionidae > Myotis > Myotis myotis. The sequence continues at coordinate 14,782,056 of NW_023416324.1, forward strand.
AAAAACTGCAACCTGGTGTCAGGCACAGCCACGTGTTGAGGTCAGAGGAGGGCATGTGACCCAGGCCTGGATGCCATGGAGATCAGAATCCCGGTGAGTGGGCATGGAAGGAATGTGGGAATAGGGGTGGTTCTCTTTCCCAGTGCCTCTGGGATCTACCCTGCCCATGTGATAACCAAGTCCCTGAAAATAGCTTGAGTGTGTGTGTGTGTGTGTGTGTGTAAAATACATAAAGGCTAAAACAGGAGAAAGCTACAAAGCGCTGGAGGGCAGGAGTCAGAGAAGCCCATTCTTGCAGAGAGAAGGCTGTAGGGGTCTTGGGGGAAGTATGAGCTGTGAAGGGGACCAGGGCGATGTGCAAGGCAAAGGGCCTGGAACGCAGGGGCTCTCAATTTGCTGCCGGGGTGAGGACAGTAGACACCACCGAACTGGGGGCCCAGCAGCGACAGACCTCGGATTCCCGAGGCCGGACCGCCCCTAAGAGCCGACAGGAGACGGAGACCTGAAGGCTTGGCGACCAATCAGGCCTCTGACACCTCGGGCTCCGACAGGGGGCGTGGTCTGGGGGGGCGTGTCCTCCCCTAGAGTCCGCACGTGCGGCCGCCCTCCGCCCCGCCCACGCAGGAGCCGCGCTAGCCCCGCCTCCCGCGGGGCCGCTATCCGGGCGGGGGGGGGGCGGTTACGGCTCGGTGCGCAGGTGCGGAGGACCGCTTCCGGGGGCGGGCAGCGGAAGTGAGCGCCGTGGAGGCCGGGCGGCCGGCCGTGGTAGGAGGGGCTGTGAGGTGAGGGAGTCCGGGAGCCGGAGTCTTAGGTGAGAGACCAGGTCCGAGTGCAGCCCGGGAGGAGGGAGCGCGGCCTAGTGCGGGCGCCGTGCGGGCTTCGCAGCTGCTGCTCCCGCGCCGGCTCTCGCGGGAGCCGGTGTTGTCGGCCGCATTTGGCGAGGGGGAAACGGAGTCCCCACGGGGTAGCGGCTCGTCCGCGTCCCCAGCTTCGGTGGCCGAGCGACCCCGGAGGCTTCTCGCTTCGACCGCGGTCCTTGCGGGCCGGGCCGCCGCTGCCTCCTCGCTCCTTCTGGGCCTGGCCCGGCCTGTGGGTCCGGGACCGCCGGGCGGGCCGCGGGAACTTGGCCGACCTTGGCCCTGTCGGGTCGGCCGTGGCGGGGAGGGGAGGCGTGGCCGGGCAAGGTCCCCCGGCGGCCCCCGGCGCCGCTGTCCGCCCAGCAAAGTTCCGCCGAGCGCGGCGGCCCCCGTGGGGCGCCCGGGACCCAGGAGTGATGAGACCGGGCCCGGCCCGGCTCCCGGGAGACCGTGTGTAGACACGACCCCGGCCTCGAGAGGGGCTGCGGGGCGCAGAGGCGGTAAGAACCAGCCCTCGTTGCCGGTGGACGGGGGCAGGGTTCCGGTAGCCGGCGACCCGGGGACGGTGGGGGCGGGTGTGGCGGCCAGGTCGGTGCTCTCGTTCATTCATTTCTTAATCGGACGAATGCTTACGTGTGTGCGGTGCCGGGGACGGCCTGCCCGCGGGACAAGTGGCCGTCACAGTTCATTAGGGAGGAAACGGGGTGCCGGGGGGAGCAGTAAAGGGCAGTGATGCTGGAGCTGAGCTCGGAGGAGTCATGGAGAAGAGCTTTGGAAAGGGGATGGCGTGGACACGGCTCAGGTGGCGTCGGGGGCCGAAAGGAGGCGGGGTGGCCGGAGGGCGAGCACCAGGCGGGCGTGTGCGGGGCCAGGTGGGAGGCCTCGGGCTGTGGTGTTGGTCTGCTGGGCTGGGAGGCCTGCAGGAGTCAGTCTGCCGGGGTTTTAGGTGAAGGACCGATGTGACTAGCAGTGTGTCCCGGAGCGTCTCTGGCTGTTGTGCAGACTTGGGCCCCTGAGTCTCCGGAGGGTCGGTTCGGAGAGGAGCAGGGAAGCAGGCGTGTGCCCTGTCAGCGCTGCCGTCCGCACAGCCTGGCACCCCCGCAGGGCAGCAGGGCTGGGGCCAGACCTGAGGTGGCTTCTCCTGGCAGAGTGGCCTTAGACAAGCTCCTTCGTCCCTGCGTCCTTTCCCCGCGTGAAGGAGAATTCCTTCTTCCCAGCTTTCTTTCTCCATAAAGTGAGGGATAACTCCTTTCAGGGAGGAGAGACTCACGAGGGAGGTTTCCAGAAGAGCTGCGTGGGGTCCAGTCCCTCCCGTTCAGAGCCCCCCCCTGGCCCCCCGTTACTCTCACCTGGCCGTTCCTGGCCCTCTCAGTGACCCCGTGCATCTTTACCTGATGCTACTGCGCTCCTCTCGGACCTCACCTTCCTGTCCTGGGTCTGTGCTGCTGCTGCTGGTTGTACCTTCTTCCCCCTCCGAGCTCACAGGGGACCTTGAGGTCAGGACTGAGTTCACTGGCCACCGGCCTCTGTGCCTTTCTCCCGCAGCGACTGATCGTCACCCACGGCCAGAACTGCGTGTCCACGTGCTGCCTCTGTCCTAGATTGTGGTTCCTTGAGAGAGTGGCTGTCTGACTCCTCCATAGCCCCTCCAGTGTCCAACACAAGGTGGACATCGTTAGTGTTTGATGAACCAGGGAATGAGAGCTCACTGATTGCCTCTGCCCACCACACAAGGGCAGCTGTGACGAATCCAGGCAGGAGTGACCCACCCATCTGTCACATTTTAAGGGTTCATTTAAGCCCTGTAAAATTCCCTAGTTCACTGATGCATCCTTAGCAGGCTAGAGTGACACCTGTTCTTGTCCCCTTTTTACAGGTGGAGAAACCAACATTTGGAAAGGTTAAATGACTTGCCTATGACGGCTGAGCCAGGATAAAGAATTTGGCTCTTTTCCCTGTAGCCTAGTAGACTGATAGGCTAGAGCCGTGGTCAGCAAACGGCGGCTCGCGAGCCACATGCGGCTCTTTGGCCCCTTGAGTGTGGCTCTTCCACAAAATACCACGTGCGGGTGCACATGTACAGTGCGATTGAAACTTTGTGGCCCATGCGCAGAAGTCGGTATTTTGTGGAAGAGCCACACTCAAGGGGCCAAAGAGCCGCATGTGGCTCGCGAGCCGCCATTTGCCGACCACGGGGCTAGAGCATGCTGTTCATTCTGTTGTCTATTTTACCTCTCTCCCTGCGGGGCCCCGCAGTGCTAGGGGGGTGACACATGCTGGGCTTTTGCATCTCATCTTCAACAAGGAGTGTGGGGCTTGGGTGCTACCTACAGTTTGCCTTTCCCATGAACTTTTTAACTACCAAAGGGTTCTATTTCATCTTTAGAAGTTTTGCCTCAGGAAACCAAGGGCCCAGGAGGGCTTCCAGGGTTGTTCAAGCTCATGCAACAAGTCTGAAACAGAACCTTGGGTCTGGATTTGGAAGAGCCATTAGTGGGCGAGGGCAGTCTCTTGAGCTGGTTTTCTCCCCCATGAAATGTAAGAGAAGCCTTGGTGTTAGTCATTGCTCTGCAGGTTCTGTGGGGCTTGTGTGGGGGCCATCACGTCCCCACTGAGGGTTGTTTCACAGGAGGGGAACTCTGTTCCGCAAGATGGCCTGATATGAAGGAATCACGCCTCCCCAAGCTGCCCTGTCCTTCAAGTGCAGGAGCCGGTTGAAATGTCGGGAATGGAAGCCAATGCGGTAAGGGGCAGCCCGGGGCTGTGGTGTGTGGGGAAGGCGGAGCACGGGGCCTGTTGGGAGGTGGAGACTCCCCAGGTGATTGCTTTCCCCTGGAGGCCTGGAGCTGGAAGGAGGCCACCCTCCCACCCACTCCCCCACTTGGCAGAACCAGCTGTGACCTGGGGGCAGTTAAAGGGTCCATGTATCTCTGCCTTTCTGTACAGAGGAAAGGAGGGAAGCCTGGATGATCCTACACCCAGCTAATTCCTCAGGCCTTTACTGGACCCTCCCAGCAGGGACTGTGCCTTGGCAGCAGCAGGTATCCCTTAGGTGGCTTGCCAAGGTGAAGGCTAACAACGGGGAATCCTGCCCTCACTTACAGTTGAGACTTGACTTCTGCCCACAGGGTGCCCTCTCCCTGGGATTGAGGAGTCCAGGCTCCCTGGTAAAGGGGAGTGGGGGAGAGGATGGGAACGATGCTTGAACTCATCTCTGAGGTTGTGACTGTCCCTCTCTGCTCTAGACCATCCCGATCTGGCAAAATAAACCGCATGGGGCTGCTCGCAGTGTAGTGAGAAGAATTGGGACCAACCTGCCCCTGAAGCCATGTCCCCGGGCGTCCTTTGAGGTGAGTACACTGGAAGGGCCGGAGACTAGAGGCTTAGAGAGTATGGAAGGATGGTGCTGCTCTGTGCCCCAGTCTCCTGGGGTTTTTTTGTTGTTGTTTTCATTTTGTATATGTTTATTAATGGATCCTGATCATTGTGCCTTCCTGATTGCACACAAACCTTTGGCCACAACAGTCAGGTTCCCAATTTGCTCATAAATTCATAATCTTATATGTTTGATCACTCTGTTAAGTGGCTCAGATTTCATCAGACTCTAGAGTCGTTTCTCAGAACAGGCCAAAGGCCCTGGCTGAACCACATCGCCACACTAGCCAGGTCTGTGCTCTGAGGTGTTTGCCTACAACCCTGGCAGATCCCCACGTGGGACACTGAGTACTGTGTTGTGACTGCGTTGAACTCTGCTTTTCTTTACTAGCCCTGAGACTTGGCCACTTAGCCATCTATTTCTAGTTTCACTGAGGCCCAGCCTCTTCTTTCTGGGCAAGTCTGGCCTCTCCTTTACTAGGCTACTTCAATCTTACCTCTGGGTCTATGGGCCTCCCTCTAGCACCCACTCTGCAGTACAGATTCTTGCGTGGCCAATGTCGCTGAAACCCCCTTCTGCAATGGAAAACCAAGTAGCATTTATTAGTCCCAGCTGCCTCCCTAAGAACTAATGGTTAAGCACCAGCTTCAGGCTACTTGCTTAAGGTGTATCTGGGGAGCTGGGCCACAAAAGAATAACTTCAACTTTCTGCCTACACAGAAGAGGCAGAAATATAAGCCTGAAAAGACATATGGGATACATGGGCCCAGTGGTTACAGAAATGAAGGAGATGAATTTACATATTAGATGTTGACCTGTGAAGTCTGTGTAGGAGCTGGATCTGGAGTCAGAAGTAGTGTCAGGATTGGTATTAGAGTCAGGAATGGGGTTAGGAGTGTGTTACGGATGGAGGGGGACCATCCCATAGCCCAGATTATCCAGAATTGCCTAAAGGGCACGAGTGGGATGTGGCCCTAACTGCCTCAAGTATCAGAAACAAGGGGAGCACAGCTAGGGAGTATGGGGGACTTGGTGGGGGATGCTCCAACACTTGGTTATAATCTCCCCAGTCCTTTGGCTAAATGTTGCCTGACAGAGCTAATCAAGGGCACAGCTTTCCACAAGGTGGGGGGAGTATGTTAACTAGTACAAGCATACCTCAGAGGTATTTTCAGGTTTGCTTCCAGACCACCACAATAAAGCAAGTTGTATGTAATCTTTTTTACTCATGGTCTTTCCCTCAATTGTAAAAATGCAGTATCTGTGAGGCTCAATAAAGCAAGGTGTGCTTGTATCAGTAATACCAGCTAACCTTTACTGAACACATGCTGTATGCTAAGGCATTGTGCCCACTACTTTATGTTCTCATTTAATTGCCAGTAGTAGAGCGCTGCTCTAATCAAGGAAAGCTTCCCTAAATGGCCCACCTTAGCAGCAGCTCCTGAGTCAGTGGAAGACCACTTCACTCCTGTGAGACCCAGGATCCCTATCTAAAAGTGAGAGCCATCAATTCCTGATCCACCTACCAAACAATTGGTAGCAGGAACAGCTGAATTTAACTTATGTATAGGTGGCTTTTTGAGAAATTACCCCTGAATTTCTGTTGTAAATTACTCTAAAATATAATAAGGAAATCTTTATTTTTTTAAAAATTTACCCACATAAAAACATTAAGTTATGGAAAATAAAGAGAAAAGAGCCCAGAAAGGGTGGCTCGGTTGGAGTATCAACTAGTATGCCAAAAGGTTTGCAGGTTCAATCCCGGGTTGGGGCACGTACAGGAGGCAACTGATCTCTCTCTCTCTCAAATCAATAAACATATCCTAGGGTGAGGATTAAGAAGAAAAAGGAGAAAGGAAAATAAATTACCTCTAATAACATAGTCATGACAGTAACTATTGTTTTGGTATAGTTCTTTTTCTAGATGTATGTTTCTTTGTTTTTTTGTTTTCACACTCAACACGATTGAATACTAATTTTTTCATTTAATTTTAACAAGTGTCACTCAGACTCAGTTCCCCGGTTGTTGTTCATTTGGATTGAGGGTTTATTTTATGGAATCCTACTATATTCCTTTTATATAATTGTGTCTTTTTATTCAAGTCTAAATGTTCAAATTACCAAGTTGGCTTAAAACAATGTCATACCCTAGCCTGTTTGGCTCAGTGGATGTTGGCTTGTGGACTCAAGGGTCCCAGGTTTGATTCCGGTCAAAGGCATATGCCTGGGTTGCGGGCTTGGTCCCCAGTGGGGGGGTATAGGAGACAGCCAAGGAGATGATTCCCTCTCATCATTGATGTTGCTGTCTCTCTCTTCCTCTCTAAAATGAATAAAAAAAATATTTTTTTTAAATCTTAAAAAATAAATAAAACAGTGTTGCCATAACAGTGTAAATCCCAATTAGCTACAAAGGTGTGATCAAGAGCTAGCCAGAGGAAACTTCCTGTTAAAACTTCCTGTTGATATCAATAATCATGAGATTATTGATATCCTTGTACCTGTATTCTCACAACCAGAGGGCAAGACACTGGTAGGCAATAGCCCTTTCTGTTAAAAGGTAACTGGCCTGTTCCACTGAAGACCCCTTTTCCTGTAAAAGACAAGATTATAAACATTTAGGCTGTGGGCTATAACAGTGTTACAACTACTCACTTTTGCAGTTAAAACTTAAAAGCCATCACAGACAATACATAAATCAGTGAGTCCCGACTGGTGTGCTCAGTTGGTTGAGCATCATCCCAACCACCAAGAGGTCGCTGGTTGGATCCCAGGTCAGGGCACATGCCCAGGTTGCAGGCTCAATTCCCAGTAGGAGGCATGCAGGAGGTAGCCAATCAATGTTTCTCATCAATGCTTCTCTCTCTCCCTTCCTCTCTAAAATCAAAAACATATTCTTAAACACACACACACACAGAAATTGGTGAGACTGTTTTTCAAGTAAAACTTTATTAAAACAGAGCCCATCCCTCCTCTAGGCCACCTGTTTTGCTTGGATACAACAGCCTCATAACTGGTTTGTTCACCCTCCCATCCGTGTTCCACACAGCAGCAGAGTAATCTTCTAAAGCCTAAAATCGAATCCTTACTTAAAACTTCCAGTGGCTTACTATTGATCTTAGAATCAAAGTTCCTAATTTGTCCAACCTCTTACAACCTCCTCACCCCCATCCTCTGTTTTAGCCATGCAAAACTATTTGTAATCCCACAACTCGCTTCTGGCTGCTTATTCAAGCTGTTTCCAACCTGGAACCCTCTGAAAGAGAAAACAGTAGGCATGGATGAGGTCCAAGAAGCCTTTCTGACACCCCAGTGCTGAACTAGGTACCCTCCTATGTATTTTGCCCAGATTGATTATCTCATCATAATGTGTTTTTTGGTGAATTTTGCTTCCCTATAGACCCTGCCCAATGTCTCTGATCTGTGTCTGAGGGATGTGCCCCCAGTCCCTACTCTGGCTGATATCGCCTGGATTGCTGCAGATGAAGAGGAGACATACGCCCGGGTCAGGTAGGCGAGGCAATGGCCAGACTGTTGGGGAATGGGGAGCTCCTTCCCTGGTGAGGCAGGCAGCAGGGGGAGGGCTTGTGAGAGGCTGAGGGCAATAGGAATAAGATCTCTGGGCTCAGAATGGAAGCAGAACCTGGCTGTTAATCTTGTAGGGGTGGGTCAGCGGTTCTCAACCTGTGGGTTGCGACCCTTTCACAGGGGTCGCCTAAGACCATCGGAAAACATATTGTTTTTGTGATTAATCACTATGCTTTAATTATGTTCAATTTGTAACAATGAAAATACATCCTGCATATCAGATATTTACATGACGATTCATAACAGTAGCAAAATTACAGTTATGAAGTAGCAACGACAATAATTTTATGTTTGGGGGTCACCACAACATGAGGAACTGCATTAAAGGGTCGCGGCGTTAGGAAGGTTGAGAACCACTGGGGTGGGTGAAGGAATTTTAGAAGGGGCTAGTGGCCAGCTGACTCTGATATACCCATCTTTCCCTGGTCCAGGAGTGATACACGCCCCCTGAGGCACACTTGGAAGCCCAGCCCTCTGATTGTCATGCAGCGCAATGCCTCAGTGCCCAACCTGCGTGGGTCCGAGGAGAGGCTCCTGGCCTTGAAGAAGCCAGCCCTGCCGGCCCTGAGCCGCACCACAGAGCTGCAGGATGAGCTGAGCCACCTGCGCAGCCAGATTGCTAAGATAGTGGCAGCGGATACAGGTGGGAGGCTGAGTCAGGGCCAGAATATAGCAGGCTGTTCCTTTTCCCCTGGCTCTTGGACAGGATAGTGGTAAAGAAAATGAGGGTCCCTGGTTCAGGTGGACTTGGACCCAGCACTCGGTTGCTCTGAGGCCTGGTTAGTCTATCGTACTTCTTGGATGGTTTTTGGCAGTTATTTTGAGCTTGACTTGCTTGGTCAGGAACAAGATCTTCACTTAGCCTGTGACCCCAAGCAGGTTCTCTCCCGTGGCCACAAAACCAACACCCTCTGCCAAGTGTCTCTAAGATCGTGTCTTCCATGAGCCCTCAGCAGCTTTCCTTTTCCATATAAGAAATAAGCATCCCCTTTGAGCACCTGTCTTCTCTTCCCTTGTCCTGTCTACCAGAGACCACCTCTCCATCCCTCCACTTTTCTGTCTGCAGCTTAGACAGAACAATGGAAAAGGATGGGAGTCTGCCTTTACTGGTGGCATGAAATACCAATAGGTGTCTCTCCCAAGCAGCTCAGGGTTTATTCATCCCCATATTCCTTTTTTTTCCCCCCCCTCCTAGTTGAGCTCAGTCAGTTCCTAAAGCTTACCAGGTGGTAGAACATGAAAATTAGTGTTCTTTTTGAAATCGTTTGTTGTTTTTTTATAGAGGAATTGCATTTATTGGCAGCTAAGAGATAACCTAAAGTAGTTTATGAAAAACGAGTGTTTCTTAAAAATTGAGGAAATTTGTTAAAATTTGGGGAACTAGGAGGGTCACCATTCTATTGCTACAGAATGCTTCTTCCAGCCACAGACAGCATTTAAAGAGGGTAGTCAAAGCACTAGCCCAGTTAGAGAAAGAAACAAATTCAGGCCTTGGTCCTGTCGTTATTTCAGTCTAAACAGGCTGTTACTCCAGAGCTCAAGGCGGAATGGGAGCTTTTAGGAGCCAAGGTCTTTATGGGGTGAGGGGGGAGGTGCTGTGCTCTCCTGGAACATGGAGGAGCCCTGCTTCTACATCTTGAAATCCTGAGAGGGAAGCATAGTGGAGGAACCTTCCTCCGGCTTACAGAAACCACCCTGGGCTCTTCTGGGATATCAGCCCAGGAAATGAAGGAATGGTAGGCAGTGCTTATGAGCAGAAGATATTACTGCTGTACTCTAGCCCCAATGTCCATCCATGCCTATTGTTTTCTCTTTCAGCTTCGGCTTCATTAACGCCAGATTTCTTATCTCCAGGAAGTTCAAATGTCTCTTCTCCCTTACCTTGTTTTGGATCCTCATTCCACTCTACAACTTCCTTTGTCATTAGTGACATCACTGAGGAGACCGAGGTAGAGGTCCCCGAGCTTCCATCAGTCCCCCTGCTTTGTTCTGCCAGCCCTGAATGTTGCAAACCAGAACACAAAGCTACCTGCAGCTCATCTGAAGAGGATGACTGTGTCTCTCTGTCCAAGGCCAGCAGCTTTGCAGATATGATGGGGATCCTGAAGGACTTTCACCGGATGAAACAGAGTCAAGATCTGTAAGTATTTGATAATGAGCTCTGGTGATCTATTTACTATTTTAGTTACCTGTGGCCAATGATCTAATAAAGGGTACTTACATAGCAAGTCCTCAGTAGTTGCCATGTGTTAACTTCATTCACAAACCTTGCCACCTGCCTGCTAATCCCTGGGGCCCCAGTCTGAGGAGTAACACTTTACATTTGTTGGGGTGATCTAATCCAACCAAATGTTAGACTAGTGGAATTTTACAGGGTTCATCTAATCCCACTTCTGTCCCAGGGACTTTACCATTACCATACTGCTAATAAGTGTCCCCATGTCCCACCCTTCAAAGTTGGGTTGCCTAATAATTACTTTAGTATCTCAAATTGGTAGACTTTTTTGGTGGAAGAATTTCATCAGGTTGGGAGTTTCTGCTTTGAAAGAGTGGTGTTATGCAAACTAACCCTGCAATTTCAGAGACTTGAGAACAAGGATTTTTTGAGAAGTTTCTAAACCTGGCTGCCCATCAGAATGCTCATATTGGAGGGGTGACCACCTTGCAGTGTTCAGTGGGGTCTGAGCACCTGCATGGGACACACCGAAGGAGCTTATTTGCAGCTTTCTGGGCTTTAAAACAGTTCAGTTTGACATCCAGACTTCGAAGGCCAGGATGTGCAGCTGTATTTGTTAATGTAGATTAAAAGCTCTTGTGAGAGAAGAGGGCTCTCTCCCAAGTTCCTGTTGAAGGGAAGGTTACTCACCTTGTGCAAGGACCCCTTTGTGTGTCTGGCCATTTCTGTCTGAAAACCAGACAAGGCTGTGACTCCCTCATTGTTTCCTGGTAGTGGATCCTTTAGGGAAGTCACTTTCACCTTCCTTCTCTGGCCCTAGCCAGGTTGGTCTTGGTCATACCCACAGTTCTTCGGTCTCCTGCATTCCCAAATTCAGCTGCTGCTATGGAGCTGCCCTGAGTCCTTCTCTTCTGGTCATTGACTCTCAAACTTTTTTACTTGCTTCTTGCCCCATATGAGACCCAAGCCCCTCCTTCCCACTTGTGTCCTGGGATCTTTTGTCCCTTGTTCATTGGAGGAGATGGGTTAATGGCAAAGAGTGGGAAAGTAGCCCCATTAACAAAGGGGCAGAAATGTGACAGACTGAAGGCAATTACTCTTGTTTTTGCTTTCAAGGTTTAATAATCAATCTTGACCCTTATATCTAGCAAAACTTCATGAGGATGTATGTATATGGATATAAGTCCGTTAGGATTTCAAGCAACTATTTTCCAGATATCTAGGACATACTTTTATGATGTGTCAGGTAATTTGAACCTACGCCAATTTGGAGTGGGCTTTGTTCCCACAGGTCCCTTATGTGAACATTTTACTATAAATTCTAGATCTCATTTTAAAAAGCTCACAGACCCCTTGATGGGGAGACAGAATAGTAGGAAACTTTTTGAACACCATTTCCCTGGAACTAATAAAAGACAAAATGGACAAGAGATATGTCACTTTATCTGCTGATCTGGGGAAATGTTACTAAGAAAATATAGCACCAAAGGTGGGAGCAGAAGCTTGGCCATCACAGCCAATTCTAACTAGTTGATGGTCCTTTGTCCACATTTTATAGCCATCTCAGGAAATAGTAAAGCATTCTAGTTAAGAAATGAAATTTACAATCAGCTAGCTTGCTTTTGGACTCTAGATTCACCACTGGCTGACTTAGTAGCTTTGGGGAAATTGTATAACCTTTCTGTGCTTCAGTTTCCTCATTTGTAAAAGAGATTGTAATAGCACCTAACCTCGTAAGATTGTTGAGAATTAAATGAGATCATATTCAAAGACATGGAACACTGCCCAAGACAGAGCAAGTACTCAAATTATTAAATTATTATTAAGCTATTATTATGTCTCTAGGAACCGGAGTTTACTGAAGGAGGAGGACCCTGCTGTCCTTATCTCTGAGGTCCTAAGAAGGAAGTTTGCTCTGAAGGAAGAAGATTTCAGTAGAAAAGGAAACTGACAGCACTCAGCTCTGCACACTCAGTCTCCTGCTCCTGGAATTCCTTCAGTAGCTGCCTTCCTCACCGCAGATGTTTCTGTCTCTCCATCAGAAGTTTTCTGCAACAGTCTTGCCGAAAGCTAGAGCTTGGACTGAAAGAGCTGGATTATATGTTTCCCATCTTCAAACCTTAGCAGAAGCTAAGGCCTGTTGTGAGCTGAGAGACTTGTTACAGGTAAATGTATAGATTGGAATGTTTTGGTCTAAAGGCTGAGCTAGAAGTTTCTGGTTTTTCCTTGCCCCTGTGTGAAAATAGGTCCTGAATGACTTACTTCACTGCATAAGACCCTATAACTGGTCTTACCGGACACTTTGTGCCCAGCTGTCACTTACTCTTAGCAGCTTTCTTGCAGCAGAGAGAGCTATCAGTGTTTATGTACATGTTCACAGGGCAGGAAAAATCTTATGCTGCACCATCACAAACCAACACCAATGTCCAGCAATCACCCTCTTCCCATGTCTAACACCACCTAGATGTAGAGGTCGGCCCTCTGGACCAGCTGACATTTGGGCTGCTTCTGGGAGGCCTGGGCTGTTTTTTTCTTAAATATATTTTGTAATACTGTACAACCAAATATACCCTCCAAGGCCCCACTGACTGAACTCCTGCTCTTCCATGGACTTTAGTTCAAGCCCAGTAGGAAACAGAAATGGAGAGGGGAAAGAGAATAACATCTTTCTTTGAGGCCCTTGACTGCTTCTTTGCATTGGGCCAAGGAGGTTTGTATCCACACCATGCATGACTCAGATGCCCTCAGGTCCCTTTTCTGCAGTATGTATCCCGTGTGTGTTTGGGTTGAAGTACTACCTGACATTAAAGGATTTGGCAAGATACTGCATTTGCTGTGTCCATCTCTGAGTTACAATCACCTGATGTACCCAATGGGTATAGGATTCCTGTTAATTTTGTAGTATATGAACTTTCATAATAGGCTCCTGACGTACCCCTTTTCCTTTTAAAGTCCTGCTTTTTATTAAAAAAAAAAAAAAAAGGAGAGATTTTTGTCCTAAGCTCTTAAAGTTGTTCCATCTTACAACTTGCAAGCTTGCCCCCTAGGAGCCTCTTAGGTACTACACCTGCATCACAGAAAACTGCTACTTGATGGATAAAGTCTTGGATAGAACAAAGGTCAAATTAGACTCCTGTTCAGATCGGACCTACTGCAGTGACAGCATCTAATATTAAAAAGTTGCTTTTCGCCCTAACTGGTTTGGCTCAGTGGATAGAGCTTTAGCCTGTGGACTGAAGGGTCCCAGGTTCGATTCTGGCCAAGGGCACATGCTGATATTTCGGGCTCAATCCCCAGTAGGGGGTGTGTAGGAGGCAGCCAATCAATGATTCTCTCTCATCATTGATGTTTCTATCTCTCTCTCCCTTCCTCTCTGAGATCAATAAAAATAGTATTTTTTTAAAAGGTTGCTTTTTCAAAAATAAAACTGGTAATGTTTTAATTACAAGAGCCGCTTGGTAAACAGTCATTTATTTGGACTCAGTTTTACAAAGGGAGTTCTCACCCACTTTGTAATAGAGGAGTGTTACAGTCACATCTAGATTGCTATATAGCTCAGGAATTTTAAGGAAGAGAGATTTAAACAGAGACTATAACTTTAAAATGCTGTAAAGTCACCACAAGAATAAAATAACAACAAATAATACTGCTACAATTCTACCTTCTACCTATCTCTCTATCCCCCTGCTCCTGTTTACCACTCAAAAGTGTTAGGATTTAGTGGTCCCAAGCTTAGGTTGAGTAAGTATGATTACAACCAGAGATTAAAAGTATACACATCTCTAAGAAGCAATGTCCCAGCCCTAAGCGGTTTGGCTCAATGGATAGAGCGTTGGCCTGCAGACTGAAAGGTCCCAGGTTCGATTCCGGTCAAGTGCATGTACCTTGGTTGTGGGCACATCTCCAGTAGGAGGTGTGCAGGAAGCAGCTGATCAATGTGTCTCTCTCATTGATGTTTCTAACTCTATCCCTCTCTCTTCCTCTCTGTAAAAAAATCAATAAAATATATATTTTTAAAAAAAAGAAGAAGCAATGTCCCAGTTAGGCATCTAAGAGTTGCTTGAGTAATAGGTCCTTTAGTGGAGAGATGAATACCTCCCTTGCCTCCTCAGTGCTCACTGAATTCATACAAGGAATTTACTAGCTACCTGTTCTTCAGGGAAAGGCATGATGCCAACCATACTGTCTCAACAAGTATCACCACCAGCTTTATTTACACAAAATGTTCAACAACAATAGCTTCATTCCGTACCTCCCAAGTATTTTTAAAACCAAACCCTCAAAGATATTTAGACTTGGTGTCTGATAACTTGGTTACCTTCAGAGTCCTGGGTAAAGAGCAAATCAGGCTGCAGGTTTAACTGAGTAAGCCTATCCTGGCACTGAGCCCCAGGGCTGCTAAGAAACTGCCCTAAACCCTGATTCCAACTGTTGGTTACCTCTCGGAAAGGAACTCTGGAGTTGTGAGCAATGACCCGCTGGCCCTGAGAATCCTCAGTGAAAAGCTGACTCCAGGAGTCCCTGTCATCCTTCTCACTGTCCCAGGAGACCACAGGAACAGGACAAGACCTTTGTTTCACTGCCTCTGTGTTTTCTCCACTCCAGGACTCCCTGTAAGTTTGAAAGAGGACAGGGGCCTGCCTGTTTTCTTTGGCAGACCTCTTTTCCAATTTAGGCTTGTCCCAGGGCTGTAGGCCCTTGCCCCCAGGTGGTTTACTGCGTCTCTCCATACCCTGGCGATTCTTTTTCTTAGATCCATGAAGCCATTCCCTTTTCCAGGAAGAATCCTTCTCTCCCTCCTTTTGGTCCAGCAAGCAAGAACTCTCCACGTCCTGGGTGAAGGAACAAGCCAGTGAGTCTTGATTCTCTCCAGCACAGACTAAGTTAGTCTCAGGCTGGAACGAAGACAGCACAGTCAAGAATAGGGTTCCCAGTCTGTGGTGGCCAGAAGCCTGGAGGGACTGAGGAGGAAGTCCAGCTTCCTGGATGTCTGTAGGGGTTGAAGAGGCTAAAGGGGGTGCCATGAAATCATCGCCCAAGCCCTGGGTCAGATGGTCAGGCTGGGTCGCATCTTTCTTAGACTCTCTGTTGGTCTGACTTTCTATATATGATGAAACACTCCTCTGATCACCATTTTTCTTTCCTAGTGAAACAGACATGAACACATATTATTCTGCAGGGAAACTCTGCCCTGAGCAGGATTTAGCTGGTTCTTTCTGAAATCAGTATCAGCTATTATAACTACCTTGTGCAGGGGTCTTAGACTCTTCACATCCCTTGTGGCTGAGCTTCCAGCTTTCAATCTCTATTCTTGCCTGAATGATCTTTCTAAAACACAAAGCTTATATATCCCCCCTACTCAAATATATAGATGCTTCCCATGAGCTCCATAATAAAGTCAAACATTACATAATCTGACCACTTTTCCAGCTGAGTTTTCATATGTGAAGTTTATCACACTGCAGAAATTGTTTTGTGAAAGATTTGTCTATTTTGCCTAAAAATTCTATATAAACAGAATATACCAGAATTTTACAATTTGAAATGGAAAGTGTTTTGGGGGAAAGAAAAAAAAAGGGGGGTGGGGAGCCTGTCCTTGTTAAAGCAAAAGAGCTTAAGTTTTTGTTTGGGGTACGGAGAGTACATTTTGAAGATTTATGCAAAGCAATCCTGGGTACCGCACCAAGAGTTAGAGCTCTCCTTTCACCTGGCAGGAACCTTGCTCGGTAAGTCCCAGCCTGCTCTGAGTCAGCTGGTCCCCTGAAGTGGGACATGCAGGCAAAGAACCGTCAAAGGATGTTGAGACACAAGCCAACTTTATGCAAACTTTTCTAAGAAAAAAACTTGTTGCACCTTGGCTAATTTGAGACGCTTTATACAAAAATATCAATTATCAATTAATCATGCAGACTACTTGTGGCCAATCCAAGACATACCCCTAACTAAAGGTCAGCTCCCCTATATACCCTCAACTCCCAAGTATACCTGTCCTCACTGCTCTGACAGGGAATACAAATACTTAATATTAGACTGAGCAAAACAGAACCAGAAAAATATGTTTGTAAAAAGCATGTATATATTGCTTTTCAGAAGGCGATGATTTTGTTTTATAACCTCTTCTAATAGGTGAGCTATGCACTGGTGTCACTTATAAATGTTCCAGCATGAAAAAATGAATGCACCCCTTTTTGCTCCCTGGGTGCGCCCAGGCAGGTCACCATACCCGACTGCAACATGAAGAAGGAAGCAATGCTGGTCTGCCGAACGCCTGCAGGTGGAGTTCTTTGAGTAGCCTTTCTCTCTCTAGGCAAGAGTGGTAGCATTTTGGTGCTTGACTTGATTAAATGTGTCTGAAAATTAGGAGAAAAAGAATAGAAATTATTAATATCAAAACAGTTGCCAGTCAGGAGAAATTCAGTAAATGCCAGTGACTCCCCTCAGATCCTATTTCCCAGGTAGTTTTTGCTGTATATCATCTTCCATCATTTCCTGCAATACTGATGGTGTGTTTTTCTCAGGAATCACATATTCCAACTATAGCCCAATCTTTCTGCTTCCTCATGGAAATCAGGCTGACTAAACAAAAAGGGTTTGTTGAAGGGATTCCGAGGATGAATTTAACAGTTACAAACAATGATTCTCCATCAGCAGCAATTGATGCATTTCAAGTTTTCAAATAGTCACACGGTGGTTAAGAGCGTGGCTCCTGAGTCACACAGCTTGGGTTCAAATCAATTCCAATTCTGCCTCTGCCACTTAGCTATATGACCCTCTGCAAGTTGCTTAATCTCTGTGTCTCATTTTCATGTGAGAAATGGGGTCAAATAACATTACCTATCCCAATGGACAGTGAGGAGGATTTGGTGAGTTAATTCATGTAAGTCTTACACAGTTCCTGGCACTCAGTAGGAGTAAAGGCAATGAAACAACATCAGTCTTACCATACTTTCATTTCAGGCCCCTTTATACTTTACAAAAAAGTATGAATTGGAAGATGGACCAAAGAGGTTTTGGAAGTGTCAGCTTTTATAACCTCATCCTTATTTAGTGTGGTTTTTTATTTCTATTTGCTTGCTATGGAATGCCTGAGAACTAGTGAGAATAGGGTTATATTCAATTTAATTTGGCTATAAAAGTCAAAGAAGAAATGGGATTTACCAATATTCATGCAGCAAGTTAGAAGTAGGCGCGAAACCTGAACCCAAATTATTAATTCTAGCCCAAAGCTGACTTCATTTTATTTTTATATTTGGAAATTAAAAACTTAAGTGGTTGAAACGAAAAAAGAAATCCTGGATTTAAAATTCATACTTTGACTTATAATAGTGTATAGAACTCTCCCTTTTACCATACAAAAGTAGAAATCTGGATAAGTTACATGAAACAACTGGTTTTAGACAATGGATAACATTCAGTGCAGGATTGTGATCCCTGAAAAGGATTTTTAAGAAGGAAAACAAATAAGGTGAGCCCTGTGACCACCCTAGTTTTCTGTTTGAAAGAACTTGCCAGACTACAGTGTACAGAGTGGCAAGAGTACCACATCTTGCCCTAACCCAGTGGTCAGCAAACTGCGGCTTGCGAGCCACAGGCGGCTCTTTGGCCCCTTGAGTGTGGCTCTTCCACAAAATACCAACTTCTGCACATGGGCCATGAAGTTTCAATCTCACTGTACGTATGCACCCGCACGTGGTATTTTGTGGAAGAGCCACACTCAAGGGGCCAAAGAGCCACATGTGGCTCGCGAGCCGTGGTTTGCCGACCACGGCGCCTAACCGGTTTGGCTCAGTGGAGCGTCAGCCTGTGGACTGAAGGGTCCCAGGTTCGATTCTGGTCAAGGGCATGTACTTTGGTTGTGGGCACATCCCCAGTAGGGGTTGTGCAGGAGGCAGCTGACAGATGTTTCTCTCTCATCGATGTTTCTGACTATCCCTCTCCCTTCCTCTCTGTAAAAAAAATCAATAAAATATATATTTTTTTAAAAATTAAAAAAAAAAAGGTACCACATCTTGCTTGATGGAGTAAATTGTGATTAGAATTTGAGGAAGCTGAGGTGGCTGGGACTTGCAGCACAGAGAAATACATCCAGAAATCCATATAGAGATCCCTTGAGTCTATTACTGAATACTAACCTACCCATGTGTTAGGTGACAACCCATGGGGCCAAAGAAATGCCAGGATTGCAAACTGATTAATTCCCAGAGCTCACACAGGTCTGGGATAGTTTATAGCCACAGGAGAGGGACCTCCTTAAATTTGGTGGAGTTCTCAGAAGGATCACCCCTAGACTTAGAGCTAAACTAGCCCTAGAGCAAAAGCTATTCCAAAACAGCCTTAACAAAGCTTAAAAACAAACATTTACAGTAGCAAGCTGATTAGCAAGTAACTCTTTACCTAAACAAGTTTCAATATTCTTTCAAGACAACAAAATCTAGACACCTAAAAATGTAGCACCGAAGTTGCTAGTATACAATAAAAAATTACTAGACAAAGAAAAAAATTTACTAGATATGTGAAGACGCAGGAAAATATTTTATTTTTATATTTGGAAATTATAAAAATTTGGGGTAAGGGGAATCAGTTAATAGAAACAGACCCAGGGATGACAGAATTAGCAGACAAACCTTTAAACATATATATATATATATATATATATATATATATACACACACACACACACATATATATGTATATATATATGTATGTGTGTGTGTGTGTGTGTGTGTGTGTGTGTGTATATATATATATATATATATATATATATCCCTAATACGCAAATAGACCGAACGGGGTGGAACAACCGGTCACTATGATGTGCACTGACCACCAGGGGGTGCGCGCGCGGACCATGGCAGGCGTCAGCCGTGGCGGGATGGTGGAGCGGGTAAGTGGGGGAGCCAGACCAAGGCAGGGCACCGGTCACTATCATCGGGCGAGCCTCTGGTCGATACTGAAAATTCTTTGCTCCTACGCGCCACAGTCCCACTAGGTGCTCGCACCTGCTGCTGGCACCGGAGCCACTGCTCACACCCACTGCCGGCGCCCAGCAGTGGCCCCAATCGCCGCTCAGGGCTTCTCCACCTCCCCCTGCTCGTGAGGGGCAACTGGGGCAGCAGCCGCCACTCGTACCCACTGCTGGCGCCAGGCCCCAATTGTTCCGTGCCATCAGTGGGTGTGACCGGGGCCGGCGCCATCAGTGGGTGGGAATGGTGGCAGCGGGAGCAGGGCTGCCGGTAGACGGGACTGGGGGCCGCAGCAGGAGGATGGGCTGAGACCCACCCCTGTGCTCACCGCAGCCTCAAGACCCACAGGCCCTTTCAAGGTGCACGAATTCATGCACTGGGCCCCTAGTTTAATATAAATATGCTCAAAGGTTAGAGACTACTGAAGAACATAGCAGTGAACCTGAAGACAATATAAACTATTCAAAATGAAGAGAGAAAAAAAACTGAAAAGAATAAAAGTTTTAATGATCTATGGGCTATCAAGCATACATATAATTAGAATTCCAAAAACAAGGCAGATGAGAACAAAATATACTTGAAGAAATTATGGGTAAAATTGTTTTTTAATTTGATGAAAACTACAAACAACTGTAATTGACTGTCTTTGTCAAAGATGGCCAATACAAGATCTCCTATTTCACATGCTCTTATAATGTGAACTTGCCACTCCTCCCATCAAGTGGTGAGATCTCACCTTGAACTTGGTTCTGAAGAACTCTGTCACTACCTGACAAAGTATGACAGAAGTAACAGTACATGATTTCCCAAACAAGGTCACAAAAATGCCTTGCTTTCTTAAGATGCTCACTATTTGAACCTGGCTACCATGCTATGAGAAGTCTAAGCAGGCACATAAGTCTCTAGATTTTTATGAAACATACATCCTAGATATATGAAATAATGTGTTAGTATGTGAACAAGTATTTGAGCACCTATGTGATAACTACTGGGAATATAGTGATGAACAAAACAGACTGTTTCTGCCCTGGTAAAGCTTATAGCTTAAGGGGGGTGAGGGTGGGGGACAAACTAATAATAGCTTTTAAAATTACTACAACTAGCCCAGCTGGCGTGGCTCAGTGGTTAAGTACTGACCTATGAATCAGGAGGTCACAGTTCAATCCCCAGTGTGGGGCATGCAGGAGGCGGCTAATCAATGATTCTCTCTCATTATCGATGTTTCTATCTCTCTTTCCCTCTCCCTTCCTTTCTGGAATCAATAAAAATAAATATTTTTTAAATTTACTACAAGTATGCTAAGTCCCATTAAAAAAACAAAAACAAAAAACTACTGTTTATCAGATGACAAACAGTAAGACCTCAATTAGCAAAACATGTAGGAATAAAGCTTTTCAACAACATGACCATACTTAGCAGGAGTAAATGGGACGTTTATTCCTTAGGTCAGAGTGATGTCCTGAGTGATGTTGCCCCAATTGTAGATTTCTTAGAAGGATACACATTTATCTCAATGGAATGTTAAGACTGAGTAAGAACAGGTCATCTGGAACTGAGAGGGGCCCAGGCTCAAAGTCCCTCAGTAGATTATCCCCCACCTCAAAACAAAGGCAGCCCCAGTGTATACATTATGCCTGTCTAATAGGCATAGGGTTCCTATAGGATCAAACCCCCTTGGTGAGCCATAACCCAGGTGTTAACAATTCTTACCCTATAAGAATGCCCTAAACAATCCAATCTCAAGGAACATATTCCCTCCAAACCAAAGAATCTCTCGTTCTTTGGTATATCACATTCATGGTCCCATCAAGTTTTCTTCTTTCAGAGTGGTGGGAGGAAAAACTGACTTCCTACAATGACAGAGCTCCTGCTCTTCTTGTATTATAAGTATCCTCTGTGATATCTTCTTATAGAATGTGATGCTTATTTTATTTTTATTTTTTGGCTGCAAATCATCCCCAAATTGTGACCCTTTCTTATACTCCACAAAGTATCAAAGCAGATCTGGGATCATATACTTCACTCCTCTTCTCGTTAGAAAATGTTTTATTCTTCCACAGAATTTAATTTCACTTTAGCCTTCATTCTATCTTTTTCTCTTTTGATTATTTACCTATAAGCTTGTCTTCAAGTCCTGCTTTCAAACCAATTTAATTCCTTTATGATTCATGTGGCCTTCAGTACAAGTCTAGTACATAATTTGATCCAACTTCCTTTTTTATAATGGTCGCTCTGGTCTTGAATTTATATATAAGTCTCACTTCCCATATAAGCTAACATAGCTGTGAAATACATGAATGTGTGTATTTCATTCTTTTTGTCATACTACCGCCTTTATGCTACCCAGGGCTCGTACTGATTTCTTCCCGCTTCTAGTCACTGACAGCATCATCACCAAGTCCCCCCTTCCTCCTTAGTCTCTTATAGCATTAATTTGATGACATTTTGAACAAAAACCTTTTCCAACCAGTCACTATCATGCCTCATCAAATCAGGCTGAAAGGATGTGCTATCTAATAAGGAAAATTATTTAAGGAGTCTGACCAAGAAAAGCTATCAGGATTCTCATCTCTAGCAATATAAATAAGCTCTGTTGAATTAGTAACAAAGTTTTAAATCAAAACTTACTTCAACCTTTCCAAACCTGCAAAACAAGTAACACCCTACCCTAGTTCAGGATTTCATAAACTCTTGCCTAGTCCTAAACTATTACAACAATCTCTTAACCGGTCAGGTTCCCATTCACTACCTGTTCAATCAGTCCCACATATAGATCAATCTTCTTAAAGAACAACTGTGATCATACTGTCACAATGTTCTGTCAATAGCTTCTCTGCTACCTATAGCATAAAGGGTGGACTATTAGACTGCACACATTCATATTCCAGTTTACCTTTCCCTCCATTACCAAAAACCCTTCATGTACCATGTATCACAATATTGAGCTAGATGCCAGTTCCTATTATGGCTTCCACCTTCCTCACTTTTGTGCTTCACACAGAAGGGCCTTTTTCACACCCAACTCTGAAATGCTACATATTCTTCAGCTCATCCCCAAACATTTCTGATTCCTACAGCCATATGTGACCTCTTCCTCTTTTGAACTTCACATTTATCACTTGATATTTCAAGACTTCTCCTAGGATCAACATTTGACTCACTTTTCTTTCTATCCTCCACACAACTAGCTTAATATAGTAAGTACTCAATTCAA
The DNA here is from genome assembly GCF_014108235.1 of Myotis myotis. Taxonomy (NCBI): domain Eukaryota; kingdom Metazoa; phylum Chordata; class Mammalia; order Chiroptera; family Vespertilionidae; genus Myotis; species Myotis myotis. The sequence continues at coordinate 14,804,227 of NW_023416324.1, forward strand.
TAAATATTTTACCAAGAGGATGGATATATAGGAAGGATACATTCCTGTTTCTGTTTTATATATACCTACTCATTACATTTTCAACATCAACAACGCTGTCAGAAAACACTAACTACAGCTTTTCTAATACTGTGAGCAAAGCTAAGATGAGCTCCTGTAACTGTAAAACTGATGTCACACATAAGGTCCAAAACACAGATAGGATGAAAGGGTATAGTCACTGACATTGTGAATGTTTACTCTAAAGGTAATTAACAAATTACCAAAGTAATCTAGAAACTGATATTTGAAAGAGAATAGAGCCCAGAAATAAACCCTCAGAGAAGATTCAATGTGAATTGATAGTCTTTTCAATAAAACCAAAGGCAACAAAAGAAAAAAATGAATTGGAATTTATCAAAAGTAAAAATCTTTTGTGCCTCAAAGGACACTATCAAGAAAGTGAAAAGAGCCCTAACCGGTTTGGCTCAGTGGATAGAGCATCAGCCTGTGGACTCAAGGGTCCCCGGGTTTGATTCTGGTCAAGGGCATGTACCTTGGTTGCGGACACATCCCCAGTGGGGAGTGTGCAGGAGGCGGCTGATCAATGTTTCTCTCTCATCGATGTTTCTACTCTCTACCCCTTTCCCTTCCTCTCTGTAAAAAAATCAATAAAATATATTTAAAAAAAAAAAAAAGAAAGTGAAAAGACAACATATAGAATGGGAGAAATATTTGCAAATCATATTATCTGATAAGGGATTAATATCCAATATATGTAAAGAACTCCTACCCTAGCCAGCTTGGCTCAGTGGTTGAGTGTCGACCTATGAACCAGGAGGTCACAGTTCTATTCCCAGTCAGGGCACATGCCTGGGGTTCGGTCCCCAGTAGGGGGCGTGCAGATGGCAGCCAATCAATGATTCTCTCTTATCACTGATGTTTCTATCTCTTCCTCTCCTTTCCTCTGAAATCAATAAAAATACATTTAAAAAAAAAACAAAACTCAAACAAACCTGTGTTTATTTCATAGCTACTTTAGGAAGCGGCAGGTTTCTACGTTGTGTAAAAGGGAGCCTTTAGTGTTTTGCTATGGGCTGGAAGTCTTAAAGTCAGAGAAACAGGAACTAGTGGGGGAACCAAAGTTTTAAACCGGACTCTTTGGGAATAAACTAACGAGGCAGGAAATGATATCAGTGACTGCGGTCATAAGGTTCAGGCCTCCAGAAATCAGAGGATGGTAAAGGCCTAGAGATCTTGGAGAGGATTCCCACCATACACTAGAGCAGCAGAACAAATGTTTTCATCATTAACACCATGAAAGAAAATGGAGCCCTGGCAGGTGTTGTTCAATGGTTAAAGCATCAATCAGTCTGTGGACCTAAGAGTTCCCAGTTCAATTCCTGGTTGCAGATTCTATCTCCAGCCTTGGTCGGGTGCAGATGAGAAGCAACCAATCGATGTGTCTCTCTCATATCAATGTATCTCTCTCTCTCTCCCCCCCTCCCTCCTTCAGGTGAGGATTAATAGGGGGGGGGGGGGAGGAGGGAAGGAGGAAGAAGGAAGGAAGGAAGGAAGGAAGGAAGGAAGGAAGGAAGGAAGGAAGGAAGGAAGGAAGGAAGGAAGGAAGGAAGGGGTATAATTTGGGGTGACAGAGTTGCAGACATAGAGACAAATTACTGGACTCCTCTGTGGGTTACTCCCTTTCTCTCTCCTGAACTCTTCCTAATTCTCTTCCATTTCTCTCCTCTTTCTAAATTAAACAAGTATACAAGTTTTCACTCAGCACATGTGTCATTCCAGAATGTATTCTAATAATAAAAGGCTTATTCCTAATTCAGGAGTAATAAATACCTATTGCACATTTTGATCATTTTTTATAAATATGTGTATTTTCCCACCAACCATAAATTAGTCTTTTCTTCTATATTTGGGGAAAAACAGTCACCATTCTACCTGTGCTATAATATGATACAGCTTATACTGTTTTGCTTGTTAACTCACAAACGAGAGAAGAACAAAAAGGTTACCAAGGAAGCAAGATAACTTTAAACTACTGATTTAACAAGCTTAGTTAACACAAGGTCTTCTCTCAGGAATTCCTGCATTGTAGAAAATATGTTTCAGGTTTCTGAAGTGATCCAAACTTTAACTATTGTATAGAAGGGAGAGACTTTTGTATTTACTAAACAAAATCATAGGTTTCATATTCTTAATTTTAAAAACAGATACATTCCACTACAGACCTAGTGATTCCATTTCTAGAAATTCATCCTACAGATACATTCATATATTAGTATATGCAAAATGATGTGTGTATAAATTTTTCATTACAGAAGTGTTTTTAATAACAAAAGATTGGAGATAACTTTTCGTCAGTAAAGGACTGGTAAACACACACACACACACACACACACACACACACACACACACACAATGCTATGGACTAAAATGTATCTTCCCAAAAGTCCTGTGTTGAAGCCCCAACCCCCATAAGTCAAGATCTGTCCATGTATGCCCTCTCACACCTTTTAGATCTCATTCACTCTTGTCTGCCTCATTCTGTTCAGCCATACTGGCCTTCTTCCCAAATATACACAAATCTCAGAGATATTGCAATTTGGTTTGACAAGAATATTCTGAAAAGTCCTAAATTAAATTGCAGCAGGCCAGAGAATGGAAGGAAGAGACAAGAAGGGGTTAATCAGTTAAAACTGCAGGCAAAAACCAACAAGACTGCTTACATTCCTGAGTGTGAGTTGGAACTTTTTTTTAATCCACACCAGAGAGAGAAGAGGAAAGGGAGGCAAGGGAGAAGGGGGGAAAAGGGGGAAAGAGAGGGAGAGAGAGACCAAGAGACCCAGATGTGCCTGACCAGGTGGGAATCAAACCAACAAACCTTCTGTGCATGGGAGGACGCTCACAGCCACCCATGTGTGTGTTGGAACTTTGAATTAACTTCCAGGTGGCTATTTCTGTCATTATCCAAGATAACAGCCAGGTGCAATTGAACCCTAGAGCCATCTCATCATGCATATGCATGAACTTTCTGGACCGTTGCCCATCCATCCAAAGAAGCAAACACTTCCTCCTTACAGATTGTGCTTATCCCAGAACTAGCTCCCCTTCCCCTTCTCCCTCTCCCTTTATCTATATAGCCAATGTAAATTCTTTCCAAACAACTTACATCTTTGTATGCGCCCCAACCAGAGTGGAACCCACAACCTAGGTTGTGCCCTGACAGGGAATCAAACCCAAAACCTTTTGGTGTATGGGATGACGCTCCAACCAACTAAGTCACCTGGCAGGACAACCCTTTTTTTTTTAAAGACGTTCAGCTGTGGAAGTTAAAATTTTTTTTTAATAGCTTCTAGACCACCTCAATAAAATGAGAATCAGAACTGTAATCTTTTTGCTAGCAGAGGATTTTGCCTTCAATTTATAAAAATTGCAACATCTAAGAAGAACAATTTGTATCTCTTTCTCTCCCCCATCTCTCCCCCACTTTACCCCTCTCACCCTGCAACATGCACCAAAAAAGGCCATGTGAGCACACAGTGAAAATGTGAGAATGTGGCCATCTGAAAGACAGGAAGAAAGTCCTCACCAGAAGAAAGTCCTCACCAGAACAGACTAAAACAATAAAGTCTCATTAATGGATACTGTTCCATGTAATGGAATGCTATATAGTCTTTAAAAAGAATGGAGCAGGTCGAACCAAGATGGCGGCATAGGTAAACACCGGAAATTGATGCCTCCCACAACAACTTCAAAAATACAACGAAAAGACAAAACGGACATCATCCAGAACTACAGGAAGGCTGGCCGAGTGGAAGTTCTACAACTGGAAGGAAAGAGAAAAGCACACTGAGACTCAGAGGAGCTGCAGAAGTAAAATGCAGAGGTACGGAGGCTCAAGCACACGCACGGAAAGGGGCGGGCACCTGAGGACGCGGCTGTCTTTTTGAATCGGGAGGGAGTCACAAGCTCCCGACTGCTCTGAACTCTGGTTCTGGGAAGTCTCTGGGGACCCAGGACTCATACGGGGAGAAACTGGACTGTCTGGCAGCAGGCAGAACTCGGAACTTGAGGGCGGCTTTCTCTCAAAGGTGCTTGCAGCAATTAATGGGACACTGAGACGCGGGGCCCCTTAGGGCAGGGCTGAGAATCAGCCATAGCTGCTTGCTCCACCCTGTTAATTCCCTGAGACCCCGCCCCACCCAGGCTGCAGCAGAGGCTTTTGCATATGAATGCCCTGGCCCTTTGCAACCTGAAAATTACCTAACAAATTGCAGCTGGGCCAGACAGACCCAGAACTTCCAGAGAAGGCCCAAGGCCCCACAGCAGCTTGCATTGCTTCACAGCTGGGCCTCATCTGGGCACCTCCAAACTCCAAACAAGTAAGGGGAATCTGCAGATCTCCTCGTAGCTCCTGCTGGGTAGCCTCAGGTGGAGGCTAAATTAGCACCTTCTTAGATCCAAGAGCCAGTGTACACAGTGGTCAGAGTGGGACCATCCAGATTACAACTCCTCAGATCCATAAGGAACACACTCAGGGGGCAGACTCTGTGAGCACCAAAGCCCCATTGAAGCAAGTCTTGCCCCGGAGGGGTGTCTCCAGCACAGAAGTTCTCCCACTGCAGACACAGCTGATTCTCACAGCCAATTGGCCTGGAGGTCAATTCCTCCCAGTGATACCAACAACAATCACGGCATAACTACAACAAGACTGTGCACAAAGCCCACAAGGGGGTGCACCAAGAGTGTCCACCTCAGGTAACTGGGGAGGCTGAGCCACTGGGCCCTATAGGACACCTAGCACACAAAACCACTCTACCAACACAGGGAAGCATAAAAAATGCGGAGACAAAGAAACAGGTCACAAATGACAGAAATGGAGGAAAGCAAACCACTGGATATAGAGTTCAAAACCATGTTTATAAGGTTTTTCAAGAATTTTCTGGAAACCACCGATAAATTTAGTGAGACCCTGGAGGATATGAAAAAAGACCAATTAGAAATTAAGCATACACTGACTGAAATAAAGAATAATATACAGAGATCCAACAGCAGACAAGAGGATCCCAAGAATCAAGTCAAAGATTTGAAATACGAAGAAACAAAAAATACCCAACCGAAAAAGCAAAAAGAATCCAAAAATATGAAGATAGTGTAAGGAGCCTCTGGGACAGCTTCAAGCGCACCAACATCAGAATTATAGGGGTGCCAAAAGAAGAGAGAGAGCAAGATATTGAAAACCTATTTGAAGAAATAATGACAGAAAACTTCCCCTACCTGGTGAAAGAAATAGACTTACAAGTCCAGGAAGCGCAGAGAATCCCAAACAAAAGGAATCCAAAGAGGACCACACCAAGACACATTATACTTAAAATGCCAAGAGCAAAAGACAAAGAGAGAATCTTAAAAGTAGCAAGAGAAAGAAACTCAGTTACCTACAAGGGAATACCCATACGACTGTCAGCTGATTTCTCAACAGAAACCATGCAGGCCAGAAGAGAGTGGCAAGAAATATTCAAAGTGATGAATAGCAAGAACCTACAACCAAGATTACTTTATCCAGCAAAGCTATCATTCAGAATTGAAGGTCAGATAAAGAGCTTCACAGATAAGAAAAAGCTAAAGGAGTTCATCACCACCAAACCAGCATTATATGAAATGCTGAAAGGTATTCTTTAAGAAGAGGAAGAAGAAAAAGGAACTCTTGCCATTTGCCACAGCATGGATGGAACTGGAGGTCATTATGCTAAGTGAAATAAGCCAGTCAGAGAAGGATAAATACCACATGATCTCACTCATTTGTGGAATATAATGAACAACATAAACTGATGAACAAGGACTGATCCAGAGATGGAGAGGCATTGATTGGACTGTTGGGCCTTGGAGGGAAGGTAGGGGAGGGTGGGGGTAAGGGGGAAAGATCAACCAAAGGACTTACATGCAAGCATATAGGCCTAACCAATGGACACAGACAAGGGGGGGGGGGGAGGGCATGGGGGGGGGGGTAACGTGGGGATAAGGACACATATGTAATATCTTAATCAATAAAAAATATAATTTAAAAAAATGGAGCAGCTCTTTATGAATGCATATGAAATGATCCATAATGTGCAATAAGTGAAAAAGCAAATTGCAGAACAATGAATAATATGATCCTACTTATAAGAAAGAAAATATGATTTGCTTGTAGATGCATAGAATAACTCTAGAACGATACATAAGAAAGTCATGGCCTTGGAGATGGGGAAGGATGGTTAGGACTATTAGAGAGATACTTTACTGTATATCCTGTACATTTTAAATTATGTACCATGTGACTGTATTACCTATCCCCAAAACTTTGTTTAAAAAAAATTAAAGGAGCAGGTGGCTCATTTGCTACTTCTTAAAAAACGGCTTTAGTTGTAAGATGTTTGGGTTTTTTTCCTCTTTTTAAAAATATATTTTTATTGATTTTCAGAGAGGAATGGAGATAGAGAGATAAAAACATCAATGAAGAGAATCATTGATTGGCTGCCTCCCACGCTGGGGATCAAGCCCACAACCGGACCCGTGTCCCGACCAGGAATAGAACTGGCGACCTCCTGGTTCATAGGTCCACACCCAACCACTGAGCCGAGCCGGCTGGACTTTTTTGTTTGTATTGAATTCAGAGAGAGGAAGGGAGAGGGAAAGAGACAGAAACATCAATGATGAGAGAGAATCATCTACCTCCTGCACACCCCCTACTGGGGATCCAGCCCACAACCCAGGCATGCAACCCAGGTATGAATCCAGACATGTGCCTGGACAGGAGAATCGAACTGTGACCTCCTGGTTCATAGGTCAGCGCTCAACCACTGAGCAACACCTGCTGGGCTGTAAGAGGTTTTTTTTAAACAATACTCAATTGTTTTTACTCAAGCAAGCTGAAGCCACACAAAGAAAAGACTGTCATTCATGGTTTAGATTAGGTTAACGGTCCAGTGGTTGGCAAACTCATTAGTCAACAGAGCCAAATCTCAACAGTACAACGACTGAAATTTCTTTTGGGAGCCAAATTTTTTAAACTTAAACTATATAGGTAGGTACACTGTTATTAACTTAATTAGGGTGCTCCTAAGGCTTAGGAAGAGCCACACTCAAGGGGGCAAAGAGCCGCATGTGGCTCGCGAGCCGCAGTTTGCTGACCACTGGGTGGTTAACCGTTAACCACCTGGTCTTGAGACTATTATCCAAACTATCCAGATTCAGCAAACCTGGCTAATCTCAAGTCCTGTTCAACCTGCTCAGTTAAATCTTCCTTGATAATCCCAAATCATGATCATCCCTCTCACCTCCAAAGTCCCCTTTCCCTTGAAACACCCACCTGGGCCAATACTCTGCCTTGTAGAAGAGTAAGAACACTGGCCTCCGCAGCAGTAAGAACGGGGCTTGAGCCCCTGCTTACGTGGGAATATTTCTTAACCTAAGCCTCGATTTTTTTCATCTTTAAAAAAAATAATGGCAGGATCTACATCACTGTTTTTGTGACTACCTACCATTAATGAGACAGGGGACACTTCAGCCAAGTGCACCTCCTTTCTTCCCACTTTAGAGCAAGAATCCTGCCCTCAGTGTGTTCTGAGCCTCAGTTTTCGCGTATAAAATGGGTATCATTAGTCTCCCTACCATATAAAGCTGCACCAACAAGATAACATGTCTGAAACACTCAGCGCCATGTCCAGCATAAAATGCTCAAAACATTGAAGATTACCTCACACTTTTGCTCCTTTGTAACGACTGACACAGAATCCTGAAAGTGTGGCAAACCCGGGTGTGATGTGCAACCTTCCCGGTTGGATGCCCCGGGCGGGCCGCCGCCTCGGGTCCGCGTGCCCCCAGGGCGATGGCGCCGACACCGATGGCGCATATTCAGTGTTTAGCACCGTGTCTGCACCCAGTAGGCGCTCAATAAGCGCGGGGCCGGCTCCCTTCCCCGTCTCTTCCATTCTTTCCCCCTGAAGTTCCTGGTCCTCTCAGGTAGACCGCCTGCAAGCTGGCGGCTACTCAGAATGAGAAGATCCCAATACTTCAGCCTTTTCTTTCCTTTTTTTCTTTTTCTTTCATTTTTAATATTGCCATTATTGCAGGTCCCCTCACCCCTCTTCAGCCTCTCCTCCGGCCGCCTCAGGGCTCCGAGTCCCTGAGGAGTCGCCCCACACCTCCCAAGTCCCAGTCTCTGCGAATCCCTCCCGTCCGCCTTCCTCCCGCCCTCCCCAGACTCCATGTTTCACCCTTTCTGCAGACTCCGCTCCCTCTCGCCTTTGAATTCCCAAAGCTGTTTCCTTCTCAGTCCCTGACTTTACCTTCATCACCTCCCGGTCCCCCAAAATGTCCCTCCCCCCTCCCCAAACACCTCTCGCTCCCCACCATCCCACCTGCACCTTCCGCCTCTTCAGCGCCGCCGCGTCCAGCCACACGCCGCAGGCCTCCTCCTCGGGGTCTGAGCGCCCCATGGCGGCTGAGGAGGCCTCGCTTGCCTCCCGCGGGTCGGGCTCCAGCCGCCTCAGGAACCCGCACCTCCACCTCCGCCAACGTTCGGATCTCGCGCCACCGCTGGGGGCGGGGCTACGTCGCCGTCCTGACGCAGGCACCGCCCCCAACGTCTGCGCCGGCCGGCCCAGGCTCCGCCCCCTCCTAAGCCCCGCCCCACGCCGAAACGACCACCGCCCATCTTCTCGTGTGCACGTGGAGCCCTTTTCTCTTTGTGAAGGACTTCGTGTTCTTCTCTCTTCATTCAAGGGCTGTATTCCAGGAAATATGCTGTGTGGACGCGTTTGCGACTCTGCACAAGAAACATGCATTTTCTCCTTGCTGAGTTAGTTGTACTTCCTTATTGCAAATACTAGAGGCCTGATGTACGAAAATTTGTGCAAGAGTAGGCCTTCCTTCCCCGGCTGCCAACACCGGCTTCCCTCTGGCACCCGAGACCAGGCTTCCCTCCGGCCACTGGCAGGCACCCGGGACCCGGGCTGGCTTCCCTAGGGCTGCTCACAGGCACCCGGGACCTGGGCCTCCCTCCTCCGGCCGCTGGCAGGCACCAGGGACCCGGGTGGCTTCGCTCCAGCCCTGGCTTCGTCAGATGTCCGGAAGCCCGGTCTAATTAGCATGTTACCCTTTTATTATCTATATATATACAAAAGCCTAAGCAACTGTTATAACAGGTTGACCGGTTGCTATGATGCGCACTGACCACCAGGGGGCAGACGCTCAACACAGGAGCTGCCCCCTGTTGGTCAGTGCGCTCCCATAGCCAACCTCCCGCAGTCCTTCCCCCCAACGGGCCAGCCCCTGAACAGGACTGGGAGAGATGGCCCCTATTGGCCCGATCACTGGTCAGGCCAAGGGACCCCACCTGTGCACAAATTTGTGCATGGGGCCTCTAGCTATAGATAATAACTACTCCTGCCCTCAGGGTTTTCTTTGTCTCAAAAAGGAAGAGTGGAGTCGAGGCTCAGGTCCACAGGCTCCAAATCCGGGGTCCACCACCCTACCCTTAAATGGTTAGCATGCCCTGGGGTTTATGAGTTACTGTTGTAATTCACAGGAAGGAAATCAAAGCTTGACTGTGAAGCCACATAGGAGAGGATTTAGAAAATGTTAAAATGAAAACTAAAAATTTGGAGCCAAGAACTAGCTTTCAGTTCTGCCTTCTGTGGCTTACTGTGGATTTTAGAGAAGATCGAGTGAAGTAACGTTTGTGAAAGCCTTAGACATGCAAAAATGATGGCATCCCATCCTGTCCTTCCATTCCTAACCACAATCTTCATAGATGTTACATATTTCTTAGGCATTTGGGGAGTTTGCTTACCTGTAACTTTCTAATTTTCCTTCACTGTACATATATTGCTTGTGTACTCTGAAGAAAGCATTATTATAAAAGTTAACCCATGGCCATACCATGAAAAATTGACATAAAATCCTCCTTGACTGAAGCCAAAAAATGAAATCTTTGGCAAATTATAAAATGGGATGATGTATTTTTTTTTTATGTATTTTTATTGATTTCAGGGAGGAAGGGAGAGGGAGAGAAACATCAATGATGAGAGAGAATCATCGATCGGCTGCCTCCTGCACATCCCCTACTGGGGATCGGGCCCGCAACTGGGCATGTGCCCTTGATGAGAATCGAACCCGGGACCCTTCAGTCCACAGGCAGACACTCTATCCACTGAGCCAAACCAGCTAAGATAGGATGATGTATATTTTTAAAACATTCTTTTAACTTCTAAATTTTACTTAATAAAACTGCCCCCCCACTTCCCTTCCAAAAAAATTAAAAAGTTCATACATATAGTACACAAGGCCCCAATGTCACCTCAGGCAAAGATAAAACAAACAAAACAAAACCACACCATGAGCAGGCCCATGGGTCTCCCTGGAACAGGAGACAAAAAACAAAGAGGCAGCTGTTATCACAGTAACTTTATTGCATCCAGGACATACCAAAGTCCAGCCCGCCCCTAGCTCCAGCCCCACTGAACTCTTTCCGTACCCCTTGGTCCTTGTACAGGTTTTCCCCTCTGCCCGGAATACCTTTCCTCTTCTCTGTCTGCAAACTCCTATTCACCCTTCTCAACCCAAAACCCTGAGGGTCCTGGGCCATACTGAATATTCCCTCCTCAGTGCTTTCCCTGACAGTCCATCCCAATATTAAAGTCTTTGATCCAGAGGGCCCAGTGGAAACCAGGAGAATGGCTGGGAACAGGACATTTGGAACATGGAGGCCAAAGCTAGGAGGGTGAGCTGCAGGGGACAGTGACTGAGGGATAGGGGGCACTGGATGGGATCCACCTGCACCTAGCACAGTCATTACCTTTGGGGACTCTGAAGCTCCAAAACTCCAGGCTGGGGTTCAGACAATGGTAAGATCCTGCACACACCTTGGTCCTGCCCCTTCCCCACCCACCAATGAAATCTGGTACATGGGTGTTGCTGAGGCCTCCTCTGCCTCTCAGCTCAAATCTAACTCTAGCCTAAATTCCACCTTCACCCCCTCTAGATAATCTGGAAGCCCCAAACCAGAGTCCTGGCCCCAGCTGACTCCCCTTCCCCCTCCCCATCCTCACCTGTAGTGAGAGGCAATGTGGGGAGGCAAACCAGGGTAGCCACATCTTTATCTCTTTCCCGCTCCCAAGTCAGGGAGTTAGGGCAGGCCCAGGAGTGGACCCCAGAACTCCAGGCCAACCCCAAACCCAAGGACTAGCCAATGCCATCCTAGGTAGCCGAGGCGTGCGCACAGAGACACTGCATTGCAGACACAAACAACTTTACCAGGCCTTGTTCCTATATGGAGCCAAGCCCGGACCCCTGGGCTCCCACTCTACCTCCCTCCCTACCAGCTGCCAACCTCCCTTCACTGGGTCTTCTGATCGAGTTTGCGCCGTACCAGCTGGCTCAGAAGGAATGCGGTGAGGACACTGCTGCCCACGGTAAGCAGGAAGAGGCCGGAGAAGTTGTGGGGCCAGCGGGTATGCAGTGGCTCATAGATGGGCCGCCGGGCCTCATAATCCAGTGCCACAGCCTCTAGCTGAGCCAGAGTGCAGAACACCAAGAAGACGTGGAAGAGCTGGTGGCCCTGCCCAAAGAGGTGGCAGCTGCCAGGAAACCAGCGCTCAGGCATGAGGGCCGAGAAGAAAGCAGCAGCCAACAGGAAGAAGACGACCTGGCACTTGTGGTAGAGAAGAGCAAGGTCATCGGTGGCAGGGTTGGGGGACACCAGGATGCGGTGCGCCACCGGGCTGATGTCCAGTGCATAAGCCAGCGCTGAGGGCACTTCCTGGCACGTGCGGCCCAGCAGGCCGGGCTTCTGGATGTACTTGTTGTAGCACGAGCCAGTGCAAGAAAGCCAGGCGAGAAAGGCGGCCGTGGGCAGGAAAATGGTCTGCACCTGGGCGTGCCAGGCAGGCTCAATGGCATAGTAGAAGTGTGCCAGGGCACTGCCAAATTGGTACACAGCCACACCCACGTAGTCCAGAAAGAAGAAGCTGTAATGCCAGAACTCGGACTTGGCCTGCAGGAGGTGAGCCAAGGCACTGAGGAAGAGGTAGGTGAAGGAGGCGAGGACAATGATGAAGAGGGGCAGTGCGTGGGGGTCTCCCCAGAAGTCCACGGTCCCCACAAAAATGGCCAGCCGCAGCAGCAGCACCAGGGCTGCCAGCAGGTGGGTCCAGACGTTCACCGCCTCGTTGTGCTGCTGGAACAGCGTGCGGAAGTAGAAGCGCCAGGTCTGATGCAGTGGCCGGTAACCCACATAGATGTATGGCTTCCAGTAGAGGGGTGGCACCTTGGCTCGGTCTACCGTGAAGACAGGCTCTGGCTGCACAGATGGCTGAGGCTCCTGGTAGGCCTGCCGAAAACTGGGCAGAAGGTGGATAAGCTTCTGGGCCACCAAGGTGGCCATGGCTGTGGACTGGGAAGGGAGCTGGGAGAGGGACCAGAGCAAAGTCAGGGGCTGGTGTCTTCACCCCCATGCCCAGTTCTCACTCCCTCCTGCCCGCCCCCTTATTCTACGCTGAGCTTCAGAAGAAAGGAGTCGTCCGGAGGGAGAGCTCAACTCTGATTCATGACTGTCCTGCTCCCTGATGTGTCCCAAATGCCTAGAACAGTGCCTGGCACTTAATAGGTGCTCAATAAATGTTTGAGGAATGCGTTCACTAATAAGGTTCACTACTTCAGCCACTTCCTTTGAGTCCAAGTTCCACACAAGAGCCCGTTGTTGTCTCCTGTGTTTAGGCTGCCATCAGCGTTCACCTGGTGGTGACAATGACCTTGCTAACAGACCAGCTGCCTCTGTTTTTAGCCCCTTTAGTCTCCCACTGACCCTCCATTACCCTATGTGATCTAGTCCCTGCTGTCATTTCCAGCCTAGTATTGCTCAACCACAATGTATTCAAATCCAGCCACAGCCTCACCAACCTCCTGGGCCTGTTTCACATATGTATAAGTTTGCATAAGCTGTTCCCTCCACCTGAGATATTTGCCTCCTCTTGCTTATCTGGCAAACTCATATTCATCCCTCAAAACCCATTTCATCTGTGATACTTTCCCTGGCCCCCTGAACCTCAGATGATGACCTCTCCATTTGAGTTCCTACCATCAGGTACGTATCCTTTGACCATATAACACTTCGCATGGGCATTAAACTTGTTAATGGGAGCTCATCGAGGCTGGGCAGTTTGTCTCATTATTTTGTGAACCCCTGGTGCTTAGCAGGTAGCTGACACTCAGTGGTTGTTGAGTCAAAGAACAACTAACTGCATTCTGATAATACTTCATGGCCTTTGAGACCCAACAAGCCACTTTTTTGCTGAAAGTTCCAGGAACTTATAAAAACAGCCCTTTCCCTCAGCCACACCCCCACACAAGAGTTCCCTCCTCCAGCCCTTCCATCCCAGCCATGGTTGCCAATTCCAAAAAAAAAAAAATCAAATCTAACCCCTCACCCTAGCCTTCAAGACTTTATGACCCGTTCCCACCCTCAATTCCCATCTAACCCGAATGTCACACCAACTTCCTTTCCCTCCACAAGCTGCCACCGCCCCCTGCCCACTTACTGCCCCCTGCCCACTTTCTCCTGTGGGAAACTTATAATGGGTTATACAATTTAGCATTTAAAACTCATTCATTCATTCATTCATTCATTCAGCAAGCACTGAGCTCTTCTGCCTCAGGTCCTGTGCTGGATCCAGGGGAGGGCAAAGTGAAAAAGGATTTGAGCCCTGCCCTCAGGAACTTCATGATATGGCAGAGATTATAGAAAGGAAAACAAATCATAGCAAAGGCTTACACTATACTTGCAATGTGCCAGACACTGTTTTAAGCATTTTAATGGACTCATTTACCCTTCATAATACCCTGGGAAGTTGATACTATGCCACTTTTCAGATAAGGAAACTGAGGCACAGAGACGTTAAGTACCCTATTATCCACCTAGCTAGGAAGCAGCAGAGGTACAATCTAAATCCTGTTTCCAATCTTTTATTTTAATATATTTTTATTGATTTCAGAGAAGAAGGGAGAGGGAGAGAAAGAAACAACAATGATGAGAGAGAATCATTGATCGGCTGCCTCCAGCATGCCTCACACTGGGGAATCAAGCTCAAAACCTGGGCTTATGCCCTGACCAGGAATCAAACTGTGACCTCCTGGTTCATCGATTGACGCTCACCCACTGAGCCACGCCAGCCAGGCCTGTTTCCAATCGTAACCATTATCCTAAACTGCTCTTTGCAAGATAAGGTGGCAAGTGCCATTAATCATTTCATAATTATATGCTATAGTTTTTTAATAGCATTTGCCGGTACCAGTTACTTTATTCAGGCTATCATTATTCAGCATGTCATTCATTAAATCAAATATCTATTGAAAAACTGGCACCTGCCAGACAACTCCCCTCCATCAAGTAAGTTCCCTCCAACAAGCTTACTGAACTCAGCATCCAGGTTTTCTGTCCATCATTCATCAGATTTATTACAACTACTCTTTGCATCAGATTTCATTACAACTACTCTTGTTCTGCAAGAGGTAAGAAGACCTGGGCAGGAAGGGCATTCATATTCTCTACCACCAGCAAATGGTCCAGGCAGCCCACCTGCCTCCTCGCTCCCCACCCCCACTCCCCCACCCCCGCCTGCTTCCCAGCCTAATTTGCATCTTTAAGCTCCTCCCACATGACACTCCTGGAGTCGCTCTGGGCTGTAGCCTTTCCTAGTCCAGTGGGGAGACAGGTGTGAAAGAAGTCATTACTCTACCGCATGAGAGATGCTACAACAGGGGAGTCCAGGACTCTTCCACTTCCTATTCCCCGGACAGAGCAGGTTTAGGAAGATGGACTAATGAATGGGACCTTGCTGATGGACTAATGAATGGGACCACTGCCATCCCAACCATGGAAACCCCTGTCCTGCCTTGCTGGCTGGGGAACCAATATTGGATCTTCTCCTCCTCAAGACAGTGGGCTTCCACCTCAACCATCTGGCCTCCATCCTTGTCTACAGCTTCTTCTTCCCAACTCAGAACCTCAGGGAGCCAAAAAGCCCTCTGAAAGCATCTCATGCAGCTCCTTTGTGAGGAAACAAGAGCCCAGAGGCAGAGAGGCCTTTCCCAGAGTTGCCCAATCCAGCAAGGGTTCCGTCCCACCACAAGGGCAAAGACCAGGGAAGGCTGACATGCTACGGTGGCCTCGTTCCTGGGTCTCTGTGATCCATTATGTCAGTCAAATGCTCCCTCCCCCACTCTTAGAACTTCCCCAGGCATCACAGTATATTAAAGGCTCTCAGAAGTGCCCTGACCGGTTTGGCTCGGTGGATAGAGCGTTGGCCTGCAGACCAAAGGGTTGCAGGTTTGATTCCAGTCAGGGGCATGTACCTTGGTTGTGGGCATATCTCCAGTAGGGGGATGTGTAGGAGGCAGCTGAATTGATGTTTCTAACTCTCTATCCCTCTCCCTTCTTTTCTGTAAAAAATAAATAAAATATATATATATATTTTTTTAATATATTTTATTGATTTTTTTACAGAGAGAGAAAGGGAGAGAGATAGAGAGTCAGAAACATCGATGAGAGAGAGACATCGATCAGCTGCCTCCTGCACACCTCCCACTGGGGATGTGCCCACAACCCAGGTACATGCCCTTGACCGGAATTGAACCCGGGACCTTTCAGTCCACAGGCCGACGCTCTATCCACTGAGCCAAACCGGTTTCGGCTATATATATATATTTTTTTAAAAAGGCTCTGAGAAGTCCTGCAGTAAAGAAGCCTGCTTCATTTTGTTATTGAACCTACATTTGCCGAGCTTATGTGACCGAGAATTCCTTTCTCAGTAATAATTATATTATAAAGCTAGCTGAAATGTAATAAGTGTTTATGCTGACTCTTTACAACCTTGTTGCAATTAATTCTCATAACTAGACTGTGAGGTAAATATTATTATGCCATTTTGTTCCAGATAGCGAAATTCAGAGGTTAGCTTCTTACCTGAGGTGACACAGACACACAGAGAGAGAGGTGGAGCCTGGATTGGACCCAGCTCTCTGACTGCAGAGCACAGACTCTTAGCCGCTTTGCTGCTGCCCCGCCTCCTGTCACACCTATCTGCATCCCACAGAACTACTCTGGAAAATACTGGTCTAAAGCAGGCAACCAAGTCCTTTACAGTAAATTATTCTCTTAGGCTTCTAGCAACTGGCTCACATCCAGGGACCTGTCTCCCCCAGTTAGCAGCTACCCACTGGCTCTGCACCAGTGAAACCCTGGCTCCCAGCTACCTTCTCATTCACAGCCTTCCCCTCCCCCAGGCACAGTGGGCCCTAAATACAGAACCCAGAGGCCACGCACTGAGATGGCAGAGGTCCCACTGCCCTACTTCCTTTAGACCTCAGCCAGAGGATGAGGGTGGGTACACCCTCAGGGCAATCTCTGAGGAGTGCCCACTAGGCTGCCAGGACCCACCTATTCCAGGCCCCCTTGCACTGCTTACCTAGGGGTTTCTCTAGAGCCTGGGGTTGATGACTTCTGTGGGACTAGGCAAATTCACCAGATGCCAAGCACTGGGTGGCACTTCCACAGGTCAGGGTCACTAGGGGCGGGGTTTCAAGGGACTGGAGGTGTCTTGTGTGATGTCACCAGAGGGTGGGGCTAAAAACAACCTCCACTCCTCTCCCCTCCCCCCTCACCACTCCTACACTGGTCAAATCCAGGCTAAACTCGGCCCTCCTAGATGGACCTAAGCTGCAGAAGGAAACTCGCCATTAACCTCTGCATGAAACATCCGGGGAAACCAAAAGCTGGCTGAAAAGCTGTGACTTACCCAAGACCACACAGCAAGGCAGGCAAAGTTGGGCTGAGACCAGGTGTCCAGGGCCTGGTTGATGGATATCAGGCAAACTTGATTGGCTCTTGTCCCTTATCCTAGATAATAAAAGGCTAATATGCAAATCGACCGAAAGGCAGAACAACCAGTAGCTATGACACACACTGACCACCAGGGGGCAGACGCTCAACGCAGGAGCTTCCCCCTGGTGGTCAGTGCACTCCCACAGGGGGAGCACTGCTCCGTCAGAAGCCGGGCTCACGGCTGGTGAGCACAGCGACAGTGGTGGGAGCCTCTCCCGCCTCTGTGGCAGCGCTAAAGATGTCTGACTGCTGTGGGCCTAAACTGTCAGTCGGACATCCCCCGAGGGCTCCCAGACTGCGAGAGGGCGGAGGCCAAGCTGAGGGACCCCCTTCCCCCGCCCCCGCCTCCGAGTGCACGAATTTCGAGCACTGGGCCTCTAATTCAGAATAAAAGGTATTAGGAATAAAAAACAGATGCTATAAAGGCTCATGAGTGAACTTCAGATTCAGACAAACCAAGTTTGACTCCTGATTCCACAACATAGTAACTGTGTGACCCAAGACAAGTGATTTACCTTCTCTGATCCTTAGCACCCTCATGGCAATTATAATATCTACCTTATAGGCTGCTGGAAAAATTAAATTTATTAGAACAAAGTTTTAGCACATTTTAGGAACTCAATAAATGACTGCTATTGTTATTAATTATTAATAGTATTAATTAATTATAATTAATAGCAGTTGCAAGCTCTGTCTTTCCCTCTCTCTTCCACTCTCTCTAAAAATCAATGGAAAAATATCCTCAGTGAAGACTGATAAAACAAAAAACTCAGTCCCCTTTTAGCTCTCAATTGCTGTTTCCACTGGATTCGGGGCCTTTAGAAAGTTAACTGTGTCTCTTTAAATATTTACCTTTCTCTGAGGGTACATTTAGAGACAGGGAAATTTGGCTGGAGTTTGAAATTTGGCTAGAGTTTGGACTTCTGGGACACTGACCTTATTAAATAAATTGTTCTCAGCAAAGACCATTCAGAGTAACCCCTCCGGATTCACAGAGGCCTGAAGACTTATATGTGGCCCACAGGCCCAAGAGGGGTGGCTGGGAAGTGCAACCCCCAGGGAACGGCTGCAGCCCCACAGCCCCGCAGCCCCATCCCTGAGCAAGTAGGGGAGAGAATCAAGGAGAGAAACCGTGCTAGCAGGTAATCCAAAAGGCATGTGGCCTGGCCGGGCATGTCTTGCAAGTTTGGGAGGCTTTCAGGTTGGCAGAGCCTCAGAACTGAAATCCCGGGGCCCTAGTGGAGTTCCTATCAGTCTGAGCAGCTCCTCCTGCCTCTTCCCTCCCACCTCCCAGCCCTCCCAATTCCCATTCCCCTTTTCCTAAACTGAAGGTCAATCTCCTCGCCTCGCTCCTCAACCAAGGCTTGCCACCCTCTGTTCCTTGGGTTTCTCCACCAGATACACCATCAAAGAGTCCGTTGAGGCCTCTGGGGACAAAAAGAGGACCAGGTTGTGGGAGGGGTAGTAAATGGGCATTGGAGGAGGAGAATGCCAGGTTATACCCATCCCACAGGTTTTACTCAGTGCCTGCTATACGCCAGGCACAAGGACCACCACCAGGGCTGGAGCATATGGTGAATGAAGCAGACAGCAGCCTGCCTGACAAACCCAAAGACCAAATGCCCAAGGGCCTAGGAAAATCCAGCCCAGACAGAAGCCACCCGGGTGGTGACTGAGAGAACTGCTGCCAAATGGAGGGTGGACACTCACCTGAGCAGACTAGTTCAAAAGAAGCCAGGCCCCCACTTTCGTGTGAAAACTGGGTCTCAAGACTGAACTCAGCAGCTGTGTGACTTGCCCCTCTGAGCCTGCTTTCCACATTTAGAACCAGAGACTAACAATTAACCACCTCAAGGGCTCTTGCAAAAGCAAAAGAGCGAAATAGTCACGGATGCTGGGTGTTGGCTCTGGCACAGCCTGGGCGCCACTGTTTTTGTTGGGTTCTACTCCTGGCCCGGCCACTCGATCCCTGTGTGACCTTGGACAAGTCCATTCCCCTCTTGGCTCTTTTTCTCCAAATGTCAAGGAGAGTGACTTCACCGGTAACTTCAAAAGGCCCTTCAATACCTGAGACATACCAAAAGTTGTTTTAGGTCTACTGTGTGCCAGGCCGGGAGCTTTCACATGAACAAAGCAGTTAAAATACCACCCTCATCGAATAATAGCCCAGCTAATTAACAGTTCAGGGCAACACCTAAGGATATTAATTTCTTGACCTTTTGGAGTTGAAGAGCCTACCTAAAAAACACCTATTCATAAATATTATTTGGTTATAATTCCACTTCTTCTTTTGCCTCCTGGTATGCAAAATGCAGTTGGCCCTTGAACAAGAAGGGTTGGCACTGTGCAGGTTCATTTATACAAGGGCTTTTTCAATAAATAAGTACAGTACGTACATGTATTTTCCTTATGATTTCCTTAATAACATTTTTGTTCCTCTAGCTTGTTATTATGAGAATACAGTATATAATACATATAACATAAAAAACACGTGCTAATCAACTGTTTATGTTATTGGTAGGCTATTAGTAGTTATAGCCTATTAGTAGGCTATTAGTAGTTAAATTTTGGGGGGAATCAAAAGTTTATAAGCAGCCATAACCAGTTTGGCTTAGTGGATAGAACGTTGGCCTACAGACTGAAGGGTCCCAGGTTCGATTCCGGTCAAGGGCATGTACCTTGGTTGCGGGCACATCCCCAGACGGGGGCATGTAGGAGGCAGCTGATCAGTGTTTCTAACTATCCCTCTCCATTCCTCTCTGTAAAAAATCAATAAAATATATTAAAAAAATGTTTAAAGAAAGTTTATAAGCAGATTTTTGACTGGGGTGGGCAATCCCCCAACCCCCTCCTTATTTGAGATTCAAAGGTATTGTTGCTTTTCTAGGCTCTGATTGTTCAGCACACTCCCTTAAAGACAACCTTAACTTGCCATGGAAAGCAAAGTTTAATCTCATTAAGTACAAATAACAGTAAGGCCAGAGCTGAGTTCACACTGGGGTTGTCAGAGGTGAACCCTCTTGAGCAGAGGTTCTCAACCTGTGGGTCGCGACCCCTTTGGCGGTCGAACGACCCTTTCACAGGGGTCGCCTAAGACCATCCTGCATATCAGATATTTACATGACGATTCATAACAGTAGCAACATTACAGTTATGAAGTAGCAATGAAAATAATTTTATGGTTGGGTCACAACATGAGGAACTGTAGTTAAAGGGCCAGAAGGTTGAGAGCCACTGCTTGCGGGACACTGACAAGGATGACATGGTATGACACAGCCTGAAATGTTAACACGGTTAGGCACTAGGATTAATAATTTACAGTCGTTCGCTGTTTACAAAGAACTTTAATAATTTACAGTCACTTGCTGTTTACAACCCTTTCAACCTGCATCTAAGCAGGTGTCACAGCTCGAGGATGGCAGAGCACAGCCCGGCCACCGAACTGGAAGCCCAGCTCTCCTGCGCTTCATCCGCTGTGGCCAACTCCCAGGCAGCCAGTGGGCGGCCACAGATTATACAAGGCAAGTTTCCATCCCTGGCTGGCAGCGACTGGGTCACCTCCCTGCATGCAAACCAGTTCCCCAACTCAGCCCAATGCAGTTAAAGAAAATATCTCCCCAAATCGAACAGAAACCATTTTTGTTTTGTTGTTTTTTGTAACTGCACTTGGGGCCTCCATTTGTGCTGAACAATGTAGTCAGAATGAAAGAAATAGCTTCAAGGAATTCTCCTGGAGCTCAGACTCATAAATGCTCTGGGCACAGGGAAGAGCCTGGAGGAGGAACGCAGAGCCAGGGGTTGGGTACGCGGCCACAGTCACTCCGCGCAGGAGACAGACACAGCGCGAGCTCCAGCACCGACCAGCCAGCAGCCCCTGCGCAGGGGACGGGGCTGGGGAGGGGCGGTCTCTCACCAAAGGCCCAGAGGTGGTCCACGCCCCGCGGCACCCCTCTCAGAGCGCGTGCTGGGCACCCCCCCAGGTGCCGCCAGGCTCGGGAACCCATCAAACTCAAACTCCCCAGCCTTGGCCTGACCTGGCCGCCATCCGGCCCGGCCTGCAGGGGTCGTCGCAGGGAAACTTCTGGGTCCTCAAAGCCTCTAGGCTTGAGGCGAACGCTGTGGGTGGTGAGGCCCCATCTTCCCCTCCCGCACTGGGTGCGGGAACCCCCTCGCTCTCCCGACCGCAAGGGAGGCTTCCCCACCGCAAGGGGCTCAGGCTCCGAGGCAGCAGGAGCCCCTCTGCGCCCCAGGCGAGAGCCCCGCACATGACCCAGCCCCGGCGACTCGCACCCCTTCCTGCCCCGCCTCCCTAGATCCCTAATCGGTGGGAGCAGCAGCCCTTCCTCCCGCCCCCGCCCCCTGGTCCCCGAGATGCTCCCCTCCCCCGGCAGGATCGCCGCTCCAGCGGGTTTCCCGGGGCGTCCCGAGGAGCCCCGGCTCCCGCAGCGCGGTCCTGCCTCCCCTCCCCGCCTCCCCTGTGACCCTCCCGCACCCGCGCCTCAAACTCCGGTCCTGGGCTGCCCGCCGCGCCCCGCGCCCCGCCCGCTCCTCCCACGCCCCCCAGCCGGGTACCTGCGCGGGCGGAGCGGGGAGGCGGCCGGGCGCGTCCGGGCCGCGAGCGCGCAGATAAAGCGGCGGCCCCACCCCGCGCCGGAGGAGGGCCCGGCGGCGGCCGGGAGCGAGCGGGGCAGCGCGGGGACTCGGCGGGCGGAGGCCGGGGCCTGGGCGCCTGCCCGCTGCCCCCTCCCCGCCCGCCCCGCCCGCCCCGCCCCCGGCGTCCACAAGCTGCGGGCGGCGGCGGCCAGGGCCACCCGCACCCTGATGGAGCCAGAGTTCCTGCGGTCCCTGTGCAGATGGGGAAACGGAGGCCCGAGTCCCAGGGCTCAGCGCGGCGGCCCCGCGGAGGCTGCAGGCGAGCGGCTCCCACCGCCCGCGGCCTTGAACCACCAGCTCCGGAGTCCGGGCCTGTTGGCTTGGTCCGGAGGGAGCCAGCTGCAGCAGGAGCCGGACCGGTTCCCAGCTAGAGCTCTCGGCAGCCCACACTCCCCACCCTCCTTAAACGACTTCTGCTTGAGGTGGTCTGGCCTTCCCCATCCTCATCTGTGCCTGGGGGGCTGCACCCCACCCCTGCCGTATTCAAGTGCCCCCCTAAAGCCCTGTCCTTGGGCAGCGGCTCCAGATCTGCCCGACCCCAGCCACTTCGTTGGAGCTGTATTAAAACAGCCACAAAATACTCCCTAGTGTAAGTGTACCTCTCCCAGGAGTGGGAGCACCTAAAGGGCGAGGGATCCCTACACAGAGTAGGGCCTCAGGAAATGTCTCATTAACTGGCAGGCATTGAGCCGTCCTCAGGTGTGCGAAGACTCGGACCAGGCAGAGTGGGGAGACACCCACTCCACCTTGGGAGCACACAGCTGAAGGATCCAAGTCCTTGCCCTACCCCCTAACTCGCCAGTGACCTTGGGCAAGTCTCTTTGTTCTCTCTGGGCCTCAGTTTTATTTCCTGTAAAATGGAGATAATACTGCCCTGGCCGGGTGGCTCAGTTGGTTCCAGCGTCCTCCCTACCAGGAAAGGCTGCGGGTTCCATTCACAGTCCAGGCACATCCCTGGGCTGCAGGTTCCTGCCCTGGTTAGGGTGCATACAGAAGGCAGCCAATCAATATTTCTCTCTCTCTCTCTCTCTCCTTTCCTCTCTCTCTCTGAAAATCAATTTTAAAAAAAACATATCCTCACGGGAGGATTAAAAACACTGGAGATAATACCAACCTGACTGCGTTGTTAAGAGGATTAAATAGCCCTGGCCGGTTTGGCTCAGTGGATAGAGCGGTGGCCTTTGGACTCAAGGGTCCCGGGTTCGATTCCGGCCAAGGGCATGTACCTGGGTTGCGCACACATGCCCAGTGGGGAGTGTGCAGGCGGCAGCTGATAGATATTTCTCTCTCCTTGGTGTTTCCAACTCTCTATCCCTTTCCCTTCCTCTCTGTAAAAAATCAATAAAACATATTTTAATAAAAAGTGGATATGAAGATTCTTTGTCAACTGCAATGTACTGGAGGAATGTATATTTCTTTACTATAATAAAATCTATATAATTATAGTATGATAAGATGAAACAGATCTCTACTTTAATAGGTTTAGACAAACCCATAGAAATTTATTAAATCTCCATTACGGGGATAGGAAAAGTGTCATAGAAAATCTAATTATTTAGAAAAGGTAGAGTATAGAAAATGAAAACAAGTAAGGACATTATGGAGATTGTATGCTCTAAGATGGAATATATTCTATCACAGTGAATAAAAATTTAAAACTTGGAAGGTTACTTGGATTCAGCTTCCATTTTTGAAATACCTGCTTTGTACTGGGCTTAATTTTATATTTTTAAAATGCATTTTCATTGATTTCAGAGAGGAAGAGGGAGAGAGAGAAGATAGAAACATCAATGATGAGAGAGAATCATTGATCGGCTGCCTCATGCACACCCCCACTAGGGATGGAGCCCACAACCCAGGCCTGATTAGCCACTCCTGTATCCCCAGGACTAGAACAGTAGGTGCTCACCAGAGATAAATGGAACAGCGATCAATGGAGGGAGGAAGGAAGGGGGTGGGGAGCAAAGATGTCTTCACATGTGGAGCAGGCCTAGGCGTGGGGAGTGAAAATCTTTGAATAGTCTGAAATTGTGCCTCTTATGATGTCAAAGTACTGAAACTGTTTTACGACTTAGTAATTGGAAACTTTTTTTTTTTAATCTGAGCTTGTCCAGTAGTATGGGGCGCGGCTACACTGTTTTGGACAGGTTCAAGCCTCGGACTAATGAGAGGGCACAGTCCCCTCGTGGCCACGTGCAAGTCCCAGCTGGAGGGCAGAGCCTTCCCAGCACAAATGCGGCCACCGGCTATAGCGGTAAGCTTGAACCTGTGGTCCGAACACGTGGCCCCAAGTGCTGTGTGCTAGAGTTCAGGTGCATGTAGTTGAGTAGGCTTGGAGCTCACGAGAATGCTGCAAACAACGTGATCACGCCCCTACTTTGCCTCGTGGCATCTGCTATAAAATAAAGACACAGCTTGTGGGCGCTGGCGCCTCATCAGCGAGCAGCGTCCCACCGAGACCCAGCTTTCATTCTCTTGTCCGTCTTTTCTTAATCCTTTCATCACCCCCACTCAGGATCACCCTTGGCTGTGCTGGCGCGGCACACAGTAGAGTGATGGGACCTGCTCCAGGTTTTAACCAAGGGACAAGAAGACCCCACCCACAGAAAGTGTCTACACAGGCAGCGGGGGTAAAAGACAAAGCTGTTTTCTTGCTATGACAGCCACATGTCCCCCCTTGTTCTATCTGCTGGGACCACATGCATATGTATGCCTCCCTTCCCTTTGCATAGATGTAGTTACCATTCAAATTTGCTGCCTCCCTTTTCTATTTAACTATTCTTGGCGATCATTCTTGTGTACACATAAAAGGCTTCTTCATTCCCATTAATGGCTGAATATCGTAGTTTCCATTGTGTGAATGGGTCATAATTTACTTAACCAATCTTCTGTTTATGAACATTTAAATAGTTTCCAGTTTTTTGCTTATAAACAATGCTGCGATGAGTAACCTCCCCTTCACCTACATCATTTTGCCCGTGTGCAAGGACATTTGTCAGATGCAGTCCTAGAAGCAGAATGACCAGGTCAAAGGGGATCTTTTTTTTTTTTTTTTTTAAATATATTTTATTGATTTTTTACAGAGAGGAAGGGAGAGAGATAGTTAGAAACATCGATGAGAGAGAAACACCGATCAGCTGCCTCCTGCACATCCCCCACTGGGGAAGTGCCTGCAACCCAGGTACATGCCCTTGACCGGAATCGAACCTGGGACCTTTCAGTCCGCAGGCCGACGCTCTATCCACTGAGCCAAACCGGCTTTGGCTGTCAAAGGGAAGCTTGGGAGATATTGCTAAGTTGTGCTCGCATTGGGCTAGTTTATAGTTTACACTCCTCCCAGCAACGTATAAAAGGGCCTGTTCCCCAACTTTTTGGTCTCTGCTAATTTGCTAAGTGAATAATGGAATCCGGGTTTTCTTTTACTTTGCATTTCTAATACTCTGGTTGCTTCCTGTAACACATGTGGTTTTGAATGCTGCAGAGTGGAAGAGTGTGTCTAGGTTAATGCAGGACCCACAGCTCCCTGGGGAACAGTCACAGGGGGCTGTACATGATCCCGGCACACAGGGCGTTATTCCCAAGGGCTCAGCCAGCATGGGAGACTGTCTGTCTTCCCCTATTCATGCCAAGTGGGCCACCCAAGATGAAGCAGCTGATATGCTTTGCATGCAAGCCATTCGGGACTGGCTTTATGATGACCGGATACTTACCTGCTGACTGTGCCCAGGACCCAGGTCATGGTAAATGTTGTAAAACAAACATTTGGTGGCCAACTCCAGTGGCCATCACACCGAGCATCTGGCTTGTGCCTGGCTCTCTGCTCAGTCCTGGGAAAAGGAAGGTGAATTAGATGTTGTCCCTACCCTCAACATTGGTTATGATCAGTGTGATTTTTCCAGGGAAAACACATAATCACTTTTTTAAAAACTTTGATTTGAGAGAGAGAGAAAGGGAAAGAGAAAAACATCGACTTGTTGTTCCACTTATTCATGCTTTCATTGGTTGCTTCCTGTATGTGCCCTGACGGGGATCAAACACACAACCTGGGCATATGGGGAGGATATTTTAACCAACTGATCTACCCAGCCAGGGATGATCTTAAAATTTATATGAAAATGCAAAGAATCTAAAATAGTCAAAACAATTCTGAAAAAGGAGAAGTAGAGGATTTTCACTTCCTGATTTCAGAAGATAATATCAAACTATGTAACTAAAACACTGAGTTACTGGCATAAGAATAGACATATAAATCAATGGAACAGAATTGAGAGTCCAGAAATAAACCCTTACATTTCTGATAAAGTAACTGAAAAAGGATAAATCAGACTTATATTTGCAAATATCACATATCTGCTAAAAGACTTGTATCTATTCTAGGATATAGAAAGAACTGTTACAACTCAATAAAAAGATAAACAATTTAATTTAAAATGCGCAAAGGATTTAAATAGACTTTTCACCAAAGAAGTGAAGTATGGTAGCAATCATCTCAGTGTTAACGTAAAAAAACCATCGAAACCTGTAAAGAATTTTTGTCAGTTTATTTGAGCCAAACTGTCGACATATGCCGGGAAGCAGAACCTCAACGAATTGAGATAATGCTCCGGAGAATGGCGGGGTTACAATTGTATTTATACATTGCAATCAAAGGAGGGACGTAGGTGGGTTACATGAAATTCATTGGTGATAGACTAAGGAGGAGGGATAAAGCAAAGCAGGGAAACCCTGAGATTGGATAAAAAGTAAAATGATGGACACATACTTAGGTGGGTACAGGAGCAAGTAACATGATGATGAAGGAATCTGTGGTATCTGTCCTGGGACCCAGCACATTTGGTTGTGCCCCAGGGGCTCCAGATACAGGGAAGTCACAAGGTACCCAGACATTTCAAGGATATGTTATCATAGATGCAAAAAGACAGATAGGCTCAGTTACGGTAAAGGTTGGCCTTGTCAGTGAAGATACTGGCCTAGGACGTAACTGCCCACCATAACTGCTTTTAGTTAAAGTTTAATTTCAGACCATCCTTTGTGATTACTTTAGGTCTCTGAGTTTGCAAAACTGCCATGCAGGCCTCTCCTGAGCTTGTCAGGTCAGCATGTGGCCCTTTTTGTCCACATCAGGTAGAAACTATAGTTTAACTTTAACCCTGCTGTTTGGCTTCTGTACTTATTTGCTTTCTTTAGCAATAGAAAAGTTATTTTGATTTTCTGAATTATATAAACCATCCCATTCGATTAAATACCCTATTGATTGTAATGTGAATATCCCATGGGTTATGGTCATACTGGTCTTAGAAAGCACATTTTCCTTTACCTGGGAAGGACAGCACAGTTATCCCAAGGTCAGAGGGCTCCAGTTAACATGTCCCTGTTGACTCAGTGACCCCGGGACCCAAAACTGTAATTTAGATAGCATGCTGCTTCTGCTTCTGTAAACCACTTTTTGCAAATCAGTTTCCTCATTCCAAACCTTGGGATATAATCAATACCTTTGTGATCTTTGCCTATATAAATCTGGTGTTGCGGCCATCTTATCACTATGAGATTTGGGGAATGGCCCCTCATAGCCCCGGATTGCAATAAATGTGACTCTTTAATTTGACTTCTTGAGACGTCCTTCTGTGATTCACGGGGTACATTACAGCAGAAGCTGTATGAGTGGCCAATAAACACATGAACAGATGTCTGTTCGGGGGCGTGTGCTCCCTTTTCCGCGACCCGCATGGGAAAGAGAGCGTGAACCAGTTCCTTCAAATGGAGGTGTATCGGGGATTGAGAAAATGAAAGACAGACACAAAATAGAAAGGAAACCTGGGCCTGGGTGGGCTTCTGTCCTCTTCTGGCAGAGAGGCAGAAAGACCAAGTCCCAAGACAGCGTGTTTATTTTATAGTCCCAATTCCCCAAAAGTATCAGGAGGTTTCACCAAAACTCAAGATAAGGTATTCCAGGTACTTGACTGAATTTACATAATAAAAACCCATTTTCCCCCCCTCCCCCCTCCCGCACCTGGGCTTTGAAGAGTCCAGCTGAAGGCATTCTCACCTTTTGGCCAAAAATGCCCCTAAGGTAGGGCTATGCCCAAGCCTTGGGTTCAGTCAACATAACTTAAAGAAAGCCATGGTGCCTTCCCTGGCAGGGGGCCTCCCACACTACATTCTCTGGCAAACAGTGGCACTCTCTAGCTGACAGCTTATGACCTCCAGCCCTTTGCTTCTGCACCTCTCCCATTGCCCTGTCCTAGGAGGAGGCCCCGGTGGGCGGGGTCCTTTTCAGAAGGTTCACAGCCACCTTCCTTCCTAAGGTTCTAGTTCCCACCATGGAAACAGTATCCATTCCCCACCACCAGCCTGTTCTCAGAGCAGCTGGTTTGTGAGCTGCTGGGCCCTCTCCATCTATTTGATCCTGGCAACAAACTACAAGTGGGCATTTTCACCTGCCCCACCCCCTTCACAGACAAGTAAACTGAGGCCCAGGCCCAGCAAGCAGAACTGGTTGGTATTAGAATCGAAGTTTGCCTGACCTCAAAGCCTTTTTCTTTCTTCCATGTCAAGGATCCTCTTGGCCAGACTGAGGTTATTGCCATCATTAACAGCACATTTTTTAAAAAAATATGGTTTTATTGCCCTGGCTGGTTTGCTGAGTGGTTAGAGGGTGAGCCTTTTGATCAAAGGGTTGCAGTTGCGATTCCCGGTCAAGGGCATGTAACTCCGGTGCAGGTTCTCCAGCCCGGTAGGGGTACATGCGAGAGACAACCAATAGATGTGTCTCTCTCAGGTCGACATTTCTCTCTCCCCCTTTCCTCCCTCCCTTCTACTCTCTCTAAAACTCATTGGGAAAAATATCCTCTGGTGAGGATTAAAAAAAATGTTTTATTGATTTTAGAGCGAGAGAGGAAGGGAAAGGGAGAGAGAGAAACATTGATGAGTGAGAACCATGGATCTACTGCCTCCTGCACACCTCCGACTGAGAACTGAGCCTGAAACGCAACCCAGGCATGTGCCTTGACCAGGAATCAAACCAGAGACTTCTCATTAGATGGGATGACGTTCAACTAATTGAGCCATGCCAGCCAGGGCAACAGAAAATATTTAATTACTACCTGGTGAAGGTCAGACCAGGCAATCTAAGCAGACTGGAGGCCTAGGGTGAGGCAAGAGGCAGGAGCAGGAAGGGGAAGGGGTTAAGAATAGGCCTCCCCAAGATGTACCCACACTTGGGCATGACAATTATCTTGAGCTAAAGACCCTGTGGGCTCAAGAGAAGCCTTCATCTCTCCCTTAAAGAGTGTAAATTGGAGTGAAGCATCCATCTTATATAAAAACTGCTGTTTGAAATTTTAACCCTGCTATTTCTGGCTTCTGTAAATACTTGCTGGCTTAAATAATAAGGAAAATAAGACTACTCCCATTTCAGAGAGGCCATTACACCTTCCCCAGACGAAATTATCAGTGCTGGCACCAGCCAAGCCTTTGGTCAAGGTCTCAAAGCCCCAGCACATAGGGGCTCTTTAAGAACTTGCAAAGGGGACCGGAAAACCCCATATTTGGGAGACAAAGAGGGTAAAATGGTATAAATACAGGAAACTTCCTGTGTGACTTTGCCCAGAATTCTAGAGACATTTTTCTCTGGGCCCGCGTGTAATAATAAATGAAACTCCATCTCTCTAAGCGTTGCTTGGTTCTTCTCCAGTTTTCTGTGACAGGAGGCCTTGCTGAGATTAAGAGTTATTGCCAGAAATAAATGTTATGACTGATCTGTAAATCGGAGCAAACATCTAATCACTTGAACATCTGCTATTATTGTCCTGTGAATTACCCTCCTCCCGTCTGAAGTCCCAAGACCCTATCCTATTCCTTGGCTCAAGACATTATATGCATGGTATAGAAACGTCATATTACTTTTCATCTTGGAACCTGTCACGTATGTGGGGTTCCCAAATGTACAAAATTAAATTTGTTTTTCTCCTGTTAATCTGTCTCATGTCAATGTAATTATTAGACCAGCTGAAATAACCTTTGTATTAGGGAAAAGTTCATACTCCCCAACAAAGAGAGAGGATTGCTCAGCCAAGGTCTGTCCTGGACCCAGGCTCATGTGTTCAGAAAGATCCGGGGGGAAAAAGTCAGCAGGTGATCTGCAGCCTGGGGTCCAAGGGACAGGCGGTGGA
Source organism: Myotis myotis (assembly GCF_014108235.1). Taxonomy (NCBI): domain Eukaryota; kingdom Metazoa; phylum Chordata; class Mammalia; order Chiroptera; family Vespertilionidae; genus Myotis; species Myotis myotis. Next base: position 14,833,966 of record NW_023416324.1, read on the forward strand.
GGCGCCATTCATTAAAGCTAAAACAGTGGTTTCCAAACTTTGCTGCAAATAGAATCACCCTGAGATCTTTAAAATGCTGATGCCTGGACCCCACCCCAGACACTCTGACCCAATTGGTATGAGGAACAACTTGGGCTTCGGGATTTTTAAATATGTAGCAAAGTTTGTGGCAGGTACAGGGTGCGGGGAGGAGGGGCAGGCAGCTCCGGAGAGCTGAGGGGAGGCAGTGGCAGTGACCTCAGGGAGCCTGAGGTTTCAGGGCAGGGAGCTCCTCAGGGCCTGGGACACTGCCCTAGCCCAAAGTGGCACGTGGGAAAGATTAGTGGGAGGAGGGTGGAGGGGTAAGAGGGAGGGAACGGAGGAGAAGCAAAACCCCGGCAGTGCAGTGCGTTTGAGTCCATTGTCTGTCACAGACTTCCTGTGTGGCCTGGGACAAATTGCTTCCCCTCTCTGGGCCTCAGTTTCTCCATCTGGAAAAGGAGGAGATTGAACTTGATGATGTTGAAAGATCCTCTGGCTCCAGGGTGGAGGGTGCTCCAGGCCCCACAGGCTGGACACGCTCAGACGGAGTTCCTGATCTGCAGATGGTGAACAGACGCTGGCCTCCAGTCTGGGCAGGAGGCAGGCAGAGGTTCATGCACCACCATCACTCCCTTCCCCCCGCCATTCTGTCATCCTGCGAGACACAGTTCATGGAAATTTCCTCTTAGTCCCTCTAGCCCAGCCAGGGAGCATAGTTGTTTTTCCATCTTCAAGTGGAAATTTCCACTTTTCCCCGACAGCTGGTAGGAGACACATTGCCTTGGAGCTGGAGACGAGAGCATGGCAACGGCGGGAGAGACAGGCCGCAGAGCGTGCAACGGGTCCAGGCATCCTCCTTCCAAAATAATGTATGGAGCAGCTCGCCTGCCGTGTGCTGGGCCCTAATCCAGGTGTCAGGGACACAGGACAGGACAGACACGGTCTCTGCCCACAGGAAACCTATCTCCTAATGGGGAAGAGAATAGATACGAAGACTGTGAGTAAAATGAGGCAGGGTAAGGAAACAGGCATGATGCTGGGGCAGGAAAGGCCTTGATCGGATAAGGTGACACGTGCGCTTACAGGAGACAGCAAGTACAAAAGCCCTGAAGCGGGTCTTGGCTGGCATTCTGAGGGTGGCAGGGGAGGAGCAGAAGGTGATAAGATCAGAGTGTCCTTCAGGGGCTCCCGTGTAAGGACTTTGGCTTTGATGCTTAGTGCTACGGAGTCCCCACCACAGGCTTTTGAGCAGTGGGGTGGCAGCTCTGACTTATGTTAATTAACTGACTGACTTCACAACCCAGGGCTGCTATTTCTGTCGATATCAGGGCAGGCTTCTTCTCAGAGGCTTGCTCCAGGCTCACCAGGCCGGGGCAAATTACACTCGTGAATGAACTCAGGCAACAAGCACGGTGCAGTTGCATCATTTGGAGGCATTGCAGTGGACAGGGAACGGGCCCAACTCCTCCTCCTGCTTCTTGCTGACCCACATCTGCTGGACGGAGATTGTGCCATTGGCTCTGACGTCTTCCTGGCTTCTGCTGGCACCCCAATCATGTCGTGTGGGACGCACAGACCCTGTCAGATGTCAACATCACACTCCAGGACTGAGTTGAAAGCTGTGTCATGAAATGCCACCGGACTCCAAGGCCAGGAAGGAGGGCTCGAGGAGATGCTTTGGGCATCTGGACCTCTCTTGTTGCCAGGGGAGACCTGACCATCAGAAGCTCACAGCCCTTCTCCAGGGAGGACACAGGAGGGGCGTCTCCTGTTCCGGGTCCAGAGTGACGGAGCACAGCATCCCGTCCACGTCACACACCCACACACCGTTCCCTTGCAGCTGGGTGAAGCTTTAACCTCTTTTTGTCAGGGTCTCCGTGAGGTCCTCTCTCATGGCCAGCTGTGTACAGATGCTGGCATGGGCAGGACGTCACCCTCACTAATGGGCCCTGAGGGTGGCACCACAGCATCCTGGTGATGTGAACGGAGGCACACAGGGAGGCCAGGCCTGGGCAGCAGCCATGTGGGAGGTATTGAAGGTCTCAGGCCTGATCTGGGTCATCCTCTCCTTGTTGGCCTTAGAGTCCAGCAGAGCATTGGAAAAGAGAACAGGGTATTCCTCAGGCAGCTGTGGGGAGAGTATGATGCCAGATCTTTCTCCGTGTAGCCGAGTTCAGTGGGGCACTTCAGGGTCAAGATGCACCTCTTTTTTTAAAAAAATATTTGTATTGATTTCAGAGGGAAAGGGAGAGATAAAAACATCAATGATGAGAGCGAATCATTGATCGGCTGCCTCCTGCATGCCCCCTATTGTCGTGTTGGGTTGAGATCGAAACCCGGGCATGTGCCTTTGACTGGAATTGAACCCAGGACCCTTCAGTCCACAGGCTGATGCGGTATCCACTGAGCCGAACTGGCAAGGGCTAGGATGCTTCTCTTGCTCTGAGCTCCTCCCCCACATATCTGTCCCATCCCACATTTCTGACGACACTCTGGGGGCATCGTTCCCACTAGATCCAGCTTTGTCCATGCCAGAGCCAATGCGGGGGATGAGTGCAGCAATTTCTTCTTCCATTTGCTGTTTTTTGGTGTTTTTTTTTAAATTTTTTTTATTGATTTCAAAGAGGGAGAGGGAGAGAAACATCAATGAGTATCGAGAATCATTGATCAGCTGCACTGCCTCCTGCACAACCCCCAATGGGGATCGAGCCTATAACCCAGGCATGTGCCCTGACCGGGAATCAAACCATGACCTCCTGGTTCATAAGCCGACCTCAACCACTGAGCTACACCGGCCGGGCTCTTCTTCCACTGGATGTAGCTGAGGTGGCAAAGGCATTGGGCAGAGTGGGAGCCTGACTTCAGGTCCCCGGGTGGCTGAGACCACACACTGCAGAGGGGCCAGGACAGCAGGGGGGCTGGGGTGGAGGATCCCTTAAAGGTCCCAGTGAGTGATGGTGTGGCCCAGGCAGGGAGGTGGTGGTGAGGGAAGTGGTTGGCTGGTATCCAGGCATCTGCTCCCCTTGTCAGGTCATCTAACCAGCCCCTCCCTGTAGGACACATGCATGGAACCCCACAGTTATCATTCCTTTCATGTGTTCATTCCATCAAGTAGGGAGGGCCCAGACCTACCCTGCTCATCAGCCATTGGTGGCTCCCCAGTGCTTACCAAAACAAACCCAAACTCCTGTCCTGGCTGACAAGGTCATGCGTGACCTCCCAGCCTCATGCCCCCCTGCGCCCTCCTACTCCATAGTCCAGTCGCCCCACTTACTGTTACCTTGCCTCTCCCAGCCTTTTTTGTGCTGCTCCCTTTGTCTGAAATGTCCACCACAGCTTTGTTACCTGCCCGACTCCTGCTTCTCCTCTGGGACTCAGCTCAGGAGTTGACTCCTTCAGGAAGCCCTCCCTGACTGGTCCCCACCACTGTGGTCTGGCTTGGTTGCCCTTCTCTGTGCTTCTGTTGGCCTGATACCCGACCAGCACCCATCACACTGCGATGCCTGTTAATTGCCTGTCCGCCTCCTGGGCTGGGTGTGCTGTTCTGTAACTTGTCCTGTATTCCTAGCACTTAGTGCAGAAAAAGCTTCTTGAAAAGTGGGATGAATGAATGAAGGGTGTCAGGCCCTTGTTAGGTGCCTGGAAGAGAGAGATGAACAAGAGACCTAGTCCCTGTCCAGCAAGGAGAGAGGAGAAATCAGGAAGCAGTCTGCCAGACTGTTCTAATTAAGAGAATGGCCAAAAGGGGTGCAGGAAGGAGGGGCCAAGAGCCTACCCAGGGGGTCAGTGCAGTGGTGTTTCTGGAACCCGGAAGCCCCGAGTTCACGTTCCAGCACAGCCACTGTGTGAATGGGGCTAAGAATAGCATCTCCCTGCAAAATGGGGGTAACACACCTCCCTCATAGAGAGGAAGATAGCCCCAGGGTCGGCTCATAGAGAACCCGAGAGAAATATGCTGATCCTTATGATTTGCTAACATAATGGGTGGGTGAGGGGAACAGACATGCCACATTCCACCCCCATCTCACATTTATACTTCAACCCAGACCACCTTTGGATCAAATGGAGATGCACAGCCCAGAAGTCAGGTCTGGCTTCTAGATGACAGCAGAGTGTCAACTCCTCGAGGGCTGGCATTGTTGCCCGTTTCACTCGCTGCTGAATCCGCAGCACCTAGAGAGTAGGTGCTCAATAAATATTTCCTCAAGAAATGACTGCGTTCTGGTTCATCCTCCAAAAATCTCAAGCTCAACATGACTCCATCGCTAAAATTAACTGATTCAGCAGCAAGCAACGAAAAGCCACAGAACAGAGGCTTAAATAAGGATTAACTTGCCTCCTGCAACAGGAACCTAAAGAGGGGAAACCAAGTCTTTGGAGCCACCCCTGGAGCCAGAGCTGTCCTATCCCCGCCTCCCTCCGCTCTTCCACTTCCCGTTACAAACAGTAAAGGCCGTTCGTACTGTGAAGCAGCAAAGAGAAAAGGACTAGGCAAGCCAAGACCGGTGTGTCAGCTCAGTGGTATTACTGAGGAGGCGAAAAGGCTAATTCCAAAGTAACCCTGATATTTGGGGAGAGGGGGCCTAGCAATCTGAATCCATGCCAGCAAGCTCAGTGTACATTCTTGATAACCTATAATTAAGTCACTACCTCTTTCCCAGAAACTGGTCTTGCAGAACCTGTTACAGAGGCCATAAATCTGTGAACAGTGCACCGCCCCGAGGGAGGGTTATTAACGATGGCGCCAGGCCGGACCATCAGATATGGCCTGGAGACCCCCAACACCTGGGGGCCTTCTTGCAAGGCCCGTGCAAAGGACCTGAAGCATAATCCCATCTGTGGGACAAAGACCCCAGGAAGATATAAAAGAGAAGCCCCCTGCATGTTACTTTACTCAGATTTGGAAAGTTATTTCGAGTCCGCTGGCGTAAATAAACAGCGTCACTCCTTTTCTCTAAAAGCGTCGCTTGGTTTTTCTTTGGTCTTCTGCAACATTATCAAGGACCGAGCTTCATTTATCTCCCAGTTCCAGGCACATTATCATGTGGCTTTTAGCCTCGTGATCACAAGATGGCTGCTGTGCCTCTCATATCCTGTCTCCATGCAGGAAAGAGGAGGATGAGAAAAGAGCAAAAGGCAGAGAAGGGGCCAGACAGATCAATACTTAAACTAAAAATAAAATAAAAACACAAAACCTTCCAGCTTCTGTTCTAATGAAGGAGCGAACGGAGAAAGCAGGCTTCTTCATTTGAGTAGATGGCACCTCCATTCACTCAGCTGTCCAAGTGAAAAATCCCAGAGCCATCTCACCCCACAGCCCACAACCAGTTCATACGCATCCTATTGGCTTTGCTGTGGCACAGACCTTGAGTCTGACCTGGTCTCTCCATCCTGTTGACCCCACTCTGGTCCAAGCCACCCTCATCCCTTCCTCCCACACTCCTGCTCCTCTTACATCCATTCTCATCCTTTCCAAACATAATCTCATTATGTCACCCCCACGGTAAAGCCCCAAGGCTCCACATCACACACAGAGAATATAATGCAAGCCCTCGTCCTGGGCGATAGGCCTGCATTGCTTGGGCCCTCCTTGCTCACCTTTATCCAGCCATGGGGGCCTTGTTTGTGCTTCTTCCTCACCCCTGCTGGCACCTGCCTTTAGGTCTTTGTACCAGCTGTTCCCTCAGCCAGGAAAATACTGCCCCTACCACCTTGTCTGTAGAGACCTGTACAACTATTACATCACCCATTTTCATTTTCTCTTTTGCACGCATCATCATCTTTTTGTCTGCCTCCTCAACCAGAATGGAAGCTCATGAGGAAAGGGGCCTTATCTGCTGTGTGCACAGCTCTGTCCCCATGGCCTGAACTGTATCTGGCATGTAGGAGGACTCAGTATTTGTTCAATGAATGAGTGAATGAATGAATGGAGAGGTTTGTTTGGGATAATCCCTTACGAGACCTTTCTGCTCTTGGACATCTAAAGAGAAAGGAGAGAAAAAAAGGATTGGGAGGGAACGTAACACCTGAGATACAAGTCAGAAACTGGAACCAACAAGTGACCATCTTCCCACCAAGGGCCAAACCCTCCTCCCTGATGCCCAAGTGACCCTGCCAGTGGAGCATGTCCAGGATGGGAGTTGAGTCCATCTGGGGGAAACAGGAGGGAGGGGTGAGCACTGGCATATTAAACCTGCCAATTCAGGCCCAACCGGGACCTGACCGGCTGGGGATTGGTGTTAAGAACGCCGCCTGCTGCCTAGTGCCTTAACCTCTCAGAACCTGTTTCCTCCTCTGGAAAACGGGATAAGAATAGTATTGACTTCACAAAGATGGTTTAAGGATCCAATAACATGGATGATGTAAAATGCATATACAGCCTGTCCGGCTTGGCTCAGTGGTTGAGCATCAACAGGTGGTTACGGTTTGATTCCTGGTCAGGGCACATGCCCAAGTTGTGGGCTCGATTGCCAATGTGGGGCGTGCAGGAGGCAGCCAATCAATGATTCTCTCTCATCATTGATGTTTCCATCTCTCTCTCCCTCTCCCTTCCTCTCTGAAATAAATTTAAAAAAATTTTTAAGTGAAATGATAGACACATGCTTCTTTAAAAAAATAAAAATAAAATAGCATGCATAGACAGCGCACAGCAAATAGTAAGCACTCAGAACACCTCCGCCATAAGAGAGAGAAAGGAGGGAGCAAGAAAGTGCTGAGACGACAACAGAGAGAGGGACCAGTAACCCAGGGCCAGCCCAGTCGGTGCTGGGAGTTTGACTCCCAGAAAAGACACAGAACTTGAAAGCATCCACACTTTACCCACTTCCCAAGATGGACTTTTGAGTTCTGGTTCAACTCTCTCATTTTACAAATATATTCTGAGTACCAGAAAAGACAACAATTTCTCTAAGATGCTCAGAGAGTTGGCAGAGAGAGATGGCGCCTGCTCATGGGGGCTGGTGCGGTGGATTACGAGCCTCCCTGTCCCCTCGTCTGCAGTGAGGGCGATGGCAGACTGAGAAGCCCTGCAGTGGCAGGAGCAGCAATGGGCAGCGAGGTGCAGAGAAGGACACGGAGGGCAGGGGACTGACTTGTCCTGCCCATCCCCTGCGCGCCAGGCCCTGTGCTAGGCGCTTCATTAAAACCAGCACAGGCTCAATTCTCTTCAGCCTGTGAGGGACTGTCCCCATTTTTCAGATGAGGGTGTGGATGCCTAAGGCCCCCGAAGAGCTAGCGAATGGAGCTGGATCTTGAATCCCATTGTGTGTGACCCCAAAAACTGTCCTGCTTCTGCCTGGAAATGGAAAGGCCTGCACTTGGGACCGCCACGAACTGGCTGTAGCATTGGACAAGTCCTTTCTCTCTGGACTCAAGTTCTTTCTGTAAACAAGGAGGGTAGATACCAGGCCCTTCCAGCTGGAGCTGACATTCTTGGAATTCTCAACTAACCCCTCCCAGCATCCATCCGGGCTGAGTCAGAGGAAAGCCTGCCAGAACACCCCGGAAGCCTCTCATCCACCCTCATCCGCCCTCATCCGGCCTCTTGCCCCCCGGAGCCCTGCCCAGCGGAGGCCTCCACCTGCCGCAGCCCCGGGCAGTGCAATGCCTCCTGCCCTGCGCTCCAGGCTGGTGCCCATCCCCAGCCCACGCCACTCTCTGGGCAAATCTCAACTCAACAGTTTGAGGAAATGAAGCCAAACAATATAGCAAGACCTCAACGAGGTGGCTGTTCCCCCCCAAATCTCTGAGGCTTTGGGAAGCCCACAGGTCAAGATTTAGGCCAGTGCTTCTCAACCTAAATTTTAAAAATGTTTTTAATCTGCTAGGAATTATACTTTTGTAAAAATTAAATATAGTAGATCGTAGTAATGGTTACACAACATTGTGAAGGTACTTAATGCCACTGAATTGTACCCTTACAAAGGTTAAAATGACTCATTTTGTTACGTATATTTTACAATAACTTTCTGATGAAATTAAAAGATGCAGCTTTCACTGCCCACAGTGCTCTTGCAAACATGATGAATGTTCCTAAAATCAGCCGGACTTCCTGGAGGAAGTGTGGCAAGCGCCAAGCCCACAAAGCAACACAGAACAAGAAGGGCAGCATCCTCTCTGCGCAGGGAAAGCTGTGTTGTGACAGGAAGCAGAGCAGCTGTGGTGGGCAGACTAAGATGACTTTCTGCAAAAAAACTAAAACTGCAGAGAAGATTATGCTGAGGCTTGAATGCATTGCGCCCAACTGCAGATCTAAGGGAATGCTGGCCACTAAGAGATGCGAGCATTTTGAGCTGGGAGGACACAGGAAGAAAAAGGGCCAATTGATCCAGCTCTAAGCTTCCTATTTTGTCTTCTTATGTGGCAATAAAACCTTGAGGATATGTTCACTTAAAAAAAAAATGATGCAAAATACTAGCCTTTAATAGTATTCAACAGATTCTAAGTTTCCAAATGCTTAATCTCAGTTCCTGTACTTGTCTCCTTGCAGACCAGTACACTTGTGGGCCGGCCTCAGTCCGAAGACTGCTCTGTGACTGCACTGAAGTCAGCCTGCTGAGAGCTGGGCCCTGGCTTTCCAGAGCCCCTAGGGCAGCGGTTCTCAACCTGTGGGTCGCGACCCCTTTGGGGGTCGAACAACCCTTTCACAGGGGTCACCTAAGACCACAGGAAAACACATATATAATTACATATTGTTTTTGTGATTAATCACTATGCTTTAATTATGTTTAATTTGTAACAATGAAAATACATCCTGCATATCAGATTTTTACATTACGATTCATAACAGTAGCAAAATTACAGTTATGAGGTAGCAACGAAAATAATTTTATGGCTGGAGGACACCACAATATGAGGAACTGTATGAAAGGGTCGCGCCATCAGGAAGGTTGAGAACCACTGTCCTCGAGGACTTTCCAGAAGTAACAGTTCTCCTGCATCTCTGTTCCTCCAAGCAGGTGCTCTGGATGCCATGCAGCCTTGGGCGGACACACCAGTTCACATGAGGCTGGACCCCTCCTCCCACCCCAGTCCGTCCATCTCCCAGGCCTTCTTGATGTACTTGGTCAGTGTCCCCATCAATTGCCCCTGATAACTGTAGGGAGTTGTGGGTGGGTAAGCTGGGAGGGAGAAGTACCCGTAGAGGTGTGCCTTCTTTGCTTCTAACCCATATACCCAAACTTGGCCCGAGCATCACCTCCTACAGGAAGTCCTCCTGGGCCTGCAGGATGAGGAGCCTGCCTGTGCCCCCACCGCACAGCACAGATCTGCCTGTATTTGCACTGAATGGTGGATATGATACATTTGAAAGTGGTGCCTGCTCCTCTCGGGGGTGGGGCACTGTTACCATGTGCTTTGGTTCAAGGGGATGACCAGATTTCAGGCCTTGGCTGGGTGCCCCATGCAGCATACCATCTGCACAACTCTAAGCAGATGGTTGGAGCTCTGGGCCCGACTCCACCAGACTGTGGGGAACTGAAGAGCAGGAATTGGGTTTGGGACATCACATCTTGAGTACAGTAGTCTCTGCCTGGCTGAGCAACAAGAAACACTGCTGGCTTTAAAAAATAAAAAACTACAAAATAAATTGCCCAGTCAGTGGTTGAGCATTGACCCATTACCCAAGAGGTCCCCAGGTCAATTCCCAGTCAGGGCACATGCCCGGGCTGTGGGCTCGATCCCCAGCAGGGGGTGTGCAGGAGGCAGCTGATCAATGTTCTTTCTCGTCGATGTTTCTGTCTATCCCTCTCCCTTCCTCTCTCTCTAAAATCAATAAAATTAAGACACCTAGCTTCCAATTTTAGAAATTCTACCTTCAAAGGTGAGACGAGGGTCCTGAGTCTCTGAATTTTGATAAAGTGCCATGTGACTCTGGTGCCCAGGTGGGGTCTGGCCCGTGAGAGGTGACAATGACTGCAGCTCAGAGGTGCAGCGTGTCTGTGGAAGAGGAATTGGGGGTGTCAGAGGGAGGAGTCACTTATTATACTGTTTACTGTTTATTACATCTTTTCTACTGACTTTGGACCTAAAAATAGTTGGACTGACTGATGAAGTGGCTGCCATCTATGTCAGTTACTGCAAACTCTAGGCCTACAGCAGGGAGGCGCCCACAGTCCTTAAAGAACAGAAGTGGGTGGTCCAGAGGAATGGAGAGCTGTAGAGTGCACATCCCACCTCAAGGGGGCAGCAGCTGCCCAGCGCCTGCTGATTGTGTCCAGGTAGGAAAGTGAGCCCTGTGTTGCCAGATCTTCCGGTTTTTCAAGATAAGCCTGAAATTAGATTTTCAAGAGGAATTCATGATCAACTAATTCAAAAATGTAAAACACAACAGGAGCTGAACACAACATGCCGGTGGACTGACTCCGGCCGCAGGCCACCAGTTGGTGCCTTTAGATCTAGGTTGCCAGGACTGGGCACCTCCGAGGCAAGTCTGCAAAGCCAGAGCAGAGCCATCCTCCGCTTCCAGGAAAACGGGTTGACTCCCCATGAGGTCCACAAAGAACGAGGGCAAAGCCAGTGCCTAGAGGTGGACCACAGGGCTCACCCACCCACTCGGACATTTTGTTGGATACATATTTCTTAACCTCCCACCAAGTGCCAGATCCAGTGGTGAACGTGACAGGCACAGTCCCTGTTCTGGGGGACCCTCTGGTCCAGCTAGGGAGACACACTTCAAACCAGTAATTGCATAATAGTTCATTCATTTGTGATACGTGATGGGCGGCAGTATAGCATGGGAGTTACAAGTTTGGGTTTGACACAAAGACCCCAAATAGTCAAAGCAATCCTGAGGAAAAAAAGAACAAATCTGGAGGTAGCACACTCCCTGATTTCAAACTATACTACAAAGCTACAGTAGTCGAAACAGTATAGTATTGGCAGAAAAAGACACACAGGAATAGAACTGAGAACCCAGAAATAAACCCACACATATATGGGCAACTAACTTATGACAAAGGAGCCAAGAATATGCAATGGGGAAAGTCTCTTCAGTAAATGGTGTTGGGAGAATTGGAACGCCACATGCAAAAGAATAAAACTAGACTGCTATTTGACACCATATGCAAAAATTAACTCCATATGGACTAAAGATGTGAGCATAAGCCCTGAAACAATGCACGGAAGAAAACATATAGGCACTAAGCTTCTGGACCTTGGTCTCAATGTTGCTTTTGTGAATTTGACCCCAAAGGCAAGGGAAACAAAAGCAACAATAAACAAATGGGATTACATCAAACTCAAAAGCTTCTGCACAGCAAAGGAAACCATCAAAACGAGAAGGCAACCTACTGAATGAGAGATTTTTACAAATGATACTTACCATAAGGAATTAATATCCACAATATATAAAGAACTTACACAATTCAACAACAAAGCAATCTGATTTTAAAATGGCAGAGGATGTGAATAGACATTTTTCCAAGGAAGACATACAGAAGGCTAACATGCATGTGAAAAGATGCTCAACATCACTAATTATTAGGGAAATGCCAATCAAAACCACAATGAGATACCACCTCACACCTGTTAGAATGGCTATTATTAAAAAAGATAATAAATAAGTGCTGGAGAGAATGTGAAGGAAAGGGAGCCCTCAGGCACCATTGGGATGTAAATTAACGCAGTCACTCAGGAAAAGAGTATAGAGTTTCCTTTAAATAGTCGGAGGGGATGGGGTAAGGGTAGGGAAAATTGGAGAAAAGGGGTTAAATATGTGGTAACAGAAGGAAACTAGATTTTTGGTGGTCAGCATGCAATCGCGTATGCACATGCTGAATTATAATGCTGTAGAGAGCTGTGAGAGCACGTAAAAGGGGTGTCTAGCTTCGCTGGGAGCCCCAAGCCCGCCCCAATCCCAGGGATACTGGGGCTTCTTGCCAGTAAGGGGGGCGGAAGGCCACAGGATGGAAGCCTGGGCCCGAGGCCGCCTGCGCCCAGAGGCTCAGTGCCCCTCACACCCACCATTCTGCTGTGGCCGCGGGGATTTGGCTAATCTCCCACCTGTAGCTTCTTCACTTGGACCCATTTCACAGCCCACTTGTCCTCCTGGGCACTTGTCCTCGTTGGACTTGGTGCCCAAGGACAGGGAAGGTACCACTCTGGACCACGCTTGCTTTTCCCAGAGCGCTTTTCCCTTCTGAGTCCTCCCTTTTGGAGCTCACCAAATCCTACAGTTAAGTTTTTAAAATCTGGGTGTGCACAAAACAAGTCAGCACGCCCTCCCCGGCCCTTTCAGTGCACAATACCAGCTTCTGCTGGCAGAGGCCTCAGACGCAGGGACACTGTGGACCTTCTGTTTGACCTGAGAGAAGAGTGAGGAGGTGGCAGGAGACTGAAGTAGCAGCAGTTTCTGGGGCCTTGGAGTTCACCTCAGTGGGTGGATCCTGAATGGCCCCTGACCTCAGGGGTCTGCAATCTAACCAGGTAGAGAGGACCCAGAACTAGGCTTGGATTTGGAGGGGATCTTCAGGGCACCGAATGTAACCTCCTGCCCAAAGGGGGAGCCCTTTTCTGGGGAGCCAGGCCTTCACCTTCGTATTGCTCGTAAGTGAATGTTTAACAGGGACCCGGACAACTGCATTACGTAGTTGGGTAGCCAAATTGTTCCCGGAAGGACAGACGCACAAGGGGTGCTAAAACAGCCCTGGAAATCGGGACTCTCCGCTGGGAAAACAGCACCCAGAGCAGAGAGGAAACCTTCCTAAAGGTCTGGTGGGTCAGGGCCAAAACCTCTCTTCTCCAGAATAGCAGGTTACTCCCGCCACCAAACCACTAAAGCCCCTTGGTTAGTACGAGCACAGGGTCCAGAACAGTGTTCTTAGCTGCTGTAAACTCTCCTCCTTCCCGCAGAAGCACACCATACGCTGGGACCCCATTTCATCTCTCCATTGCTAGCACGTAGTCCAATGTGGTCCACATTCTAGGTGTTTGTTAAATGTAGATTTAAGGGCTTCTTCACATCCCTCAAACTTCTTGTCCACCGAGGTCACGCAACCACCATGTTCAAGTGCAAAAGCTTCAGAAAGAAGGAACAAGCCTTATTTTCCACTCAAACCAAAGGGAGAGGAGTGTGCTCCTCGGAGAGGCCCTGCTGGGAGAGAGGCACACGCTGAGGCCAGGAGAGAACCCCTGGGCACCCACCATTCCTCCTTCCCTCCAAATTATATGCAAAGAATTTTGGAGTGGAAGGTAGGTAACTAACCTAGCTCAACCTTCTGTTTTATCCAGGAGAAAACTAGGCCCAGGACTAAGTGTATCTCCAAGGTCAGAGTGAAACAGAAAAGCAGGGCTTCTGAGTTTGTGGGTAAGATGCACACCCTTTAGTCTGACATCATTGTCATGAGGTGGGAGCGGAGGACCACTTTCTGATACTGTCAGGGCCACCTCGGCTGGTTGCAACTAAAAGGATCCAGCTTGATCCCTTTCTTGCTTTTCCCTTCTGAGCCCTACATAAACAAAAGCTTACTGCCATCTACAGGACACCTTGTATCATTACTCCGAACTTCTACCTTTGGGCCATCTTTATATCCCAGCTACTCAGAATTTGTTCTAAAGGTTCCACCCACCATCTGACCCAGGCAAACCTCTAACACCTACTAAGTGCCAGAGACTGAGGATCCGCGTTCCTGCACACAAGCCTCACCTTGACCTCTATTTAGACACTGCCTGACCCACTGTGTTACTAAACTACACTTGATCTTGCTCCTTTTGGCTCTACATGGCCTTAACTCTTTAAATTCATTTTTATTTTGAATTTCTATAATTAATCATTTTGGTCTAAGTAAATATATAAGTCAGTACAAGGTACACAAAAGCTGCAGAATCATTTCTAATTCCAAGTATAAACTTAGCTTCACTCACTGGCCTCTGGACAAAAATAGTACTTTTTTATGAGTCGTGCTAAATATGTACTAAGTAGTTCTAAGCGTGCTCTCTTTACATATACCAACTCACTTAATCCTAACATAGAGGAAGACTGAGAGAAGCTGTTATCCTTCTAAGTTTGGTAAAACCCTCATCAAGATAAAGGCAGAGCTGCAGGGCACTCTTGGAGGCATGCAGACCTGACTGCAGCATTAGCCCTCCTCACCATAGGTGCTGGCTCCCAAGAGCTGGTGCACAGATGGCTGAGAAGCAAATAATCATATGGAATTAAGGCTCTTTCCCAAATACCCTGGGAAAGCTGCCAAAGGCTTTCCCTGAACTGAGAGGCAGTGCTCTGACAACAGTATCACACAGCCTCTGGATACAAGATGAAGTAACTGCCAATCTTAAGCACCCAAGTCAAATGCTGCTCCCGGGAATGCGGTTCCCTTTAATCACGTCACGGGAGTTGCCACAGGGGCACAGAAAGTTTTATGAATGTTCCAATTCTTGAGTCACAGGTTCCATAGCAGGAAACGGTTAATATGCACCCCATCCCCAACTGTAACACCAAGCAAACTGTCAAATACCTTTAACTAGGATCTAAAGATTTCCTCTAAACTATTCTCTAGAAACATCATTTATGGCTTGAAGTCTGCCTTTTTAACAGGGACACAGAAACAAAAAAACGCTTGTTTGCAAATAAACATCAGAAAGACTATGTAACAGCTGATCTGGGCCACAGCATGACAACAAAGTGACGATTGTGGAAGAAGACAATGCAAACAACTCTGGTGCAAAAGTCTCAGGGCAGAGAACTTGCAGGATGGGTATTCCCGCCAGCCCAAAGGCCCCACCCAGCACAACAGAAGCTAGGAGGGTCTCCATCACTGGACCATTTATTACCTGGGTCGAAATAAGTCACTGCCACTAACAGCACTGTGCAGTTTTATTAACCATTCAAGTACAGTAGCATCTGGTAAGATCGGGACAGAATTGGGATTTAAAAGTGAACAGATATTCAGCATCTAACAATTTAAAAGAAGCCACTACATACTCTTTTCACAAACATGTTTTCACAGAGCCAAAACAGTACTAGCCATTGACCCAGCACACCAAGTGTACTGAAGTAGAAAAGGTACAACAAGAAAAATAGCTACATTAGAAAGACCTCAACACTTTAGAAAAAGAGTAAAACACTTTCAGTTTCTCCCCTTTAACCCCTAAAACAACATCATACAATTTGGATCTACCTATGGTCCTACATCAGCTTCTAGAATATTTGTCAGGAGGGCAAAAATAAAATGACACTGGCCAGTACAGTCTTTGGATATTTAGGAAGGGGAGGGGGAGAAAATCAGTTCTCAAAACAAATTAGTCAGCTTCAGTCTCGTCAGCAGGATCTTTGGATTCTTTGTTCTTCCGCACTTCTTCAATGTGCTTGTCCTGTAAAGAAACAGTATATATCATCAGTCAAATAAAGCAGCCTGCCAAGTCACACCGCCTGAAGAGGCCCAACACAGTGTCAGTACGTTTATTATATAATAATATTATAAATATAGTAGTCACCCATTTCCTCGGTTTTGCTTTTCATGGTTTCAGTTAACTGCGGGCAACTGCAGTATGAAAATGTTAAATGGAAAACTCCAGAAATAAACATTTCATAAAGTTTTAAATTATATGTCCTTCTGAATGGCATGATGAATTCTCATGCTGTCTCGCTTGTCCTGCCAGGATAAAATCATCCCTTTGCCCAGTGTATTCACATTGTACTACCTGCCTATTAAGTCATTTAGTAGCTGTCTCAGTTATCAAATCAATTGTCACGATATCACAGTATCTATGTTCACGTAACCCTTCTTTTACTTAATGACCTGAAAATACAAGAGTAGTAATGCTGGCAATGTGGATATGCCAAAGAGAAGCCGTAAACGTTATCACAGGCAAGTATGCACAGGGAAAAACAGTGTATACATTCAGAGTTTGCTACTATCCGTGGTTTTAGGCATCCATTGGGGGTCTTGGAACACAGCCCACACAGATGAGGGAGGACTACTATATAATTATATTATGTGAATCACATAATTAAGAGTTCTAAGACATAATCTTCAAACTTCCTGGATCATCCGAGGAATCTAATGATTGAGCCTCCTACTGTTCTTCCAAAGAAAGTGCTATTATGCTGGAAATTGTTGAATATTCCATCTTATTTTTTTTAATTGATTTCATTTTTAAAAAATATATTTTTATTTCAGAGAGGAAGGGAGAGGGAGAGAGAGGGAAACATCAATGGCAGAGGTATTGCCATGCCTCTCTCCTGGGGATTGAGACCACAATCAGGCATGTTGCCCTTGACTGGAATCGAAACCTGGACCCTTCAGTCCTCAGGCTGATGCTCTACCCACTGAGCCAAACCAGCTAGGGCTATTCCATCTTATTTTGAAACAAGATACCTCTCATTTATGTTTTTATTTTATTTTATTTTTTTGGTAAAGAAGCATGAATTTATTAGGTCATCTGGAAAACCAGATGGGCTGAGCCCCCAAATGGCACCAGTGCAGGAAGGACACCTCTCATTTAACATGTTAAGCCCCCAAATTGATGACAAAGATGCCAAACACCTTTGATCAAGGCCATTAGTGGAAGCCAGTTCACTGGTACATGAAACTTCAAGCCTCCTTCAAGGCGGAGACACCCACCTTCTCTCGCAAACGCTCCAGTTTGGCAGCCATCTGTGCCTCGCGGTTCTCCTTGTTGGCTTCCATTTTGTGGGTCAGCTTCTCCTCTGCCATTTTACTGAAGTTGTTGTTCTCTTCGATTGCTTTCTGAAGCACTTCTTTCTCGTGCTCTCGTTTCTCAGCAAGCTGCTTCAAGACCTCAGCTTCATGGGACTAAAGGCAGAACATGAGATCTCTTCAGATAACACTGAAGCGGGCCCTGGATTATCTGTATCTAAATATTATGAACATCATTTTCTAGTGTTTGTGTTTACTTTGGCAAACTGTTTGCTCAGAGAACCTTATCCAATTACTCCTTAAGGAAATCCTTATAAAATTTACTGCTTAATGGTATCAAGATGACTTGAGTGAGATGCACTTAAAAATGGAACTTTATTTATTTATTTTTTAAAATATATTTTATTGATTTTTTACAGAGAGGAAGGGAGAGGGATAGAGAGTTAGAAACATAGATGAGAGAGAAACATCGATCAGTTGCCTCCTGCACACCCTCCACTGGGGATGTGCTTGCAACCAAGGTACATGCCCTTGACCGGAATCGAACCCGGGACCCTTGAGTCCGCAGGCTAATGCTCTATCCACTGAGCCAAACCAGTTAGGGCAAAAAAATGGAACTTTATTATAAAGAATTTTGTTCTTTAACTTCAAAGGCTATCCAGAGAAAATTAGCTCATTATAAAAAGTGTAACCATACTGATAAAATACATGAATGACAGAAATTTTAAGCCTCCAGATTACTATTTAAGCCAAAAGGATTTCTGTCTCAAAGAAAAGCTTTCCTCTGTGGAAGCTGCACTAACTTCCAGACCCCTGGAGCTTGACTACCATGGTGTGCCTCCTTCAACAGACTCAGAATAGCTTGTTACCAAACAGACTCCGATGTGTTTGGAAGCACTGACTTGCAGGAAAACTACAGAGCATCTGCCACTGGTTCTGTTAATTCTCTTTTGCAAAATCCCAATCATAAAACACAGGCTAATGGCTACAGGGCCACGGGGGATTTCTCAATGCTTCTCTGTCCAGCTTTAGGCTGCATTTCTTCCATGAACACAAACGACAGAGGAGAGCAGGTAGGGGGCGATGCATCACTGCACACACTGCCATCTTCCTGGGGAAAGGCTTTGCAGTGTTGATAGTGGGCTAGTGTACGTGCATTCAACTGTGGCACTGAAAAGTGCACAGCACATGCTACAGAAGCTTAAAAAGGGGCCTATATGTGGACGTGTGTGGTTACATGTATTGTATTGGACTTAAATTGCACTTGCTGTGTTGATGGGGGCAGGTTATTACTTTACCTTTTTCTGATTTAGTTTTCCTAATTTCAAAATTAAACCCATTAACCCCAATCAGGGTTATTGGTAAGGGGGACTAAATGAGAATTTATGTAAAATTCTCGATTAATAGAATAATGTTGAATGGAAGGAAATATTCCAACATGTTAATGGTTATTTCTAGGAAGTAAGATAATAAATAATCAATTTCGTATTTATAAACTTCTGGGTTTCCCAATTTTTCTATAACAAGCATATTAATGCTTATTGATTTTTCTGATTAGTTATTTTTAAAGATGTCTACTTTAAATAGAATAGCTTACATAAGAGAAAAGCTGCCACAATACCAGAATGCCAGCTGAGCAACAAAATCACACTACTAGCAATTTAAAATGTTTTTTCTTTTTCTTTCTTTCTTTTTTTTTTAATTGATTTCAGAGAGGAAGGGAGAGGGAAAAGAGAGACAGAAACATCAATGACAAGAGAGAATCATGGATCGGCTGCCTCCCACACGCCCCCCACTGGGGATTGAGCCTAAAACCTGGGCATGTGCCCTGACCGGTAATCGAACCTGGGACCCTTCAGTTCGCAGGCTGACGCTCTATCCACTGAGCCAAACCAGCCAGGGCTGAAGTTTTTATTGTATAGTTCTCAAGGAAACAAAAACAAAAATACTACACAGGCACACACACAAATCAAAAGAAACCCCCCAAATCTAAAAAGACAGAAAAAGAGTCATCCACCAATTCCTTTTCAAAGAAAAAGCATGAGAAGCATGAACTCTGGTTTCAGACAGACCTGGGCTTGAATTCTGGCTCCAATACTCACGGGCTATATGACTTAGGGAATGACAACATTCTCAAGACCATTTTCTAAGCTTGGTATCTATCACCTACCCTTTTAGAGTCACTGTATTAAAAGAGAAAAATATAAGTAAATAAGTTGGTGTATAATAGGAGCTCAATAAATGATGGTTGGTGTTTTCCTCCAGCCACTGGCATTACGTAATTTTCACGTAAGTATAACCACTGTCTAGCTACAATTCTGTTTTCCTCCTGTTGTGGAAATAAAACTGATTTGCCACATTACTTTAATAAATACCATTTTCTGTGAATTGTGATGTTTACCTTGCGTCTTTCTTCTGCAGCTTCTAATTTCTTCTGAATTTCCTCCAGGGAAAGATCCTTCTTCTTTGGAGGGGAAAGGGGGAATTCTGGGACGGATTCTTTTGATCGAGGGCTGAGAATCAGCTCAAAAGCCTGGCCTGAAGCACGCTTCTCCAATTCTTTCACCTGGATATCTGGATTTGATCGTATTTATAATGTATTCAGAAAAACAGGGCTTTCCTATTCTAATAAACTGTTCTATAATTTTCTAAAAGCCAAATCAATGTAATGAATAGAATTAGGGCTAATGAAGCTGTGTTTGCAAGCAAGAAATTATGTAAATACCACGTCCCCAAAAAACAAAGTTCAGCATTTTCTGATTAATAAATACCATTTTGCTATATCAGTATTGACAATCACTTTCATGAACAAAAGAAAGACTTGTGCAAAACTCCACATTTTGCTTCAGAGCAAGCCAAATCGTCTAATAATGAAACAATTAATTATAAGCTCTCCGTACGTTCAAATGATAGCCATTTTTTCTTCTTTAATTATTCTCCAATTTATAAAATATATTCTTTATAAAACCAAAACACAGGTACCAAATTAATGGCTAAGACTTAAGCCACCTCCTATTCTTAAACCATAAGCCCATCACAATTTCCGTTTTCCCAAATCGTTTACCTACCAGAAGAAGCCATGGTGAACAGAAGACAAGAGCCTGGCAATATATTCTACACAATCCACTGGCAAGGAAAGCCCTGAAAATGATTTTCAAAAGCATGCAATCAATTTCTTTGCATTTCTATATATCAGCAATCCCTTGGGGACCTCAAATCACATCCACATTAATCAATGTCAGAAAAAATCACTATCGTGGAATTAAGTAAGACATCATTAACTAGAAATTATGGAAATCTCAAAAAATACCAACCATTGGGAAATTTCAACTGAATAGAACGTTGGTTGTAGTTCACTCAACAGTAAGACCGGAGCCATCTTAATAGTGCCCACGACTCATTGTGCAAATGAAATACCCACCCCTGCTTTGTCTATGTCTGCCGTGGTGGAAAACAAAACGCCCAGGCTAATATTAGCCAGTAATGTTGAACTCCTATTGTTCTTGGGGCTTAAGCTCCTTGTCCAACAACGGGCAAAATTAGTTTTATCAATATCTACGTTTTACGTTCTATTTGTTGCCTTATGTCACGAAAAATTCTACATCCTATCTTGATTTTTTTAAGGTCATGATTCTTCTAGGCCCTACGCTAGTATCAAAAACCTAAGATTACAGGTCCCTACCGGCTGGAAATTAAAATCAGAGGCAGAGAAATGCTCTAACATTAGCAGAGCATTGAACGCAGCAGCGGCCCCCAGGATGGGCGTGGCCCTGGCCCGAAAGCGGCCCCCGACCAATCAGAACACGCTCAATGCTCCGGCCCCTGGCCCCGCCCCCTTCCTCCCCGCGCCTTTTCGAATCCGAACTCACAACACCCAGGAGCCCGCGAGCGTGGAAAGGGGAGGGGTGGGCGGGACTAACGGTCCTATCGGATGACTCCGCCCACCCCGGGCTTCTCCCCGTGGACGCCCCCCCCACTCCCGCCAAAATCACCTTGAAGCCACCCCCCACCCAGCCGCGGCTCGGGAGCGGGCCGTGGGCCAGCCTCCACACCCGCTCACCACCACCTCCCTGCGCTCCCACCCAACCCACTGCCACCCTGGCTGTCCGCGCCCCGCATCGCCAGGGCAGGAGTCTCCGTGGGGTGTTAGCCTCTCGGGCGCGGCCCCACAGTCGCTGGGTGAAGACCATCGCGGGGAGCGGGCGCAGCCCCAGCGTGGCGCAGTCTGGCCCTAAGGGCGCTGCTGCCAGGAGGCGCCTCCCTGGCCCTTCAGACAATGGGGACCCCAGCGGGGCCACGACTGGAGTAGGAGGGAGGGAGGCAAACGGGGACCCACGCCCCCTATTGTCTCCTCGACAGCACCCGGGGGCTAACGCCGGAGGCTTGCCCAGCTGGCCGCGCCCCTTCCCCACGGCAGCCGCGCCCCCAGATAGTGGGGACAATGCCCAGGCTCCGCCCGAGCCACACACAAAGCGCAGCGACCCCCACCCATCAGCCCCTCAGGGGCCCGCGGCCGCGCCCGCCGTCTCCCAGCTGGGAGCCGACTCGAAGACGCAGCCCATCCTGTCCATCCCGTCCCCCTGGCTGCCTGCAGGCTCCTCCAAGAAGCCCAGACCCACCTGCCCGGTCCGAGCCGCCTGGCCGCACTGAGCACCAACAGACCCGAGCGCGCACAAAAGCGCCAAACAGCGGCACGTGACCTCCCCGGAGGGCTCTGCATTGGCTGAGAGGGGCGGCACGTGCCGACCCCTTCCCCCGACAGCGCAGTGGACCCCGCCCCTGTGGGCCCCGGAGCACCTCGGGAAATGTAGTCCAGGCTGGCTTGGCAGGAGGACAATGCGAGGGGTGGGGGCGTTTAGGGGTCCCCCCAGGTGTAAACCGGGGACCCAGGCGGTTGTCTAGCGGCGGAAAAGGACATGGCCCTTGGTCTGGATCTGAACCAGCTCTCCCATCCCTGGGAAAAGGGCAGGACGGGGCGGGGCGGGGTGGGGCGGGGTCCCTCCGCACCTCTCCGAGGGTGGCTGCCTGGACTCCGCCTCGGTTGGGCTACTTGCTCCGCTTCGTCGAAAGGACAATACTCAGATGGCGCAGTGCCCCAACGGTGTCCCATCCGGTGCCTCTACCTAAGATGCCCAAGCCCTTGTGACAGGACAATGCCACTCTACGACCCTTGGAAAGGCCCCCTGCACCCGAGGCCGTACCTTGGCACCTGCGTATCACCTGTATTGTGACATCATCGTAATCCCTAAACCACTCCGCCCTAACAGATCACGGGCGTGGCCCTTTCCTCACTGTGTGCGTTCTCGCTACCATCCTACGGGTCCCCAAACTGGCGATCAGAGCTGAGGAGGGAGAGTGTGAGTGACTTAGACCAAAAGCTCTGGAATTTGATCTCCTTGGTCTAACAGTCACTTGGCTTAAATGCAGACTCCATCTGTTCTGCCTGCCTTTGGCCAGATGATAGAGAAGGAAGAGCAAAAGCAGTTACACAAACTGCCCTTACGTGTTGCTTTTGTTCTCGGAGCACGTGCTCCCCAGAGCGATGCAGGGCCTTTTTTTAAAAAAATTTAAAACAAAAGGAGCCACAAGGTCACTATTCCTCCACGCCCGGATAGATCCAAGCACAGCAGAGGTACAAAGGAAATTGGTCTGACCCTGGCTATCGGATTAGAATGATTGGCCTCCCTCTTCCCACAAAAAGGCCCGAGGGGAAAAAATAAAATGAATATGGTTCTCAGGCCCCTCCTCCCATTCCCCTGATCAAGGCTGTGTCCTCAGGTAGTGGTCATTACACTAATGCACCTGCTTTGACATCCTAACTGGGTAGAAGAATACCTTCATTTTATTAATCAATGGGCTCCCTTTCCCCAAACCCAGAAACAAATATGTCCAACTCTGCTGAAACAACAATCCTAATTTTAAAAGACTCTCCATGTCCTGCTAGTCACTAAAGATGTGCTAGAGATAAATGCAGTGAATCGGTGCCAAGACAAGGAAAACTGGATCATACAGGCAGCAGACACACCACACAAAGCAAACAGTAAGCAATGTACTGTGGCCTGAAATATGCTTGTTGCTGCATTTTCTACAACAATTGCCCTTCTGTGGGGTCAGCCTTTCCCCTGCCCCCAATCTAAGTGGTTTTCCCTTAGCATGTGAGCAGGACCAGAAATCACTCAGATTCTCAGCCCTGAAAGGCTTCTCCTTCTCAGACCAAACTTGGCCACGAAACAGCCAGGTGTTTCCATCTTTTTCAGTTTTCTGAGTGAAATTTCAGAAATCGTTAGAAAAGCTGGAGAGAGGTGAGGACTCGACCTCCCTGAAGCGACAGATTGGCAGGCAACACAACCGAGCAAGGAACCCAAGACCAAGAGTTCTATTATCCCCGGAACCACCCTTTATCTTGAAGTCTTTGTACTTGATCTGGAGGTTTCCAGAGGAAGGTCCCACCCATTTGCTGCATTAAAAAAGGAAAAGGAAAGAAATTGCCACGCAAAAAATCTCACATTTCTGACTATTAATGTTGTGACAGGAAAAAAATTAATCTTTCAAAACACTGATTATTTTAAAGCATTTACAACGCTTCCCCCCACCTTTTCTTTCTCCTTAGAGCAGATGTCTATTTCCATGGAAACCATAGCTAGCAAGAAGATGTCAGAACTCATGTAGATTTCTAATCCTTGTTAACGATGCCACTTAGCTTCTGGGTTTGTTGTTAGATGCCTGGTCCTGCCAGTTTGGTGACAAGGATTTCCGGAGAGCCTCGCTGTTGCTTGGGGACTGAGGAGGCTGGGATAAGGTTTTCCCTAGAATGATCCCAAGAATAAAAATGTGCTGGTGCAGTGGGACGATGCCTGTTTTTAGGGTAGGGTTGTCTTTCTGAGAGCCAGATCAGAGCTATCTATTGTTAGCTCTTAGGGGTGTTCATATATGAGCCCTGGAATAGGAAGGGCTGTCAACTATAAGGAGACAAAACAGTTTTGCCACTTCACCATGGAGAGGGACAGAGCTCCCTTCTTGGACGCTTCCTAAAACTAACTCAAAACCCAGTCCCCCCTGAAGTGGCAGCACAAAGTTAATGCTCACATCTTGGCTCTGTCTCTCCTTCCCCATGAGAATTGCTTTTGCCTCTGCTCAGATGGTTTGGTCGGATTGCACTGGAGCTGGCTGGAACTGGATCAGCACAGAGTGAAGTCAAGATAGGGCAGCCATCCAGCTTATTTGATCTGTGTAGACAGCTACAGGGGAGCACTTCAGGCTTCAAAGTCCAGAAGGGATGTCTACACGGATCAGTCGCGCCGGGGCGGTTGTCAGATCTCCTCTGTTCTTACGGAGCACCGGCAGCCTTTGTCCATTGTTGGTGCTGAGGCTGCAGGGGTTGTCTCCCACATAGGCACCCGCTCCACCTCGCTTACAGGGCCTGTCCTTGGCAGAAGGGTGCCGTGGGAGAGGCTTTCTCCTTGTCCCCAGCCTCTCTGTTCCCTTTGTCCCCTAACATTGTGCTCTAACACTCCCCTCCCTGTTCAGATGCTGTCTGTGAAGCTGCCGTTTCACACACTTGGCTCCCTCACTGGAGTAGTACGTCCAAGAAGGCAGGGGCTATATCTTTGTCGTGATATCCCTAGGGCCCAGATCCAGGCCTAGTCCAGGATGGCGGGGCCTGGACATTGCAGTTGACTTTAGACAAGAACAACTCTCACCCTCAGCTTCCTCTTCTGTGATGCCCGAGGATTATGATGAGACTGTGTACATGAAAATACTCAGCACAGTGCCTCTCAAAAGTACCTAATCTGGTCTGTGTAGACAGCTACAGGAGTGCCTAACGCTTGTTAACTATTAGGTACACAAGCAAATTTGTAGATATGTGTTCTTCCCTTCTAAAACACGAATGGTCGTCTACTGTAACTATTTTGCACTTAGGATTTTTTCACTCAACAATACATGTGAGGAATCTTTTCATACAGAGATCTGTTCATAGATCAAGCACTGCCTTGATCTGGGATTCACTGTATGAATGACTGTTCCATAATCTAACCCTGTCTATGATTTTTAAGTTGTTCCAAATTATTTGCTATTTCAAACAATGCAGTAATAAATATAACCTTGTATATAGAGCATTTTCCACATGGGTGAGTATATCTGCAAGATATAGTCCTACACTATATATATTGCAAGGTCAAAGGGCAAACGCATTTGTAATTTGAATAATGCTAAATTGCCTTCCATAGGAGTTGTACCAGTTCAACACCCACAATGAATTACCTCAATTCATTCAAAAATAATGGTTTGAAAGGCTTTGTCCCTAGACAGTTCAGGCATCAGGGAAAAGGAGGGGGAGGACTAGAAATCCCAAGAAAGAGGTGGCTGTCAGTTCTGTCTATATTAATAACTCCTATAAATACTTGACAAGCAGCTGCTGATCTCTGAACAGAGCTGGTGTCTGCACTGTAGCAGTTGTCTCCATCTGTCTGTTGGTTTAGAAGTGTCTGTAGGTGTTGCTATGAGATTGGAAGCTTTTTGAGGGCAGGGTCTTTCTCAGAGCTTTATCCCACTCCCTTCCTCCTGATGCCTGGTACAATGCCTGACATATAACTTAATTAATTCTAAGACATATTTCCCCCACATTTCTGTATCTTTGAAATCAGTTGTATCTCATAGTCAATAAATAACGTCATCATTATTGACAGCATATTTTCTTAGTGGTATATAAAACAATGGTATGACTTAAAATTCAATGTCATTTTGAGTCAGTGAAATATGGTAAACACATATTACATGTGTGAGTGGAATGAGGTCAAGATGTCACTGCCCCTGCCAGCCTTCCCACTCCATGTTCTAACCCTCATCCCTCTTATCAAAGTCCATGCCTTCTTCTGATGATTCTTTTTATGGGGATGACTCCCTTTTATTTCTTGGGTTCTTATTTCTCTCCTGAACTCCAAAACCACACTATTTCTAAATCCTAAAGGACATCTCCTCATGGATGTCCCTACCCCATAAGTCCCTCAAATTCCATATGAGTCACATTGAACTAACATCTTCCCACCAACAACATCTACGGTTTCCCATTCAGCTAGTGGCTTTGCTGGACTCTTGCCCTCCAGGTTTAAAACTTTGGTCAGACTCAACTCTTCCCTCTTTCTCACCCTCCATGCCTCCAATTATAGAAACTTAGCATTTTTCTAGTAGAATGGAACCTTTAAAATGATAATAGCTACAAGAAGAACAATGCTGGAGGACTCATACTTCCTGATTTCAAAACTTAATAAAATGCTGCAAGGATCAAAATAATGTGGTACTGGCATAAGACAGACATATAGATCAATGAATAAAATAGAAAGCCAAGAAAGAAACCCTTGCCTATATGGTCCAATAATTTTGACAAGGATGCCAATACCATTAAATGGGGAAAGGACAGTCTTTTCAACAAATGATATTGGGAAAACTGGATATCCTCATGTAAAAGAATGAAGTTGGCCTGGCTGGTATGGCTCAGCAGTTAACATTGAACCAGGAGGTCATGGTTCAATTCCTGGTCAGGGCGCATGCCCGGGTTGCAGGCTCAACCCCCAGTGGGGGGCATGCAGGAGGCAGTTGATTAATGATTCTCTCTACTCATTGATGTTTCTATTTCACTTTCCCTCTCCCCTCCTCTCTGAAATCAATATATATATATTTAAAAAGAAATTCCAATTCAAAAATGGGCAAAGGACTTGAATAGACATTTTCCAAAGAAGACATACAAATAGCTAATAAGTACATTAAAAGATACTCAGCATCACTAACATTAGGTAAATACAAATAAAAACCACAATGAGATAACACCTCACATCCATTAGGATGGCTATAAAAAAATATCAAGTGTTGTAGAGGCTGTGGAGAAATTGGAACCCTTGTGCACTGTTGGCAGGAATGTACAGCCAATGTGGAAAACTGTATGGCGAGTCCTCAAAAAATTGAAAATAGAATTACCATATGATCCCACAATTCCATGTCTGGGTATACAGCCAACATAACTGAAAGCAGAGTTTTGAAGAGACATTTGCACAACATGTTCACAGCGGCATTATTCACAACAGCTGAAATGTAGAAGTCACTTAAATATCATTGACAGATACACAGAGAAGCAAAATGTGGTAGATACATACAATGGAATATTACTCAGCCTTAAAAAGGAAGGAAATTCTGACACATGCTACAACATGCATGAATCTTGAGGATATTATGCTAAGTGAACTAAGCTAGTCACAAAAAGACAAATACTGTATGAGTCCACACATGTGAGATACTTAGTCAAAATCAGAGAGCCCTAGCTGGGTAGCTTAGTTGGTTAGAACATTGTCCTGATATGCCAAGGTTGTGGGTTCAATCTCCAGTCAGGTTCACATACAAGAAGCAACTAATGAATGCATAAATAAGTGGAACAACAAACCAATCTCTCTCTCTCTCTCTCTCTCTCTCTCTCAACAACAAATAAACATTTTAAAAAGTCACAGAAATAGAAAGTACGATAGTGGTTGCCAGGAGCTGGGGAGAGGGACAGATAGGAATTAGTGTTTAATGGGAATTGAGTTTTTAGTTTCACAAGATGAAAGTGTTATGGAGACGGATGGTGACTATTAAATACATTGTGAGTGTGTTTAATACCACTGGACTGAATACTTAAAAATGTTTTTTTTAAAAAGTAAAAATTTTGTTAAGATGGCATATTTTATTACAATAAAAATAATTGAAAAAAAGATAATAGCTAACATGCTAATACATGCTCATAGAATGTTTACCATGCAGCAGGCACTCCACATGTAATAACTCATTTAGTCCTCATTAACAATCTTATGAGCTATTATTAGCCTAATTATAAAGGTGAGGAAACGAGGGTGACCAACCGTCACAGTTTGCCTGGGGCTGAGGGCTTTTTCTGGGATGCGGGATTTCCAGTGCTAAAACTGGGAAAGTCCCAGGCAAACCCAGATGAGCTGGCCACCCTAATGGAAACTGAGGCACAGAGACAGTGTCTTCTGTAGACATGTCAAATAGGGTCCTGGCCCTAGACCCTGCACTTTGAAGGGCTGTGTTCTCTCTGCCCTTCCTCCTCCAGCTGTGCCCCTTCTCACAGGCAAGGCATCCCTCGAGGATCCAATTCAGGACGCCACCTTGCATGTGGCAGCTGTCTCCTTAACCAGTGACATTTATTTTAATGCGGAGGCTGAAGGTGATTGCTTCCTATTGTTTCTTCCAAGACACCTTTTCCAAATAATCAAAACGTGAGCAAGAAAAATGATGTGGGGGATGGTCAGGTTGGAGCACTCATCCTCTGCTGGGCTTCTGGGGGCTAGGAGGGTGGTTTTCATTTGAGATCTAGTCCTTTAATTTGAATGGGCACTGGTGGGCCTAAAAACAGCCCGGCTGGTGTGGCTCAGTGGTTGAGCATTGATCTATGAACCCAGAGGTCATGATTCGATTCCCCGTTAGGGCACATGCCCAGGTTGCAAGCTCAATCCTCAGTGGGGGCGTGCAGGAGGCAGCTGATCAATGATTTCTCTAATCATTGATCTCTCTTTCTCTCTCCCCCGCCGCCTTCCTCTCTGAAATGAATAAAAATAAAAATTAAAAAAAATCTATTTATTTAAAACAAAAATGAGGAGGGGTCTTATCAGTTACTTTTAATTCAATAACTTTCTGGGTCATTCCATAGCCCATTTTCCCATGGCCTGGCATGGGAACACATTCCCAGTACTCACAAAACTCCAAGCAGTTGGCACTCATCAACAATCTTAACAATTCAGTGAGAACAGAGGTTACAGCTATCACAGGAAGTCGAAACCAAGACTGCTGAAATCACACCCAGTCCGAGGCGGGGGGAAGTATACACTGAGTGGAATTCAAGCCTGGAAGGTGGGGGTGGCTGGGGTGTCAGGCAGAGAAAGGTGGGATGCTGTGTAAGGAAATACACGAGGGGAAGAAAAGATGTGTCACTGGACTTCAGGGTTCATTTACAGACCTTCGAGGGCTTATGGCTAAGCCCTTGCATCAGTTAGTATGCATCAGCACTGCAGGGCATTCGCAGACCCACTGGATTTCCACAGCAGCCTTCTAATTGGTCCCTTCCCTCCATTTCCAACATGGGCACCTGCCAACTCAAATCACTGGAGAGTGCAGGCCCCATTTAAGCAGGAGGAGGGGCTGGATTACTTTTTTTGGGCTGCCTTGATAAAGTACCACTAACTGGGTGGTTTAGCCGACAGAAATTTATTGTCTCCCAGTTCTGGGGGTCAGAAGTCCAAAACCAGGGTGACAGCAGGGCTGGCTCCTTCTGAGGGCTGTGAGGGAGAATCTGCCGTGCTTCCCTTCCAGCTTCCGGTAGCCTCATTGGTTCCTTGGCTTGCAGACTGCATTCACCCCACATCTTCTCATCGTCTCCCCTCTATGTGTGCCTGTCTCTGTGTCCAAACTTCCCCCTTTTATAACGACACCAGGCATATTGGATTAAGGCCCACCCTGACGATCTCACCTTAACTTGATCTCTGCAAAGATGCAATCTACCTATATAAAACCTTAATATGCAAATCGACCTAACAGCAGAAAGACAGGTTGAAAGACCGGTCACTATGATGAGCACTGACCACCAGGGGGCAGACGCTCAACGCAGGAGCTGCCCCCAGCTCGCAGGCCCCGACTGGCAGTGGTGGGCAGCACCAGGCGAGCCAAGGCGGGTGCGAGTGGGGGTTCCTTCCCGATCACCCCACCAGTCGCCCTACAGATCAGCCCTGATCGCCAGCCAGGCCTAGGGGCCCTACCCGTGCACAAATTTCATGCACTGGGCCTCTAGTTTACAAATAAGGTCATATTCATGGGTACAGGGGGTCAGGACTTCAGCATCTACTGGGAAGACACAATTCAATCCGTAGAAGGGGCTCCCACTTAGCTTTGTCTGATGGCTCTCAGGGAACAATGTGTGTCCAGAGAAGCTGGAATTTAGTATTTCCTATGAACTCTTCTGATTTTTAAATATTGGCATCTAGCATGGCACACAAGGCCCTCCATAATTCTTTTTATTTCCTTTTTAAATATATTTCTTATTGTTGATAGTATCATAGTGTATGCATTATTCTGCAACTTTCTGTGCTTGCTTAGTAGATTTTGAGCTCTATCCATGTCCCTGCATTTATAGATCTAACTTACTCCTTCTAACAGCGATATGGTGACCCACCATGAATATAAACGCTATTTTATTTAAACTTGCCCTGTTGATGGCCACTGAGCTGTTTTCAGTGGTGATTAGTTATGGTCCCGCAATGGCAGCCTCCTGTAATGCAGGTGCAAGTATTTCCCCAGGGTGGAAGCCGAGAGAATTGTCAGGGCACAGGGTATGAATGTCTTCAGCTTCCCTAGACAAGGACAAATTGAGAGCCTCCATTTCCCCACAACCTTACCAACGCTTGACGTGGTCTGATTTTACTGCTCCTTACATCTTTATATCTGAGAAGGCTGAGGTCTGCGGTTGTACCGCTTCATCACAGCCACAGAGCAGGTTCAGGGCCAAGTGTAAGCACCAGGTCAGCTGGTTCCCCAGAGCGCAGTCTTTGCACCACACCCTGTGGTCCCTGTAGCCCGCCCTGGAAAACCAAGGAAAGACCCGGTGAGTGCGAGGGGCTGGGGGCGGCGGCGAAGAGGGAGCGGCTGCAATTCTCCAATATGGTGATTACACTATGAGTGGAAACGACTCCAAATCCTCCCAGAAAATGGCTCCGCCGAGCCGCACAGATCTGCTCGCCCCCCCCCCCCCCAGGCAGTTTGCACCTGCAGCTTCCACAGCGACACGGGAGCTGATTGGCTCTTCCCGCCCCGACACGGCGGGGACACAATGGCGGCTCTGCCTGGGAGAAGGGGGACGCCGAGCCTCGCTGGGCTGTGGGTGCGGAGCGCACGGTGGCCAGGGCCACCCCCTGCCACTGGCCGGGCCCGGAGGGTGGGCTGCCCCTGGCCGGGCCCTGCAGCCAGAAAGCGGCGCTAAGATGTCAGGCGGACCTCCCCAGCAGCGCCCCCAGCCGCGCCCGCAGCTCGGGAACGCAGGCTGGACCACGGGAGGGAGAAATGGGAGGCCGGTCGGCGCTCCGCACATCCCAGCCTCCATCAGGGAGCAAGCTCCTCTGCCGGGGCCTCCGCGGAGGGCGAGGAGTGAACTCTGCTTGGGCTCCTCCAGGGGCATAAGGTGAATGAGGGTGAGGCCCTGACCCCCCGCCCCCCGCCCGGACCCCCGCAAGGGCCAGTCCTGGTGTGGAATGTTCTCCCCCAGGAGCTGGTGGCCAGCTTTCCATCTTCCTCTTCAAGGCAGGAAAGCCCGCGGGAGACTTTGGGGGGAAGAACAAAGCTGGCTCCCGCCAGCCTACCTTCCAGAGCCTAGAAGGCCGGCTCCCTTCCTCCCAGTTGGGATTACTTGGAGGGCCAGCATTTTTTTTCTTAAACATTTTTCTTTCTCAGCTACCACCTTTTGAGCCCTTGGTGTATGATCTCATTTCCTCCTCATGGCAACTCCAAGATATGACAGGCTCAGCAAGGACAAGCAATTCCCCAAGGTCACACATATATAGTGGCAAAAGTGGGTTAGGACATCCTCCCAGATGCTGTGTTTTATTTAAAAGTTGTTTTTTTAATTAACTATTTACTCACTTTTGGTAATCTTTCACAGATCCTTTTGATAAAATGACCATTGAGAACAAACACTGCAAACATCACCATATTATTTTTGAATCGTGGGAGGAGTAATTGGTGTATTGCTGGTGAGTGTAAGTAGGTAACACTTCTGGAAAGCAGTTTAACCATTTGAATCAAGAACAACAAAACTACCCATCCCCTTTAATGAGGAAATGGTCACCCTCTAAGGCAGCAGTTCTCAAGGTTCTCAACCTGTAGGTCGCAACCCCTTTGGGGGTTGAACGACCCTTTCACAGGGGTTGCCTAAGACCATCGGAAAACACATATATAATTACATATTGTTTTTGTGATTAATCACTATGCTTTAATTATGTTCCATTTGTAACAATGAAATTGGGGGTCACCACAACATGAGGAACTGTATTAAAGGGTCGCGGCATTAGGGAGGTTGAGAACCACTGCCTAAGGAGACAGCAGTAGCTACCGGCATGTGAAATGCACACTCCCTGGGGCCCAGCAATTCTACAGGAAGGAATCCTTTCTACAGATGGATGCCCTAGCACATGGACACAATGGTAAAGACACTCACCACTGCACTGCCCAAATAGCAAAGGTTGGGAAGCAACCTCAAAATGTATCAATAGGATTGATTACGATAAATCCACTTAAAGAAATTCTATTTTACATACACATATTTTTATTGATTTCAGAGAGGAGTGGAGAGAGAGGGAGAGAGACACAGAAACATCAATGATAAGAGAGACTCACTGATCTGCTGCCTCCTGCACACCCCACACTAGGGATCGAACTCGCAACCCAGGCATGTGCCCTGACCAGGAGTCAAACCGTGACCTCCTGGTTCATAGGTGGATGCTGGCTGGGCTATAGAAATTCTATATAAATATTTCTAGAAAATGAGGCAGTTCTATTTTTTTATATATGGAATAATCATCAAAAATATTAAAAGAGAAAAGTATAAAGTATGTATCTGATGTGCTACTATTTCTATATGAAAAAAGGAATGTATGTTTATGTATGTGTGTATTCATTTTTTGGTCTTTTTCCTAAGAAAAATACACAAGAAACCAAGCAATGGTGTTGCCTTTGAATCGCTTAACGCTTTGCTGCCTCCTGGATTAGTATTGGTCTTAAGGAGGAAAATCACAGCTAAGTCAGAGAAAGACATTTTTTTCATTTTATAACCTTTGGAATTTTGTACCCTGTGAACATATTAGCAATTTAAAAAAATAGATTCACTAAAATCCTACCTCTAGACCCAGTAACTCTCCTTTTTGGGAATCTAGCTTAAGGAAATTACAAAGATTTATACAAAAAAAATATTCACTGGGGTATAAGAGTGAAAAAATGTAGGCAACTTAAAAATCCAACAACAGGGGAATAGCTCAAGAAAATTATGGTAAGTACATATAATACCTATCATGAAATAATAAAACGGACACTTATAAAAATACCTTAGTAACATAGGAAAATGCTTATAACATTAAGTAAAAAAAAAAAAAAAAAGAGCTGGATAGAGAATTATCTGTGCATTATAATCCGAACACGGTGACAACAGCAGCATAGAGAATAATTGGAAGGGAACACGCCAAAGAGTACACGGTCACGGCCACTGGGTGCAGGGATTGTGAGTGATCTTATCTCCCCTGTATAGCTTTCTACACTTTGCACTTTTTATTTTTTTGTAATGGCCACCCATGTCTTGGACAATTTTTTAAAGAAAAAACTTAAAAATAAGTTCCTATGGTATTTAGACACATTAAAGATCTACAGACATATTAACTCAGCGATTCTACTTTCAGAAATAAACCCTGTATAAATAGATGCACAAGGGCTCCGAGCATTATTCATAACAAAAGGTTGTAAACGATTCAGGTGTCTATGAGAGGAAACCACTTATGTAAGTACAGAACACCCAAAAATGTAGACAATTAAGCAACAGTTATGGACAATGGGGTAGGTATGTCAACATGGAAAAAATCTACAGGGTAACATTATTGTGGTGAGAAAAGCTACCTGCAAAACAATGAGTATGTATGGTTGCATGTATGCTAAAGAAATGCCTGGAGGACATGAAACTGTTAACAATAGCTGTCTCTGGTGAAAGGGAAAGACTAGAAGACTACTTTTGCTTTTAACTACATTTATCTGTGGTGTTCCCATCGTTTATAAAAATTTGTTCTCATATCATTTGTGTAATTAAATTAATAATAATAATAATAATAATAATAATAATAATAATGGGGGAGTATAAGCCTAGAGGAAGATCTGAAAAGATTCACAACAATATTACCAGTAGTTCCAGCAGGAATGAGGGATTGGGACACTTTATCCATTTACTTTATATTAAATCATAATTAAAACAACATTAAAAGCCCGGCTGGTGGGCCGGAGCCTCTGCTTTTCCCCAGCTCCACTGTCCCTCTACGTTAGGGCTCTGTTCTCTTAGGTAACCATCTGCTCACGTGCACGGCCCAGGAGCGCAAAGCCCCAGACAGGACCGGCCTCGCTTCTCCTCTTACCAGAGAGGAGGAAGCCGAGATGCTGAGACAACCTCCTGGCTGCTCTGCTGGGAAAGTGGACTCAGGCGACCTGGATGCCAGGCCCCTTCTCTCCCACCTTCGGTTTCCAGAGATAACCCACAGGAGGGGAGGGGAGGGCTGTTGCCTCCAGGCCAGCGAGGACAGGGCTTGAAGCCACAAATGAATGGTATCAGTGTAGCATCAAATGAGAACACAATAAACCCCATCATTTGCCGAGTTCCCTCTGGGCTCAGCTTCCAGTTCCTTTCCCAGACAATGGCTGGTCACATCCCCACATGGCTTCTGCCAAGCTTTCCAGAGGGATGGGGAGAGCAAGGGGCCAAATTGGCCTCCAGTGGCCAACACTGCAAGATTCACCTCTAATGGCACGGAGGGAGCCTGGGAACCTCCCAGGGCCCAGGAGCTCATCGCTGGGAGATGTTTGCTCCAAAAACCGAGCAGCAGGCAGCTGTGGTCGGCGGGAGGACACTGGCCTAGAAGCAGAAAACCTGGGGTTTCAGGAGCCAGTGCTGCCGTGTCTCCCTGTGTGACCCTGGCAACTCACCAGATCCAGTGTCTGGGCGTCAGGGGCAGACAGGAGCTTCTGTGTCTGGGGGAGAAAGGGCGGTGTCAAGCCCCCTCCCCCATCATGGCTGCCTCAGAATCCTGGATGTCGGTGAAGCTGCTGGTCCCTCTTCCCTCGCAGCTGCTGCCTGTCTGTCTCCATGGCAACCAGGCCAAGAGACTGATTTGCCAGGGTCCAGGCTCTGCCGCTTACCTTGGAGCTGGGTTTTAACTTGTCTTTCTGGAAGCCGGTCCACCGCCACTCCCAGGAGCCTCTGACAGCATCCCCTTCGCCGCTGGGCCAGCCAGAAAAGACACACCACTTGTCCTTGATAACCATACCCACTTGTGGAGCAGAAAGACGGGCTCACACCCCATGGCTTTGTAATTACTAATGATTTGTGTTTCAAAGACCCCTGTCCCTCTGACTAGCTGCTCTGGCTGCTCTAGGGATCTGCAAGAACAGATGGCTTAGGGAACAGGCCACATGCAAGGAGGTCCCCAACCTCCCCCTTTCCATGCCCTCAGGCTCCTCACTGCTGTCTGTTGGCTTATGGCTGGGTCCAGAAGTCCTGCTGGAGCCTGTCTGGGTCTAACAAAACTAAAACATAAAAAATCACGATGATCATCTTTCTCAGAAGGTTGTGAGGGTCAGGTAGGCACTCAGAGCTTTACAGGTCTCTGCCTTGGACAGAGTAAAATTTACCTCAGGACCATTTTATTTATTTTTATTTGTTGTTTTTAATCCTCACCCAAGGATATTTTCCCACTGATTTTTAGGATGGAAAACCCTAAAAATCAGTGGGTAAATTAAAGGAGAAAAAAATGGAAGAGAGAGAAACATCGATTGGTTGCCTCCTGCACAAGCCCTGACCAGGGCCAGGGTAGGGGAGGAACCTGCAACCAAGGTACATGCCCTTGACCAGAACAGAACCCAGACCCTTTGGTCTGCAGGTCGAAGCTCTATCAGCTGAGCCAAACCGGCTAGGGCCCCGCAGGGCTGTTTTAAATGGGACAGCTATCTTTCTCTGTTTCTGCTCTGATACCCTGGCTGTAGCTCCCTAGGGGACAGGGATAACATGGCTGCCTCTTCCCAGGAGACGGCACACTGCCTTGTGCTCAGCGGGTGCCTTCACGATCACCTCCACAGCACAGAAGTACCTTTATCGACCAAAAATTCTGACTGAAGTTAGGAGGCCTGGTCCTGGGCCTAGCCCTGCAGCTAACTTGCTGAGCAACTTTGAGCAAGTCACCTTTTCTGGGCCTCAGTCTCCCCATCTGTAAAGTAAGTTGGACTGTGACCTCTAAAGGTTCCTTCTCAGCTCCCACTCTCTCTGGCCAAGGAAGAAGTCCACACAGTTCTCCACAGAAGAAACTGCATTAAACTCGGGGTACATTAAAGGGGAAAAAAATCATGAAATGGCAACTTTGGACCCTAATGTCCCAACTGAAAAGGGCTCAGAGAACAGACAACTAGGATGAAATGCCATCCAAGCGACGAGTTCTGGAAGCGAAGTACCTGCTCCACTCCCAGCCCCGTCTGAGGAAGGCGTCCTGAGTTCTCTCTGCATAAGGTCGCAGAGGGCTGTGATTAAAACCAATCCTGCTCGCACCTGGGATGGGATGGCCAGTGGCTGGCCAACTCCTACCGTGGTGGCTTGACAGAAACCCCTGCCTGATGGAGCAGGTTACACTGGCCAGCAGCCAACCAACACAAGCGGACCCTCTTTCTCTCAGGAACCACCAACAACCAACAAGAGGCGCCTGTGGAAAGGATGGGACGCTGGAGCTGCGACTGTAACCTGAATAGCGCTGCACTGTGTCACCTCATATAATCCTTATGACAACCCTACAGGGCAGAAATATTATTATTCCCATTTTACAGATGAGAAAACTGAGGCTCAGAAAGGCAAAGTGACTTGTTCAGGGTAACACGGCTAAAAAACAGCAGAGTCAGGATTCGCTAGAGGCCGACTCACTTCAGAGCATTTTCTTGCCCTTGTTGCAGCTGGCTCACAGCTCTCCACCTCCACTGCTGGGAAACCCTTCACGCGACAGAGCCATTTCTGAATGGCTCCAGCTGGGAGGCCAGCTGTCTCGCTCTCTCCCTGTGTTCCTCTTTCTGGGGCCCTTGCCCTTTGTTCCCCAGTTACTCTCAGTTTTCCCAGCAGCAGAATGGGGAGCTTACTTTTTCCCCTAGCCTCTTTCTTTTTATTTTCTATTTTTTATTCCCTAGTCCCTTTCATCATACGTGAGGTCCGCAATGGTGGGTGGCAAGGATTTCTTATCACAAGTGCACAGGGGCTAAGAGAAAAGGGAAAATTCAAAATGATTAAAATAATGAGACAGTCGAAGAACACCTCAGGCTCCAGCTGTCCTCAGGGGAGCCTCGGTCCGAATGGGGACCCAGCCACTGGCTCCCTCCCCAGCTGGGCTGACTCGATTGTCTGTAAAATGATGATAATAGTGTCAACCTTTCTCCTGGGAAGGAGAAGGAGAGCAGGTACGTGGGAGGAGCTAGGCTTGGATGGGAGAGGATTAGAGATGAAAAAGCATGAGTTTCAGGCTGAATTTAGAGCATGACATCATTCCTTTTAGGAGTCAAGAGTCTCTCTTTTTTAAAAAAATTATTTTTTAATCCTCACTCAAGGTTATTTTCCATTGATTTTTAGAGAGAATGGAAGAGAGAGGGAAAGACAGAAATATATTGATGTGAGAAAAACACATTGATTGGTTGCCTCCTGCACGAGCCCCGACCAGGGTCTGGGCCGGGGAAGAGCCTGCAACCAAAAGGTACGGTGCCCTTGACCTGAATCGAACCCGGGACCATTCGGTCTGCAGGCTGACGCTCTATCCATGGGTCAAACCGGCTAGGACAAGAGTCTCTTTTAACTCATGTTTATGGAACTGCTCTTCGGAGTTCCTTGAATTCCTCATTTCGCTAATTTTCTACCTCTTATAAAAAAGGGGAGACGTCAGCCCAGAGAGGGCTTAGAGTCAAGCCTTCGCAGGAGAAACTGGAGACTCCCAGGCTCCCAAACGCCCTGCTCCACCAAGGGCAGAGGATGGTGGGAACAGAAGGAGGGACTGTGACAGCGTGGAAGGTGGCTTTCGCTAGCGCTGGGTGTGGGAGGATTTTCAGCGGGGAACAAACAGGTCGTGGGGCTGGCTGCTCACTCTGAGCTAGGGAGGGGCCTCTCAACACCTTTCTGTTCCTTCACTCCCGAGCACGGGCTGCTAACGCAGACACCGTTGTCTGGCATGTGGGCTCCGCAAAGATAAAAATGATATTTAGCAGGAGAGAGAAAAATGTATTCAACTCCCAGCCCAGTTATGATTTAGACGCTGCCGTGGGCGGAATAGCAATGAGCTCCTTATTTTAAGCAAGTGGTGGAGAGATGAAAATAGATCAAGTGTGCTGAACCAATCCGGGTTTTTGCAACCAGTGAACTGGATTGAAGACCACATCGCTACCAGGCAGGGAGGAGAGGGGACCATGAGGGGTCTTTCTTAA
Organism: Myotis myotis; assembly: GCF_014108235.1. Classification (NCBI taxonomy): domain Eukaryota; kingdom Metazoa; phylum Chordata; class Mammalia; order Chiroptera; family Vespertilionidae; genus Myotis; species Myotis myotis. The sequence continues at coordinate 14,871,858 of NW_023416324.1, forward strand.
AAACAAAAACCCTTTGTTTTCAGAGAGAGGTGTTCATGTTGCTGCAGAGTGACTTCCTTCTCAATACCGGGAGAGAAGGTTTAGACCTCATCTTGCTGCCAGACTCAGGGAAAGGAGGCGACTCCAGCCCCTCCCCTGGGGCCTCTGGATCCCAGTAAGACCCTCCAGAAATAAGGGAACGCTGGTTTGGATGGACCCTCAAGACAACTGTCCCCATCCTCAGAAGTAGGTACTTTCTCTACCTGCTGAGAATGGAGAAACTAAAGCTCAGTCTAAGAGTTTAGCCCAAGGCCACACAATTAAAAAAACAGTCAGGATTTGAACTTAGCCTGTCTGACCCTGAAACCTGTTTTCTCCACTCTGCCACAGAGGTCTCTGCTCAGTTGTCACTTCTGAGTGAGGCCTTCCCTTATCACTCGAGGTAAACATGCAACCCTCCATCCCTGGCACTCTCTATACCCCAACCCTATTTTATTTATCTCCTAGGCACTTCAAAGCATCTGATAGACTATATTTTATTTGTTTAATTTTTTTCCCTAAAACCTAGGCTCCACGAGGGCAAAGATTTTTATCCATATATATATTTTTATTGATTTCAGAGAGGAAGGGAGAGGGAGGGAGAGATAGAAACATCAATGATGAGAGAGAATCGTTGATAGGCTGCCTCCTCTGTATCCCGCACAGTGGGGATCGAGCCTGTAACCCAGGCATGTGGCCTGACCAGGAATCGAACTGGACCTCCTGGTTCATAGGTCGACGCTCAACCACTGAGCCATGCCGGTCGGGCTATCCATGTCCTTAATGCCTAGAATAGTATCTGGAAAACTGATGAGTATTCAGTGAATAACTTCGCCTGCTTTCTGTTGGAAAGCCAAGCACACCTCTTTTAATAAAAAGCAACCCCATGATCCTTGAGAAAACCTAAAGGTTCCAGACTCTGATGGAGTGAAAGCGGGGGCAGACAGACAGTCGACCTGCTTTTTGGTAGGAAGGTCATTTATAGAAGACGGCATCCAAGCTGTCAAAGTGGGTGAGAGGCCGATACGAGGTGCTAGTTCACAAGTGAATTTAGGTGCACAAAGCGATCTGTGAATGAGACAATAAAACAGGTAACCAGAGATGCCGGGGCAGACAGCAGCGCTCAGTCTCCAGGAAGGGCCCACAAAGCCAGTCCCCGGCTCCATCTGGCCGAATCGTGTGCGCCTGTTGGCAGCACCTTTTTCTTCATTGAGGAAGATAACAGAGGGGTGGGGAGATAACACTTCCCTGTAGCACAGGCATCGAATGTACCAGAGAAAAGATTTACAAAGCCTCTTTAAAGCAGTAGTTCTTCCACCTGCCCAAACGTTAACGTGGGGCAAGGTTCTTGACCTCAGTGAGAATTTAATGAGATAATGTATGTATGTAAAACCCTCAGGACAATGTATGTATATAAAACCCTCAGGCTGGGGAGGGTTGGGAGGCAGGAGGTGGGGTAAGAGATCAACCGAAGGACTTGTATGCATGCCTATAAGCATAACCAATGGACATAAGACACTGGGGGATAGGGGAAGCCAGGGGAATGTCAAGAAGGGGGAAAAAAAGGAGACATATATAATACTCTTTGTAATACTTTAAGCAATAAAACAAAATTAAAAAACAAACAAACAAACAAAAACCCCTCAGGACAAGATCTGGAACATGGGGGCCACATGATGTCACTATTAAATTGATATCCTCTTCTGAAAATCTGGTAAACATCGCAAACTCTCTCCAGGAAAATGGATATTTGACCATACATACAATTTCAGGGTGGCTCTTTTTTTAAAAAAAATCATTATTTAATTTTTTAATTACAGTTGACATACAGTACTATATTAGTTTCAGGTATACACCCCAGTGATTAGACATTATATAACTTACTAGGGAATCATCCCAATAAATTTCCCACCCATCTGACACCATACATGGTTATAGAATATTATTGACTATACTAGAGGCTCGGTGCACAAAATTTGTGCATGGGTGGGGTCCCTAGGCCTGGCCTGTGATCAGGGCCTATTGGGGGCAGTCTCACCCAGTCCCGTTGGGTGGAGCTGCTGGGGCTGCAGGCTGGGGCCTGGGGGCCTACCAGCTGCCAGACAGGGCCTGCTGGACGGGGCCAGAGGGACAGGGGAGAGACCGCGGGAGGTTTGCTGTGGGAGCACACTCACCATCAGGGGGCAGCTCTTGCATTGAGCATCTGCCCCCTGGTGGTCAGTGCACATCAGAGCGAGCGGTTGAGTGGCTTTAGCATATCATTATCATATTATGCTTTGATTGGTTGAACCGACAAACGGATGACCGGACACTTAACATATTAGGCTTTTATTATATAGGATTCTCAGGGGAACTCTTCTAGAACCTTCCAGAGGTCCACTGAACCAAAGGTTAGGAACAAGTGCTCTAATGAGGTCAGCTCCCAGCCAACAGGATTTGGCTATCACACACTTAAAGATACAATGTGCTGACTGGAACAGAGGTTAGTAAATCCTGGGAGAGTTACAGAAGCTGCCCCCATGCAAGCCCTAAGGGAAAGGTGCCGTGGCCCAAGAACCTGTCTGTCTACCCCGGGTGACAATGGTTTAGCTCTATGTGGAGATGTGTACAGCAGGCGTTAGCCTGATATTTTGAACATTTGGATTATGTCACTTAATTCCCTGCTCTGATTATATATGGCCTCTATCGGTGGAGGGCCCACAGGTCGCTTTACTGGGCAGGTTGGGGGAGGTCTGGTCTCCACTGACATTTTTCACTGTAAATTAGTACTCTGGCTTTCTGGCATACGGCTTCATAGGACAGTCTGTGAGTATGGCGAACCCCTCTTCCTCTGCTGACATATGCCCAAGGCTTCTCTAATGATAGCTAGTTCCCAATGTGCTAAGATGGAGAGCTTTTATTTCCTACTGAATTTTACTCAAAGGAAATAATTAGAAGTTGAGATGTACACATGTACCTAGAAAAGATGTCCACAAAAGTTTAAGGAACTTTTTGAGCCTGGCTGGCATGGCGCAGTGGTTGAGCATCGACCTATGAGCCAGGAGGTCATGGTTCGATTCCCCCGGTCAGGCACATGCCCAGGTTGTGGGCTCGATTCCCAGTGTGAGGTGTGCAGGAGGCAGCTGATCAATGATTCTCTCTCATCATTGATGTTTCTATCTCTCACTCCCTCTCCCTTTCTTTCTGAAATCATTGAAAATATATTTTTTAAAAAGTGAGAGCTTCCATATACCCTTCACCCAGTTTTCCCCAGTGCTAACTGTCTTAGTCCGTTCAGGCTGCAATAGCAAAAACACCATAAAACAAACATTTATTTTTCACAGTGTTGGAGTCTGGGAAGTCTAAGACTTACGTGCTGGCAGATGACGTGTCTGGTGAGGGCCCCTTTTCTGATGCGAAGATGGCAGTCTTCTCGCTGTGTCCTCACATGGCAGAAGGGGTGAGGGAACTCTCTGGGGCACCTTTTCTGAGGACTCCACCCTCATGACCTAGTCACCTCCTAAATGACCCCACCTCCAAATATTATCACATTGGAAAATAGGTTTCAACATATGAATTTTGAGGGGATACAAACCTATGGTCTATAGCAATAATATCTTATATAATCTTCATCAAGAAACTAACATTCATAGAAGCCACACACCTTACTCATATTTCACCATTTTATGCGCTTTCATTTGTGTGTGTATTTAGTTCTATGCAATTTTGTCACGTGTAGATTTGTGGGATTATCATAGTCAAGACAAAACAGTTCCACCACAAGGAATAATGTTAATTATTATTGTAAAAAAGTAAAAACAATCTCTGTGTCCAATACTAGGAGAACGTTCACATAACATGGTACAGTTATAGAGTAAAATATTACTCAATCATTTAATACAGCCCTAGCCGGTTTGCTCAGTGGATAGAGCGTTGGCCTGTGGACCAAAGGGTCCCGGGTTTGATTCTGGTCAAGGGCACATACCTTGGTTGCAGACTCCTTCCCGTCCCAGGCCCTGGTTGGGGCTTGTGCAGGAGGCAAGCAATCGATGTGTTTCTCTCTGTCTTTCCCTCTCTCTTCCATTTTCCCTAAAAAAATCAATGGAAAAATATCCTCGGGTGAGGATTAACAAAACAACAACAACAAATGGTGAATATATAAATAGATGTTAAAGACTGTTTAATACAGAAAAATGTTTATAAGATACAAAACTTTATGTATAATCTATAGTTTTAAAAGTAAGTGCTGAGGAATACTTGAAGCAAATATGCTAAAAGCTTAGCCCTAGCCAGTTTGGTTCAGTGGATAGAGCTTCAGCCTGTGGACTGAAGGATCCATGGTTCGATTCTGGTCAAGGGCACATGCCTGGGTTTCGGGCTCCCTCCTCATCTGAGGGTGTGTAGGAAGCAGCTGATCAATAATTCTCTCTTGTCATTGATGTTTCTTTCTCTCTCCCTTTACCTTCCCTTCTGAAATCAATAAAGATATTTTTTTTAAAAAGGTTATTCTTAAATATATATATATATATATATATATATATATATATATATGCTAAAAGTTTAAACATTACCTTTAGATGGTAGGATAGGTTGTGCTTTTCTTCTGTTTTACTTTCTGTATTTTTCAAAATTTTTACAATAAGCATCTATTATGGGCTGAATGTTTGCTTCTTCCCCACATGTATTTGTTGAAGCCCTAACTCCCAATGAGATGGCATTTGGAGGTGGGGCCTTTTGGAGGTTATTAGATTTATATGAGGTCATGAGAGTGGGCCCCCATGATGGGATTAGTGCCTTTGTAAGAGGAGGAAAAGAGACCATACCTTTCTCTCTCTCTCTCTCTCTCTCTCTCTCTCTCTCTCTCTCTCTCTCTCTCTCTCTCTCTCTCTCTCTCTCTCCCCTGTGAGAACACTGAGAGAGGGCAGCTGTCTGCAAGCCAGGAAGAGGGCCCTCACCAGAAACCAAGTCAGCTGGCACCTTCATCTTGGACTCCCCAGCATGGGAACTGTGAGAAATAAATGTTTGTTGCTTAAGCCTCCCAACTGGTGGTATTTTATGACAGCCTCAGCTGACTAAGACAGCATCTCTTACTCAAAGAATGGGGATGGTGGGGTGGGGGTGGGAGTCAAACACAGAGCAGGTGTGTGGGGCGGGGAGGAACAAAGAGAAATTAAAACAAACAAAAAATGAAATAAAAATAGCAACTCGAGGCTGAGACCTTAAAGTGAAGAGGGACTGGCTCCTGGGGAGTCAGCGGCCCTGTTGACAGCGGGGGCTGTGGATCTCTGCCCCAGCCACCCAGCAGGTGAGAGGAAGTCTCACAGGCTCTGCAGCTTTTGAACTCGGTGTTTTGAACTGGGTGGAGCAGGAAGATGAGGGCATCCTCTGGGGATAGTTTTATTTATGGAGGACAAGGAGGCTAGAGAGACTGAGTCGCGGAAGCTGGGGTGGGGGCTGTGGGTAGAAGCAGGCAGCTAGCTCACCCTTGCCCATTCCACCCTCACCTCCCTGATCTGCAACCCAGGAGGGAGAGGAAGGGGGTTGACGAAGGAAGACAGAGAATGGGTGGAGCATCTGCTCAAGCCAACTGCTCAGGCTGCTCATGGGAGACAAATGAGGGCAGATCTGGGCCTGGAACCTGTCCTGCCTGGACCCAGGCCCACTCTGCCCAGGACGGTGCCCTATCTGATAAGAGTATTGGCCTGGGAGTCAGCCATCTGAGTCTCAGTCTAACTGTGTCTCAAAGCAGGGCAGTTTGGCAAAGCCAATTTGATACGGGGGACATTTTGACACAGCAGAAATTTTGATAGAACTGAGTCAAAATATAAAATTCCTGTCTTAGTCCATTTTAAAATTATCAAGTAGCTTATGAAAGACATATCCAACCCTTTTTCTCTGATGCTCACCTTACCCCTAGCTTTCATTCCACCATTGACCTGGACTCTATTCCTGATTTCCATCGTGCCACTGACCCCTCTCCACTGTGGATCACTTCCAGTTTCCAGAGGTGAGAGTTGGCACTGGGTGGAGTGGAAGTGAGGATGTCTGCTTTGCATGTACCACTTGAAAGTAAAAATAAATAAAAGCTATAAATCTGATGATTTGGTTTCTAGGGTAAATGTCCTCATATGAGTAGTGCTGCATCAATGCGTCCATGGTTGAATGATTGCTTTAAAATCTTCTAAAGGTATTGGAAGTGCTTTCTAAAGTGAAAGACCTTAGGGAGGGTTCCCAAGTGAAAAAGCCAGAGGTCTCAGAGGGAGAGAAAGAGGCAGCTCTATCTGGGAATGAATACTCTAGGACAGAGGTCGCCAACCGGTCATCCGCGGACAACTGGTGGTCCATGAGGTCCGAAAGGTTGGCGACCGCTGCTCTAGGATCCTTATGAGGATATGGGTGGTCTGTCTGCCTGAATTCTTCCCTTTGGGGGGAGGCTGCCTGTCTTTATGCCATCCCCCACATTTCTGGTAAACCATCAGTCACAGGGTTGTGCCTGCCCTGGTGTAAGAGTTGGGCCTTGGCTCGGACCTGGACCATTTTAGTGCTGATCACCTGTCCACAGCGACCCTAGAGGTGCTCACAGGATTCAAGCAGAGTCAGCCTCCTTTCACGGGGACCGATAATATGGTCCCTGCAAAAGAACATCTCCAAGATCTTCCTTGGGGATTGTGGAGTCTGGGGCTGCTGGCCACTACCTTGGTAGCCATGCAGATAGCCAACAACCCCACTTCAAAGTTCCTAAGCCAATACGTTCTCTTTTTGCTTACGTTGGATCCAGTCTGCTTTCTGTCACTGGCAACTAACAGACCCCTAACACAGTGTTCCACTCCTTATGTTGGCACTTACGGGGACCCCACGATCACCTCAAGGGAAGCCTGCTAATTGACAGGCTCTGCCCACTTGTCAGATCCCACAGTCAGATATCCCATTCAGGAAAGAGATCCTCTGTGACAGAGCACCTCCCAGGCTTCAGAGGAAGCCTACAGCTATCTATCCATACTAATCACCAGCTCCTTTATTCATAAACTAGAGGCCTAATGCACGAAGATTCGTGCAAGAATAGGCCTTCCTTCCCCTGGCTTCCGGCACTGCCCTCACTCCGGCCTGGAGCTGCCTTTCCGCCTTTGCTCTGGCCAGAGCTGCCTTCCGCCTCTTGCCTTGTTGTGTCAATTTGCATATATTCCCTCCTTATTGGCTGTGGGTGCCACCGTCTTTGTCATGAAGTTACGGTCAATTTGCATATCCCATCTTTATTAGATAGGATGTCTTTCAATCAAAAAGGGATGCATATCTAGATGCGTATTAGTGAAGTGTCTGACCTTTGGGGATAAAAGTTGGCTTCCAAGGTTTCTAGAAATAAAGGACCAAGACTTCGACTGGCATCAGATCTCTTAACAGCAGTGCTGTATGCGCAAGACAAAGGAGTAAGGCCTCCCAAGTTCTGAGGGGAAAGACAGGCCCGAGAATTCTCTCCCCAGCTAAAGTAGCTACATCTCCAAGGTCCTCCAAGGACTCCAGGTTTCCCTCTCAGGCAAACCTTCCCAAAAAGTAGGCATCCTTGCCCTAACTAGTTTGGCTCAGTGGATAGGGCATCAGCCTGCGAACTGAAGGGTCCTAGGTTCGATTCCGGTCAAGGGCATGTACCTTGGTTGCGGGCACATCCCCAGTAGGGGGTGTACAGGAGGCAGCTGATCAATGGTTCTCTCTCATCGATGTTTCTAACTCTCTATCCCTCTCCCTTCCTCTCTGTAAAAAACCAATAAAATATATTTAAAACAACAAAAAAAGTAGGCATCCTCTAGGAAAATAAAAAAAGGAATCCCAGAAAGAAAATGGGATACAGGAAACAGAACAACTATCCCAAAAGACCTATGAAGGTAACATTTTATAAACTGCTTGAGTAAGAGTCTCCAAATTATCGGACCGAGATGGTGGACTACAGGTGTTCCTTGTATTATTATTTTTAGCTTTTCTCTATGTTTGCAGTTTTTCTTAATAAAAAGGTGGGAAACATAGACGTACAAAGATTAGAAAAAAGGCACATATCTTTTATGCCAAAAAGGAAAAAGAGGCCGTAAAATGCTACGATAAATGAAAACATTGGTTATTTAATGTTTTGTTAATGGCATGGGTGGTTTTGTTAATCACATAAGTGGTTACTGCTGTCCCACCAGAAGGGAATTGTTGTTCCCAACGTTCCGAATTTTTGCTGACGCTCATATTTTCTGACTTACACATTTTGGGTATGAAATCTGAGTTTTGTTCTTATGAGCAGAGGTGAGCAGTATGTGATTTGTCAGCCTGGCTTAATGATCAGGGCAGCACCCAACACCTGGTCCAGAGGTGACACCATCAGGTGTGGTGTTGGTTGAATTGATTGGCAGGGGCACTTGTCCTTCAGGAAGCCCTGGTGTCAGAGGGAACCAGGGTACACAACAGAGACCTGGCTAGGAGAGACATACCAGGAAAAGTGAAACTAACAAACCTGGGAATAGATCCAGTAGATGACAGGGGGCAGGAGAGAGAGGGGCTGGAGCAGGGTGGATTTCTCAGAGGAGAGTCGGTGATGCTGGAACAGAGGGGGTAACAGGACTTGGTGAAGAGAAGAGGTAAGGGCGCGCTTAAGAGAGTACAGCCTGTTGCAAAGTTCAAAGTCAGGAGACAATTCTTATGCATCGATGGGGAAGATGGGTGTTTGGCAGAAAGAATTCAAACTAGAGAATAACCAGGAAAACCAATGGGAAAGTGAAGTAAAGTTACTGAATTGGTCCATGCCTCAGTATCTTCACTTATAAAATCAGGATACTGATAGTACTTTCCTCCTAAAACTGTTGGGAAAGTTACATGGAATAATATTTCTAAGGCACTTGGCTTAATGCCTAGAATAAATTCAGTAATTGTTAGCTCTTTTTAAATAAGCCGTCTCAGATCACCCAGCGTGTAAGTGGGTGTCTAGGATTTTAATCGTTTTTCTGATTCCAGAGCCCAGACTCCTAACCAGTGCACCCTAGTGAATAATAACTACCATTGCCAGAGCACAGTGCTCCAGACTCTGCATCAGTTATCTCATTTAATTCTTATAACACCCCTGAGCTGGATATTACCATTTTATGGAAGAGGAAATTGAGCATCTTTTAACTCACTTGCCCCAGTTCACACAGTTGGTATAGCCTGGCCCAGTGCCCTGTTGCCAGCACCACATTGGGAGTCAGGAGGCTTGGGTCTCAGTCCCAGATAGGCCAGTGATCAACCTTCATCACTGAGCCTCAGCTATTTTTTAACTAGAGGCCCGATGCACGAAATTTGTGCAAGGGGCTCAGCCCTCGAAACCCTGGCTTTGTCCAGAAGGTCATTCAGAATATTGTCGGGAAGGTCGTTTGGCCATCTGGTCTAATTAGCATATTATGATTTTATTATTATAGATTAACAGGGGCTAGGTTAGAGAACAATCTTCAGGGTCCCTTATGTGCTATTTTCCGGGAAGGTGGAGTTGATGGTAGGAGGGAGGAGTATGTCTGAGTCAGACAGGATCCCCATCTCCGCCTGACTGCACAACATCAGCCAACAGAGACCCAGAGGCGCCAAAGATAAGTCCAGGTCTCCAAAGCATTAGTCCTTGTCTGCTCCCACTCCCCAGGAGACAAGCAGGGATGCTGCTCCAATTATACTGGATTGATGAGGAAACTCGAGGCTGATGAAAGGGTGGGAGAGATGTCAGAGGACACAATGGGAGATCTGAATCATTCAGGAGAGAAGGCAAGAGGGCCAGTCCTCAAGTCTCCAGTGAGTGTGGAGGCTGGGTGTCCTGGTGGAGGGAACATAGGTCAAGACTCAGGGGACCTGGGACCTGGGTCCAAGTCCTGGCTCTGCTACTAACAAGTAGTATGACTTTTGTTTGACAAGATACTTCACCTCTCCAATCTTTAGTTTCCAGAACTAAAGAAATTAGGGAAATAACTTTAAAAAATCCATCTCACCAATTTATACAAAGAAATGTATAATATAACTAAAAAGGATTAGAAATGACTTATATAGCCCCAGCTGGTTTGGCTCAGTGGATAGAGTGTTGGCCTGTGAACTGAAGGGTCCCAGGTTCGATTCCGGCCAAGGGCACATGCCCGGGTTGTGGGCTTGATCCCCAGTAGGGGGCGTGCAAGAGGCAGCCAATCAATGATTCTCTCTTATCATTGATGTTTCTATTTCTCTCCCTCTCCCTTCCTCTCTAAACTCAATAAAGAAATATGTTTTAAAAAAAAGAAAAAGAAAGAAATGGCTTATATAGTCTGGCAATGGGGAGAACTACTAGGCAGACCCAGGAGGTGGGGGGATGGGTGTTGCTGCAACAGAATATTAAATGCCTTTGGAATGTTGAATAACATTTATTGAACACTAACTATGTGCACTGGGTAGAGGTCTTTTTTGGGGGGGAGGGGGAGCAGAGGTCTTGGCATGCATAGTCTCATTTCATATCCTTGAGCATCTTCTGAGGTAGGTATTTTTTTTTAATATTTTTTTATTGACTTCAGAGAGAACGGGAGAGGAAGAGAGAGATAGAAACATCAACGATGAGAGAGAATCACCAGTCGGCTGTCTCTTGCATGCCCCACACAGGGGATCAAGACCACAGCCCGGGCATGTGCCCTGACCAGGAATCAAACCATGACCTCCTGGTTCTTAGGTCGATGCTTAATGACAGCCACCCTGGCTGGGCGGTATTTTTTTTTTTTTTAAAGGAAGCACTAACATTTTATTTTATTATATTTATTTATTTTTAATCCTCACCTCAGGATATTTTTCCATTGATTTTTAGAGAGAGAGGAAGGGAAGGGGGAGAGACAGAGAGAGAGACACATCAGTTGGTTGCCTTCAGTACATGCTCCGACCAGTACAGGGCTAGGGATTGAGCCTGCAACCAAGGTACGTGCCCTTGACCGGAATGAAATCGGAGACCCTTCAGTCCATGGGCCCACATTCTATCCACTGAGCCAAACAGGCTAGGGCCTGAGGTAGGTATTATAGCCATTTTTTAAAGATGTTAGCTGAGACCCTGAGAAGTTAAGTCACCCGACCAGTTAATAAATGATGACATCAGGACTCAGGTCCAGAGGTCCACCCGACTCTGAAGGCCATGCCCTAACCTTTACACCCTACTGCCTCGGAGAGTTGCATGTGAGGACCATGCACAAACAGAGAAATGCATGTATGAAAGTGGGGAAGACCCTCGAAAGTGGTTATGTTGATATTAGAATGTTGGCATCAACCCTGGGCTTGGAAATTTAAATAGGTAATTTAGGATGCTGGGAACTTACTTGGGGCTGCTAGAGTTTAAATGTTTCTGCTCAATTTTTGGTAGTAGAAATGATGAAACATAACACCTAAGTGAGGAGGTGAGCGTGGATGACAGGGCCTTTCTAGTTCTAATATGTACTTTCCTAGGGGAGCCGAGAAGGAAGGTATAGCTGTACTTTCAGGAGAAGAGACCGAACATCTGATCACATGACTCTCCTGTTTCAAGCTTTCCCTTACTCCACGTTGCCTGCACCACTGGTTCTCAGCCTTGGAATCAACTGAGAAACTTTAAAAAGGACAGATAACCAGGCCCTGGCCAATGTAGCTCAGTGAATAGAGCATCAGCTTGTGGACTGAAGGACCCCAGGTTCGATTCCGGTCAGAGCACATGCCTGGGTTGTGGGCTCCACCCCTGGTGGGGAGGGGGGGCGGCGTGCAGGAGGCTGCTGATTAATGATTCTCTCTCATCACTGATGTTTCAGTCTCTCCCTCTCCCTTCCTCTCTGAAATCAATAAAAATATAAAAAAAGTAAATAATAATAATAAAAACTACAGATATCCAGGTCTCTGCTCAGAAAGTCTTATTTAATTGACAGTGGTGTGGCTTTGGCATTGGAAGTTTTAAAACCTCCTCAGGTGACTGCAACCTGCAGAAACATTTGCAAACCACTGGCCAACATGAAAAGGCCTAACCTGTGTGCTGGGCATAGAAGGCTGATTTCTGTAAGCTCTCCCATATCCTTATTTTCCCCGTTTTCAAAAATCCAGCTACAATGTCCTGGACATGCGGTGCCCTATTTACTTGCCCTGCTATTTGTTGCCTTTCCTCGGCCGGGAATGCCTTTCTCCTCCCTTGTCCATTTGGGAAATTCCATCCATCTTCAATGCCATGGTAGCCAGCCTCCAAGACAGTCCCCAAGAGCCCCACCTCCTGGTATCCAGGTCCTCGTGTCCCCCTCTCTCCCACTGAATTGGCCTGTCCTGTGTACTAATATGACACCGTGGGAGAAAACTAAGATGGCGGCATAGGTAAACACCGGGAAATTGCCGCCTCTCACAACAATTGAAAATTACCGCAAAGGACAGAGCAAACATCATCCAGAACAACAGGAAGGCTGGCTGAGTGTAAATTCTACAACTAGAAGGAAAGAAAAGCACGCTGAGAGCCAGAGGAGCTGCAGAGGTGAAGTGCAGAGGTACAAGTGCAGAGGTACGGCGGCTCGCGCGCGCGTGAGTAAAGGGGGTGGCACCTGAGGACACGGCTGTCTTTTTGAATCACAAGCTCTCGACTGCTCTGAACTCCGGTTCCGGGAAGTCTCTGGGGACCCAGGACTCATACGGGGAGAAGCTGGTCTGTCTGGCAGCGGGCGAACTTGAAGGCGGCTTTCCCTCAGAGGTGCTTGCAGCAATTAGCGGGTCACTGAGACCCGCGACTCCGGGTGGAGAATCAGCCATAGCTCCTTGATCCGCCCTTTGATTCCCTGAGACCCCGCCCCACCCAGGCTGCGGCAGAGGCTTTTGCATGTGAATGTACCTAACTGCAGCTGAGCCAGGCAGACCCGGAACTTCCAAGAGAAGGCCCAAGGCCCCGCAGCGGCTTGCATTGCTTCACAGCTAAGCCTCTTCGTGGCTCCTGCTGTGTGGCCTCAGGCAGAGGCTGAATTAGCACCTCCATAGATCCAGGAGCCACTGTACCCAGTGGTCAGAGGGGGACCATCCAGATTGCAACTCCTCAGATCCATAAGGGACACACTCAGGGAGCAGACTCAGCGAGCACCAAAGCCCCACTGAAGCAAGTCTTGCCCCAGAAGGGTGTCTTCAGCACAGAAGTTCTCCCACTTCAGACACAGCTGATTCTCACAGCCAATTGGCCTGGAGGTCAATTCCTCCCAGTGATCCTACAACAACCAAGGCACCAAGAGTGCACCAAGAGTGTCCACCCCAGGTAACTGGGGAGGCTGAGCTACTGGGCTCTACAGGACACCTGGCACGCAGGGCCACTCTATCAACACAGGGAAGCTGCCAAAATGCGGAGACAAAGAAACAGGTCACAAATGGCAGAAATGGAGGAAAGCAAACGACTGGATATAGAGTTCAAGGCCACGTTTATAAGGTTTTTCAAGAATTTTATGGAAACCGCCGATAAATTTAATGAATCCCTCAATAAGTATAGTGAGACCATGGAGGACATGAAAAAGGACCAACTAGACATTAAGCATACACTGACTGAAATAAAGAATAATTTACAGAGATCCAACAGCAGACAAGAGGATCCCAAAAATCAAGTCAAAGATTTGAAATACAAAGAAACAAAAAATACCCAACCGAAAAAGAAAAAAGAAAAGAGATTCCAAAAATATGAAGATAGTGTAAGGAGCCTCTGGGACAACTTCAAGCGTACCAACATCAGAATTATAGGGGTACCAGAAGGAGAGAGAGGGCAAGATATTGAAAACCTTTTTGAAGAAATAATGACAGAAAACTTCCCCTACCTGGTGAAAGAAATGGACTTACAAGTCCAGGAAGCGCAGAGAACCCCAAACAAAAGGAATCCAAAGAGGACCACACCAAGACACATCATAATTGAAATGCCAAGAGCAAAGATAAAGAGAGAATCTTAAAAGCAGCAAGAGAAAGACAGTCAGTTACCTACAAGGGAGTACCCATACGACTGTCAGCTGATTTCTCAACAGAAACCATGCAGGCCAGAAGAGAGTGGCAAGAAATATTCAAAGTGATGAATAGCAAGAACCTGCAACCAAGATTACTTTATCCAGCAAAGCTATCATTCAGAACTGAAGGTCAGATAAAGAGCTTCACGGATAAGAAAAAGCTAAAGGAGTTCATCACCACCAAACCAGCATTATATGAAATGCTGAAAGGTATTCTTTAAGAAGAGGAAGAAGAAGAAAAAGGAACTCTTACCATTTGCCACAGCATGGATGGAACTGGAGAGCGGATAAATACCACATGATCTCACTCATTTGTGGAATATAATGAACAACATAAACTGATGAACAAGGACTGATCCAGAGACGGAGAGGCATTGATTGGACTGTCGGGACTTGGAGGGAAGGTAGGGGAGGGTGGAGGTAAGGGGGAAAGATCAACCAAAGGACTTATATGCAAGCATATAGGCCTAATCAATGGACATGGACAACGGGGGGGTGAGGGCATGAGTGGGGTGGGGGGGGTGGGGGGGTAGAGGGTAACGTGGGGACAAGGACACATATGTAATATCTTAATCAATAAAAAATATATTAAAAAAAAATATGACACCGTGGAAATGATGGAGCATGGCTTCCCAGGATGGGAAGACGCTGTGGCTTCCGTTGACTCCCCTGGATCACTTGCTGTGGGAGAAGCCAGTTGCCACGGCTGGAGCAGCAGCCCCATGGAGAGCTCTGCCTGTTGAGAAACTGAGGCCTCCTCTACGGCCGTGTGACGGCCACGTGGGTGAGCCGGCGGGGAAGGGGATCCTCCAGTCCTAGTCAAGCCTTCAGATGATAGGAATCGAAGCTGTCATCTTTGTGTTGTTGTTGTTAGTCCTCACCTGGGGCTATTTTTCCCACTGATTTTCAGAGAGAGTGGAAGAGGGTGGGGAGAGACACAGAGAGCGAAACTTCAATGTGAGAGAGACACATTGATCGGTTGCGTCCTGCATGCTCCGCGACTGGGGCCAGGGATCAAGCCTGCAACCAAGGTACATGCCCTTGACCAGAATCGAACCCAGGACCCTTCAGTCCACAGGCCGGTGCTCTAACCACCAAGCAAAACCAGCTAGGGCCCAGCTAGCATCTTTATTTTTTAAAAATATTTTTTTTATTGATTTCAGAGAAGAAGGGAGAGGGAGGGAGGAAGAGAGAGAGAGAGAGAGAGAGAGAGAGAGAGAGAGAGAGAGAGAGAGAGAGAGAGAAACATCAATGATGAGAGATAATTATTGATTGGCTGCCTCCTGCATGCTCCATACTGGGGATCAAGTCTGCAGCCCGGGCATATGCCCTGACTGGGAACTGAACCATGACCTCCTGGTTCATAGGTCAATGCTCAATCACTGAGCCACACCAGCTGGCATCTTGACTGCAACCTCATGACAAACCTTAAGCCAAACCACTCTTGAATTCCTGAGCCACAGAAAGTGTGAGATGCTTGTTGCTCTAAGCTGCTAAATTTGAGGACTATTTATTATGCAGCAATAGATAACTAATACAAACACCAAGCTCAAGTATATGATACTCTGTGGCGCCTTTTTACTCTGCTGAGGCTGAGCCCACCCTGTGCCACTTCTGCGCCTCATACACGCCCTGTTTAGCACTCATCAAGCTGCTGACTTGCCTTCCTTGTTCTCTAGGTTCAGTCCCCGGGGACGGTGCCAGCCATAGCGCACAGCACCTCAGTAAGTGCTTGCAGAATAAGTGAACGCACATGAGGACTGCCATCTCAGTAGCTTCTCACAGGCCTTCTAGCCAGGCTTCCTCTTACACAAAAACTCCAAGGTGTGACGGCTGGGAATCATGGATGCCGTGGCAAGTGGGACCTGAGGTCTTTCTTAGTAATCCAAAAAAGCCCTGGCGCCCCTGGATAGATCTAAAACACTAGACTGGGAGTCAGAAGATCTGAATTTTGACTCAAGTTTGCCAGCTACTTGTTGAGGTTCTCTGAGCTCTGGTTTCCTCACGAATCAAATGATGCAAGGGCTCTTCCAAGTCTAAAACTTAATGATTCTATTTTTTTCAGCCAGCAAATACTCTTGTTTCATAGAAGACAGGTTTATAGTTTTATCTCTCTTCTTTGTAATGCTCACCGGAGGAGTGAGGATGTTTTTTAGATAGAGGAGTAGAGAGGAAGGAGGGAGAGAGAGGGATAAACGATCTAACCACTGAGCACACACACCACCCTATACCTTGAATCAGCATCTCTGGATCTCTGGAGATTTGGCCAGAAAATGTTTTTTGTCCATCCTCACCCAAGGATAATTTTTCCATTAATTTTTAGAGAGAATGGAAGGGAGGGAGGAAGAGGGGAAGAGGGAGAGAGAGAGGGGATGGGGAGCAAGAGACATCAATTTATTGGTTCCACTTATTTATGCACTCACTGGTTGATTCTTGTATGTGCCCTGACTGAGGTTCGAATCTGCAACCTTGAGGTACTGGGAAGACACTCTAACCAACTGAGCTACCTGGCCAGGGTAGGATATGTGTACTCTTATGTAGTTTCAAAGTGATTCTGATGTGCATCTAGAGTTGAGAATCACTAATCTATAATATATGAGTTAGAGATTTAAAAATACCATTCTGCCAGTTGGTTGGCTCCATGGTTTGTACGGCACTTATGGTTAACTTTATGTGAGGTAGGTGGATGGATGGATGGGTGAACGGATGGAGCCAGCCCATCTCTACTGGCAGAAAAGCAATTCAAGGTGTACTGTCAGGACTCAGTCATGTCTTTGACAAAATGACTCTTTATATGACCCAACTGCACAGGGCATTTACTGGAGATCAAACTGTGGGCTGTCTTAGCTTACGCGGGGTGAAGAACCATTTTGTTTTTGTGAGACAGGAATGAACAGGAATTAAGAGCACTGCCTTTGGAACCCGACAGTTGAAGTTCAAGTCCTGGCAGCACCAAACTTTCTGAACCTCACTTTCCTGATCTGTTGAAAGGGGATAACACGCATTATTTCACAGGAAAGTTGTTAGGATTAAATGTATTTACAATGTATGTAAAGCATTTAGCACAGTAATTGGCACAGAATAAGTGCTCATTTAGTAGCACACTGCAGTAAAAATAAAATATGGCACATTTCCTATTAATAGCAACATAGATTGGTCCAGTGCTTTATAAATTACAAAGTGCTCTTACATTTTACATGGAATAACCCCCACCCCCAAACACTGAGGGGGCAAGGCAGACATTAGTGACCCCAATTCATAGAAAAAGAAAGGTTCGCTGGTTCCAGATCAAATGGCAAAGAAGTACCAGTGTTTAGATTCAGACCTGGGTGTGAATCCATGAAGATGAGTAATTATATATGCACACTTGGCAGGAATCTAGGGACCACCTGGCTTCGCAGGCTGAGGAGGGCTGTCTTTCTGAGCAGCTTCTTTTTTTAGATGAAAGCAAGATGGGAAAAATAAGCTGGCAAACTGCTTTCCCTCACTTTCCACACTGGTGTGATTTGTGCTCAGTTCTGCCTTCCTTCTAACTCGCAACTGCTCCATGTCCATGTATCTTATTTGCTCCAGCTGCCCTTGGCTGCATCGTCCGGTGGCTCTGCCCTGGGCCCTACAGCTGGGATCTGAGAAAACCAAAGAAAAAAAGCAGGGGCAGCTGGAGACATCAGAGGGCTGGGCAAATACCAGCTGTTTCCAAGTCTGGCTGGGGAACAAGAACCCGCTGGTGTGGGGGAGGGGACAGCAATCCCTGCTCCCCATGTCAGTCAACAGGAGGATGCGTTTCCCTGTCCAGCAGACAGGCCTGCTCCTGGAATAATGTAAGAAAGTACAATGCTAGATATGGCACAAAATAGATTTCTCTTGGGCAACAGGAGGCCAAGAGATCAAATGTTAGTTGAAATTCATAAAAATGGCTTCCACAGAAGAGGTGGAGCTAGAACTAGGCCCACGGGTATATTTGGATATACAGAGGCAGCTGGGAAGGCCTCCTGCAAGCCAGAAAAGACCAGGGGAAAGGGCATGCACGTCTGTTTGGGGAATGGGTGGGCATGTTAAGGGGAATGTGGAAAAAGCAGAGTGCCTGGGAGGGAGCAGAGGACAGAAGTGGGGCAAGACCAGACAGAATGAGGGGGTGAGATGCAACTGAACAGGGAAAAGAGAGTCCAGTAGAGTCTAGACAACGCAGTGACAGAGACATGAAATGCCAGCCCTCCTGAGGAACCAGCCAGTTCAACCACCACCACCCTACACCCAGGTTTACAGTTAGGGAAGCTGAAGTCACGAGAGGAAAAGCATACGCACAAGCCATAGACCGAGAGACTGTGAGGGCTGAGACAAGAACCCAGGGCTCCCATCAGTTTGGTCGTCTCTCCATTGGACCACCTTGCCAGGCTGGTATTTTGATATAAAAGTGGTGTTTCAGGCAGATCTGGCAGCAGAATGCAGCGGAAAGGAGAAGTTAAGAGTCCAGGAGGCTGTAAAAATGACTTCTGGGGTGAGTCCACGGGAGGGACTAGGCTGGAATGAAATGGAAAGGATAGGCTGGGAGTGAGATCCACCAAGCGGGAAGAAACAAAAGAACTTGGCAGGAAATCAGATATGGCCGTGAGGGAGGGAGCTGTGCGGAGGTAACTCACAGGCCATTCTCAGGCTGGGGAAGTTTCTCCTGAGGTCACGGGGTACTTTACCCTGACCCCCGCCTCAGAGGCAGCGGATAAGAATGGACACAACCGCCCCCTCCTACAAATTCCTATTCCCGCATCCTCTACACAGACCTTCTCCTTTGAGCACCCCATTCAACATTTTAGGACCTTTCGTTTATATTTTGTGCACAGATGTGTGTGTTTGGATGATCAAGTGTGAAATTAAAAACCCAAACTAGAGAGCCTGAAAGGCTAGAACTACGGTGGATTTTGATGTTTGCTGTGAGGGGCAGGGAAATAAGAGCAAAGAGAATGGAAAAATTCTCTCTCTTCCCCTGGCTCCAACCTCACACAATGGTAGTAGCTGAGTGGTGGTTAGCTGGCTTCATGTGAGGGAGGTAACTGTGAAACAGGAGAAGGTGGAATGGGAACTCAGACCAAGACCACCTGGGGCTGTTGAGGACAAGGGCAAATTATACCTCACCTTATAGGTAAGGAGGACCAAATAAAAGAACACCAATAGTTAATGTCTAATAATCCCTTAGTACAGACACTGTGCTAAATGCTTTCCATGCATTATTTCACTTATTACAACTCTAAGCAGTAAGCACTATTAAAATTGCCATTTTAAAAATGAGAAAATTGAAGCTCATATAAGTCAATAAATTAGCATAAAGTCACAGGGATAATAGTGTTGGAGTTGTCTGATTTCAAAGACCATGTTTTTAGTTCCTGAACTGCTTTCCTCACCTGTCATGGGTGAGAACACCTGCCCCACAGTCTTCAATGAAGCTCAATTCTCTCCAATCCACTTCTCGTAGTGCTAAGGACATCACTGAATCTCAATACAAGCCATATAGAAACTGCTGGCCCTGGCCAGTGTGGCTCAGTGACTAGACTGTTGGCCTGTGCACCAAAAGGTCATGGGTTTGACTTCCAGTCCAGGGCACATACCTGGATTGCAGGTCCGATCCCCAGCCCTGGTCGGGGAGTGTATGGGAGGCAACCAACGGATGTGTCTTTTTTATACTTTCCCTCTTTCCCCTTGCCCTTCCTTCCACTCTCTCTAAAATCAATGGAAAATAATATCCTCAGGTGAGGATTAACAACAAAAAATTAAAACAAAGAAATTGCTGGAAAATTTGACATTCTTGATTTGATCTATCATGAAATTATACTCCTCATACCCTGACAGTTTAAAGAGACAGGGGGAGGTGCAAAACCAAGTATGTGTATTAGGTAGTATGACCCAGTGGTTGAGAGCTTGGACTTTGATGCCTAAATCCCAGCTTGGCCAAATTCTTGCTGTGAGAACTTAATCAAATCACTTCTCTATGGCTCTATTTCCTCCTACACAAAATGAGGCTAATGCCACCTGACCTCCCGGGGTCACTGTAAAAAGCAAATGCGACGAGGCTTGTCAAGCACTGAGCACGGTCCCTGACGCGCATCCAGGGCCTACCCAAGGCTGGTTCTTACAGTGACTATCAGCATCGTCGTCGGCGTGGTCACCGCCACGCAGCTATGGCCAGGGACACTTGATCTTTGCATCTGGCTGTGATGGGACAGGAAGTGAGCTTCCTAATGAGGACTGGGTCCCGAGTGCAGTGCAGGGCCCCTTCTGTCGCTCTGTCACTTGGCAGGTCCAGGGGTAAGTGGTGCCCCAGAAGAAAAAGAGGGAGGATGCAGGTCCCCGCAAGGCCGGCACATGAAGTTGTGATATTTCAAGAGCCCAGTGGACTTCATGAGGAAGGGCAAGGGGGGCAGTTGTGTTGGAAGCATAGCAAGAGCCCAACCAGCCTCAGCCTGATGCTTCCAGGAAGTGGGAGGGACAAGGAGTCTCATTTCATCCGGTGCTGACTCACCTCCCTTCCTAACTGACATAGCCTGCCCGGCACAGAACCTTCACAATACACCACCAGGAGGCCTCCATGAGCACAGTTCCATAATGGCATGGGAACAAGAAGATGCAAAAGAAACCCAAGACACCTTTGCTTCTCGAAAAGAGTCACCAGAACGCAGTTTATCAGCCCATGACAATTACTATGTAGGATTATCTTGCTTTTCTAAAGGCCATGTATCTGGTGTCCTTCGATTCCCGGGAAGCTAACCAAGGCAAAGGACCAAAAACCCGCTCTGAGCAAAGGAAGGGTTACAAATTCTAAGCACTAAAGGCAGTGCCTTTTAGTTGCGGGAGAGTCCCTAAAGCCCTCTCTCAGTAACTACCTACTTTTACTTTAGACAGTTGTAAATAATGTAGCTGATCTGAATAAATCTGAAGTGAATGGGAGAGCTGCTAGGGGCTGGCACATTGAAGGCAATGGAGAGTAATGGCTGGCCGCCTGACCACAGGGAGATGACACAGACTATGAAATGCAATCCCAGGATAAGAGGACAGCTGCTGGGAGGCACGTAGTATAGGTGCAAAGAGCTATCATCTCTTCACAGGCCAAAGGGTGCCATTGCACTGCCACTGGGCCTGGCCACAGATATTCTGGCTCTCCTGGGATGCTATGAGATGTTAGGTATGGCCAGATGACTTGCTTGGGCCAATGACATGTGGATGGAAATAATGAGTGCCACTTCTGGGCAGAAAGCTTCCCCATGCTCTTCCAACACTTCCAGACGGTGGCAGCTCTGCCAGCCCGAGTCCCCAAGTAAGGATAAAAATGACACAGAGCCTGGCTGGCATGGCTCAGTGATTGAGCATCAACTTGTGAACCAGGAGGTCATGGTTCAATTCTCAGTCAGGGCACATTCCCAGGTTGTGGGCTCGATCTCCAGTATGGGGTGTGCAGGAAATAGCCAACCAATGATTCTCTCCCATCATGGGTGTTTCTATCCCTCTTTCTCTCTCCCTTCCTCTCTGGAATCAATCCTATATAATAAAAGCCTAATATGCTAAGTGTTCAGTCATCCATTCAACCAATCAAAGTGTAATATGCTAATGATATGCTAAGGATGCTCAACCGCTTGCTATGACGTGCACTGACCACCAGGTGGCAGACAGTCGACCAGTTGCTATGATGCACTGACCACCAGGGGGCAGACAGTTTAACCGGTTGACCAGTTGCTATGATGCACTGACCACCAGGGGGCAGACGCTCTGACTGGTAGGTTAGCTTGCTGCTGGGGTCTGGCTGATCGGGACTGAGCGAGATGGGCCAGACATTCCCTGGAGGCCTTCTGCGGTCCCTCCCCGGCTGGCCAACTTCCTGCATCCCTCCCCGGCACCGGTGGGGTCCCTCGGCCTGGCCTGCACCCTCTCGCAGTCCAGGCTGAGGGACCCCCTCACCTCTGAGTGCATGAATTTTGTGCACTGGGCCTCTAGTAAAAATGTATTTTGTAAAAAGTGACATGGTGATGACCCTCCAGCTGATCAAAGAGGACAAGTAGCATGGACAAAGAATAAACTTCTGTTGCTTTTCCGGGTTGCTTGCTACTACCATGTAATATAGTCTATCATGACTGAAACATCCTAAACATTTAAATGAGGTCACTTCACATGAAGAGGTATGTGCACTATCTTTTTGGTAAGATACCATTCAAAATAGTCAATGCTGTGTTTTGTGGCTTAAAGAATCATTTTCAATCCCAGGGAAAAGTCACCTGCTCCCATGCTGCTGGGTAAATGAGTCATTGACAGAATATGAACTAAATGGAGGAGAGACAGATCCAGTTTCCAAACTACTTCTTTCTCTAGGGAGGCTCCGGTCTTTACAGAATATACCTGCATCATGTAGGGCAGAGAGCAGGTGGGGCTCATGTGCTAAAGCTGCAGAGCCAGTCCATGTGCATGGGATGGCATCTGCCGCTTCTGTGAGTGCTGCGGGGCTCTGGTCCCCAGCGGGGCTGGAAGGCCCTACTGCACATCTGTCTGCGCTCTCATGGAAGGAAAAGCACCATGCTGCTGAGTGAGCCAACAACCTGAGGAGATAGTCCTTTTAAGCGTACAAGGAACATTCACAAAATTTACCTCATACTGGCCCACAAGCAAGTTTCAGGATGAAAACCAGATGGGTTATTTTTCTGACCAAAAGCAATTAAGCTTGAAAACAACAGCTACAGGATAACTGGAAAAATCTTGTATATTTGGAAAATAGGAAACATACTTTTAAATAATCCATATGCATATACATCCTCTCAGTTAACCCTCCTATCATAATGCATCTTAGAAATGCAGGAACCGAGAGTGGAAGGAGAACATCATTTGCTCAGATTTACCCAGTTAGTCATGGTGAAACCAGGGCTCCAAACCAGCCTATAGAACTCTAGAGCCCAGGCTTTTGTGACATTCTCTTTACGCTACGTCTCACTGGAATTCACAGACCCTCCCACGGTTCAGAGCCTCCACGGATCTGAGGTTTCACCTCTTAAAGCAACTGGTAAGAGGTGGGAGACCTCGTCCCAGCGTGTGGTGGAGGCACTGGCCTTGGACCTGCTGTGCAGAGATGCATGTCCCTTTAGTTCTTGCTCCTCTGGGGTCCCCTACTTGAACTGAGGAAAGAGGTCTAGGGTAGTGGAGAGGGGTCTTTCAGGTTGATCTTCCCAGACAGCTTTGAACTAGATTCCCCAGGAAGACTTCCTTTCCTTTTAAAGTTAAGCTTTTTTTCCGTGTGGTCACAAGTGGTAAGCGAACAAAGAAAGACAGAAGGAAAAGTTACTTCCAGATGGCTCCCCATCTTGCTCTAATGCAGATTAAGTAAAGAATATCCCAACATATCATTAGGCAAACATGAGTATTAAGATCATTCATATTATATAAATGGAACGGAATAAAAATTCAACCTATATCCTGACTTAAATCTGGGGCTAGGGCCTCAGAGCCAGAAAACAGACAACTTATAGCACCCCGGTCTGAGCAAGGTGGAGGCCCACAATACCTGAGGTAAGAGGCAAGACCAAAGTGTTCGTAACCTTTCTAGGGTTGGCCACCTGAACTCTAGCTACCAAACTACAACCTTCTGTGGCAAGGACTGTTCAAATGGCTACTTAACACTGTTATTCTCCAACTCAACCTACTTGTGTCAAGATACATTTTTAGCAAAACCCCAAGACGTCCAGAGCTTCTGAGGCTCCGCATCTCGCCCTGTGCTGTGAGGGCAATGCTGTCTGCCCTCCTCCATAGGCTCACAAGGATAACTTAGTCCTAAGTGCCCAGGACTATGTTTCATGCAAGAGAAGCTCGAAAATACAGAAAACCTGACGGTGGTCCATATCCTAGAAAGTTACCAAAGTGCTGAGAACTCACCAAGTAGCCCTGGAGAGGGAGAAGGCTGAGAGAGGTATGAAGAGAGAGGGCCAGGTCGGCTAAAGGTCCTGAAGGTAGGAATTTTCACTCCATCCTGTGGCTTCATTTCTTCCACTGCAGAAGCCACCCTGGCCCAAGGTGAGGGCGAAGGCTTGCTGGGTTAATAGTGCTCACAGTGCTCAGCTTAGGGCCTGAGTGCTCCCCAGCCCCACCCCAACTGCTCCAACTCCAGGCCATCAGGGCTCAGGCCCCAGAAAGTCAGTGTGCCAATCAGTAAGTGATCCAAGTCCCACCACAAATTTAAGATCAACAAGTCTAAGATCAAAGCACCCCGTCATCCAATCAGCAGTGTGATTACATCCTTTGGATCTGTGAAGAAGGGCTGTTGACCACTTCCTGATAGGAGGTTATGGGCAGACCCCAAATGAGAATTCAGTCCAGGTGTGTCTAGAGGCTAGACAGATGGTGCGGGGCCCCGGGGGTGAGCGATGGTCCAATGCCTTCGATGAGGTTGTTCCATTGGTCATAGTTCTCTTTCAGGCCTGGAAAAAACACACAAAACCCCAGGAAGGTTAGGTAAGTCATTGTAAGGTTAGAGCAAAGAGTACTGACCACAGACTTGGTGGGCCATCCTAGAGAGAAGCACCTGGGATACTAAAAGGACTGGTTGTGAGGGTGGTAGCAGTAATGGTAACTACTGTACATTCAGTGCCTTTATAAAGATGCTTCATAAGTCATTTGCTTAATCCACAATAACTAAATAATGATAACAAAAAAAGTAACATTTGTTGAAGAATAACTCATTGTAGAATAACTCAATAGACACGCACTGTTTCATTTAATTTTCACAATATCCGTATTAGCTAAGTACTGTGATCAGCCCTACTTTATCATTGAGGAAACTAGGCTTAAAGACGCTCCCTGATTTGTCCAATGTCATGATAGCTGGTAAGTGACAGAGTTCACACCTTGGTCAGAAAGGGTGAGAAAATGGGAAGCCTACTTCAGGCTCAGAGACGGTGCTGAGCAAGAAAAGGTCCTTCGTACGCCAGCCAGTGGATGCAAATCCAGGGCCACCTCCGTGAAGGGCAGAAGGAATAGGGTGGCAACATCATGAAGCAGCGTAACGCTGGAAATGATCAAGAAAGGGCACTGGGGTCATGGGCAGGTGGGTCTAACTACATGGTAAGAACAGTCAGAAAGGGTCTGCAGCCTCGGGCTGAGGGAGAAGGGCACAGCCAAGCAGGCAAAGGACCTCCTTGTTCAAAACAAACAAAACCTGGGACAGAAGGCAGGGCCCACTCTCCTTCATTTTTGGGTCCCAGTGCCCTGCAAAGAACCTGGCATGGAATAGGTCCTCAACAAATAAATGCTACATAGTCATTAATTCAAAAAATACTGAACACACCCATGATATGCCACACTCTGTTCTTGGTTCCAAATACTCCATCCACGCCCAGACCAGTTTGGCTCAGTGGGTAGAGCATCGGCCTGTGGACTGAAGGGTCCCAGGTTCGATTCCGGTCAAGGGCATGTACCTTGGTTGTGGGCACATCCCTAGTAGGGGGTGTGCAGGAGGCAGCTGATCGATGTTTCTCTCTCACTGATGTTTCTAACTCTCTATCCCTCTCCCTTCCTCTCTGTAAAAAATCAATAAAATATATTAATAAAAAAAAAAAAAGTCCATCCACACATAGAAACCCTCGTCCTCACAGAGCTCACAATCCAGTGGCAGAGAGAACAATGAACACCACAAACTATATAGGATGTGAAAGGTGGTCAGTGCTCGGGGGCGGCGGGGAAGAGCCAGGTAAGAGAAGCAGTGGTGGTGCCAAGGACGGGTGAGGGAGGAAGGGAAGGTGTAATGTTTTTAAAAGGCTGGCAGGGTGGGCCTCACTGGGAAGGTGAGATTTGAGCAAAGACTTGAAGGAGGTGGGAGCGAGCCATGAGACTACACAGGAAGAATGTTCCAGGCAGTGGGAAGAGCACTACAAAGGCTTGAAGCCAGAGTGTCCCTGGAGTGCTGGAGGCTTGTGTGGCAGGAGTGAGGTAGGCCGGGGGAAGAGAGCAGGTGAGCTCAGGAGGGACTGACTGGAGGCCCACACCATCGGTCTAGCAGGACAATGGACATTGGCTCTGACTCTCAGAGAAATGGAGAGCCACTGGAGGATTCTGAGCAGAGGAGTGACAACATCTGACTTGCTTTCTAACAGATCTCTCTGGCTGTACTATTAAAAAGACTGTGTAGGGCCCTGGCCAGTTTGGCTCAGTGGATAGAGCACTGACCTGCGAGCTGAAAGGTCCCGGGTTCGATTCTGGTCAAGGGCACATGCCCGGGTTGCAGGCTCAATCCCAGGTGGGGGACATGCAGGAGGCAGCCAATCAATGACTCTCTCTCATCATTGATGTTTCTCTCTCTCTCCCTCTTCCTTCTTCTCTAAAATCAATAAAAAATATTTTTTTAAATAAATAATAAATAAATAAAAAGTGACAACACACACACACACACACACACACACACACACACACACACACACAAGATTGTGTAGGAAGGCATGATGACAGTAGAGAGACCAGTAGGAAACTGATACAGCAATTTAAGTTTAGGTGAGAGCTGACTTGCTCAGCATGGCAGTTGTGGGTGACAAGTGATTAGATCCCACATGTATGTGAAAGGTAGAGCTGATAGGACTTTCTGAGGGTTGGGATGGGAGGTGTAAGAGAAGAGACATGAATGAGGACTTTGGCTTGGGTAACGAGAAGGATGGAGTAACCACTAGTTGAGAAGGGAAAGACTGTAACTGCAACTGGTCTTTGTGATGTTTATTAGATGTTGAATAAGTGGGTTATCTAAATCTGGTGTTCATGGGAGAGATCAAAATGCAGATATAAACTGGGGACTCGTCAGCCTGGAGATGGCATCTAAAGCCACTAGATGACATTAGGACACAGACAGAGGAGAGGTCCAAGCGCTGAGCCCTGGAAGCAGCGAAGTAGACGGAGGAGGAGCAGATCCTGAGACAAGAGACAACCACGGTGGGTTGTCCTCGAAGGATGGCATCACAGCCCTGTCAGCAGTGCTGAGAGCTCCGCTGAGGTGAGGAATGGGAGCTGACCACTGGATTTAGCTAAGGCCTGAGAAAGCATTTGGTCTAGCCCTGCCAAGGCCTTAGGGGTGAGTTAATTAATGTTTGAGCAATATAGCAGGCTCATTTTTAAGTTGATATTTCTTTAAAATATATATATATATTTTACTGATTTCAGAGAGGAAGGGAGAGGAAGAGAAAGAGCGAAACATCAGTGGCGAGACAGAATCATTGATCGGCTGCCTCCTGCACGCCCCCCCACTGGGTATGGAGCCTGCAACCTGGCCATGTGCCCTGACCGGAAATCGAACCATGAACTCCTGGTTCATAGGTTGATGCTCAACCACTGAGTCATGCCGGCCGGGCAGTTGATAATTTTGTATGACCCTTGAATGAAGTTATAAGTTTCCAAAGGGCCGTTGGCAGAAAAAAGGTTGCCCACCCCCGATCTAAGGTAAAGAGAAAAGAATTGCTGGCACAACCATCTTGAGCAGACCAAAAAGGATGAGGTGTTGGAGGTCTGAAGATAAAGGAGAAGGTGTAAAATAGTTTTCCGGGAGAGGGGAAGAGAGAATGACTAGGTGGGGGCAGGAGCTGCATGTAGTTAATATGAGAGAAGCACCAATCTTCTTGATGGAAAAGAACATCCCTGTGTCACTGGACTATGTGCTCTCGGCAGTATTTTTTAGGATTGGTGAAAAGTTCTGCTCAGCCTCTTACACCTATTTTAGTTTCCCACGTGACAAGGAACTGTGCAGCCACCAAAAAGCTTTTCTCTCTTTGCAAAGCTAATTAACTGAGCAGAGAGGCTCTGCTTTTTTTTTTTTCTTCAGACTCTGTCTTATCTCTCAGCACCTAGATACATCAAGAGCCTCCCACCCAGGCTCTCTGCCTCTCAACCTGCCCCATCTTGCCCATCCTCCATGTTGCAGCCCAAATGCAAATACAAGTCTAATCATGACATCCCCCTGCTTAGAACCCAAGGACTCTCACAGCCTGTGGGGGGAAGTTCAAGCTTATTTCAGCAAATACATGGGATTCGAGATCTGGTTTCTGCCCATTTCTCTACCTTCATCTTCCAACAATTCACCATCCTGAGCTCCAGATACACTGAACACAGTTTCTCAAAACTGATCAGGCCCACCCAGGCCTTTGTGCATCCTGTTTAGAAGACCCTTGCCCTCCCCTGCCTGCTGGACCCTAATCACCTGCTAAGATTAAAGACAAGCATTGCCTTGTCTAGGCCAGTGGTCGGCAAACTCATTAGTCAACAGAGCCAAATATCAACAGTACTTCTTCAAAATAGATTCGCCCAGGCCGAAAACCGACTTCTGCGCACGGGCGCCCGCAAGTGGTATTTTGTGGAAGAGCCACATTCAAGGGGCCAAAGAGCCGCAGTTTGCCAACCACTGGTCTAGGGAGCCTCCTTTCTCTCTTGTCGTCCGAAGACTGAGTCCTCGCATCTGTGGGTCATGAGAGTCACTGGCAGAAGAGCAGAGGTAAATCCGTGAATCTCTCTAGTCCTTGCAACCCAAAAAGCCTACAGTATTAACTTCCAACCATTAAAGTTTCCAGTGGTGTTGAGGGCTGACGCTGTGGCAGAGCACTCTCCCTGCTGCTGGACTGGGTGGCAGGGAGGATATGAGAGGGTATCTCCTAAGGACAGGAGGCTGGACCAAAGACCTCTGCGGGTCTTGCCATTTAGCTGGGGTGATTTATGATATTAGTCACCACCTTCCCGTGCTTTGTTTTTATTAAAGCACTTCTACGAATTTAACCCACTTCTCATCACAACCTCCTCCACCATACAGATAAGTGATGAGTTAGAACAGGGGTAGTGGAGTAGAGAGATGTGAATATTCCATTTACAGTGAGGAAACCAAGGCTCAGAGAAGTTAAGAGTAGGTCAAGGTCACTGGGGTAGTAAGAGACAGAGCTAGGATCTCCAAACTTGCAGCTAAGTGTTATTTCTATAAGTCTATGTAACTCCCTCCTGCAGTCAGTTTCCTTTAGCCATAATCTCCCTGATCCGAGACCTATCAGTATAGACTACTGTGCATGGAAATCTAAGGGACCCCAGGCTGCCCCAGAAGTCCCAGTTCTGTCCTTACCAAGGTGCTTCTGCAGAAAGGCCAACATGGCCCGCACCACAATCTCTTGACCTTCATAGGGGTCCAAGGTCCCACGGTTTTGACTGGAGAAGAATTTACCAATCCAGTTCCCAGACACAAAAGCAAAGTCAGTTTGACTCCGATGAACAGAACCACTAGAGGAAAAGAAAAACAAATAACTGGCAGGAGTTTTGAGGTCAGGGCACACAAATATTTGTTAAGCACCTACTATATGGAAGGTACTTTATGTGCATTATTTCATTTTCACAATAAGGGAAGAATATTCCCCTTTGACAAAATCAGGAGAGAACTGGTCACACAGCTAGTAAGGGGACAGCGCTAGGATTTGAACACAGGTGTGCTTGGCTTCAGAGCTGCCTCAGCTCCTGGACCACAATGCCTGACGGTGCAAGGAAAGGGCTGAGTTAGCCAGAGTGGGACAGGGCCAAGGAGGCGAGGTCTGCAGCACCTGCCATTCCTATGTTATTATAAACTATAACACCACGGCTTTTACCTGGTGACTTCCGAACATTCATAAAACATGTCAGCTCCTGTCTTCAGAACTGTACCACAAAGTAAACAGGAAAAAGGAATTTAAGTGAGGGCAAGTGCTTGTAAAAGAGGGTTTCTGGATTAGAATTTAAGTCTTTTGGTATCAAATACATTTACTGCAAAGGTGAAATTCTGACTAGGTTCACTTTGGGCTAAATTACTTAAAACGAAAATTACTAGTCAAATCAATGAGGAAGAAAAATATAAATGCTAAACTTTGATATCATGCAAAAAAAAAAAAAAAAAAGGTGACTTTACAAAAATGTATTTTTTTGCCGGGCCAGCTTGGCTCAGTAGTTGAGCATTCGATCTATGAACTAGGAGATCACAGTTCAATTCTGGGTCAGGGCACACGCCCAGGTTGTGGGCTGGATCCCCAGTAGGGGGCCTACAGGAGACAGTCAATCGATGATTCTCTCACATCTTGATGTTCCTATCTCTCTCTCCCTCCTCTCCTTTCCTCTCTGAAGTCAATAAAAAAATATTTTTAAATGTATTTTTTTTATATATATATATATATATATTTTTTATTGATTTTTTACAGAGAGGAAGGGAGAGAGATAGAGAGTTAGAGAGTTAGAAACATCGATGATGAGAGAAACATCGATCAGCTGCCTCCTGCACATCTCCCACTGGGGATGCACCCGCAACCCAGGTACATGCCCTTGACCGGAATCGAACCTGGGACCTTTCAGTCCACAGGCCGACGCTCTATCCACTGAGCCAAACCAGTTTCGGCTTAAATGTATTTTTTAAGGCACATGAAAAAGCATAAAGAATAATATAATGGACACTTGAATGTGCAGCACTCAGTTTAAGAAAGAATATATTACCTGTAGTTAAATCCCCCTTGTGTACCCATTTCCAACTGCTCTCACCGCCTTTTCCTCCAGGGGTCACAATGATCCTGAATCTGGCTGGTCTGGGGAAAATTCCAAGCAGTCTTCTGTTGCCATGAAGTCAGAATGAAAGGGGGGGCTGGCCCCGTGGAAAAGAGCCGGGGCCAAAATGAGCAAGGGAAGAAGCCGCTATCACTGAGCAGATTCCTAGCCTCCCAGGGCTGTGGAGTTGGCATTTCAACTACCTGAAA
Source organism: Myotis myotis (assembly GCF_014108235.1). NCBI lineage: Eukaryota > Metazoa > Chordata > Mammalia > Chiroptera > Vespertilionidae > Myotis > Myotis myotis. Next base: position 14,902,552 of record NW_023416324.1, read on the forward strand.
TGGTTTCTGGAAGATTCCAAGGTCTGTGGCATGCAGTTCTTGTTGTTTTGCTTTAATGGGGCCTGGGACCCTTGAAGCATGTATTTTAGGCTCAAGTGCAGGACAGGAGCAAGTCACAGCCTTGTCAGCGAGCCTTCAGCCTGCACCTGGAGCTCTAGGCCACTTCCCATGCATGGTATGTTTCTTAAAATTTCTAAAAAATTTCCTGTGAAAAATGGCTTAGGAAAGAAAGCTGATAGTGCTGATGATGGAGTGAAAAGAATGTGGTTTCTCTTAGCCAGAATATAGATGGTTTCTGGAAGATGTCTGAATTTAGGTAGTCATGAAGGTCTCTAAAAACCTGTCTTATGAATGTCAAAGGTCTATCATACCCACGTTCTTTTTTAAAAATATACATTTTTATTGATTTCAGAGATGAAGGAAGAGGGAGAGAAAGATAGAAACATCAATGATGAGAGAGAATCATTGACTGGCTGCCTCCTGCACGCCCCACAGTGGTGATTAAGCCTGAACCTCAGGCATGTATCCTGACCAGGAATTGAACTGTGATCTCCTGGTTCATAGGTCAGTGCTCAACCACTAAGCCACTCTGACCGGGCTTCACCCACATTCTTCAAAAGACCCAATAAAATTCCCAAATGAGGTTAAAGATCTTTGGAGTCCACCCAGACCCACTTTCCTCCCCAACACACAATCCCACAATACCCTTTTCCCAGAAGTGAACAGAAAAATCCTGTCACAGAGTCATATAAACTGGTGAAGAAATCACTGCAGAACTAAGTGGAGCAGAGCAGGTATGAAATTCTAAAGGAATTAAGATTTTGAAAATCGGGAAGCATTCAGGTATCCCATTAATAGGCAGAGCTTCTGGATAATCCAAAAGTAATCAAGGGAGCCCAGCTGGCAAGAAGATGGCAGGGCACTGGGGAGCGTGGCCTTGGAGTCTACTTACAGGACAGTGATGATCCTGGACTGTTCATGCTGGGCACACATCTTCTTCATCAAGTTGACACTCTCCACTGTCTGGAATTTCTCGGCATTGATGAAGAATACAGGGCCTCGGGCCTTCGGGTAAAAGTCACGTTCCAGAGGGAACATCCAAGCATCCAGCGCCACAGCACACCTGCAACAGGACCAGACATTGGGAGCTGCCGTGCAGAAGCGGTCAGGGCAATGGGGGAAGCGTTGAGATCTTCTGAAGGTTCAGAAAGCCAAGGAGGTACCAGGGTCCACACCCTTCGGTTAGGATCTTGGCTAGAGACCACTTTCACCTGTTGCCAAAGATCCTTCTACATTTTAAACTCACTGAGAGCAAGGGTCGGACCTCTCCTCGCCCTGGACCACTCTCAGGCAGCTGCCTTCAGTTACACAGAATGGCACTTCCTTCGTTTAATCCTTCACTCAACATTCTTTGGGTACTGACTACGTGCTTAGCCCTATGCTCTGGATACAGGGATAAATGACACAGTTCTGTTGTTGTTGTTGTTTTGTTTTAATCCTCACCTGAGGATATTTTTCCATTGATTTTTAGAGAGAGTGGAAGGGAGGGGGAGAGACACAGAGAGAAAGATCAATTGGTTGCTTCCTGCACATGCCTGAACCAGGGTTGGGGAAGGAGCCTGCAACCAAGGTACATGCCCTTGACCGGAATCAATCCTGAGATCCTTCAGTCCACAGGCCGATGCTCTATCCTCTGAGCCAAACCAGCCAGCGCTAAATGACACAGTTCTTGCTCTCAAGGAGTCCCCAGTCGAGAAAGGGAGGCAGGACAGACAAATTAACAAATACAGCTCAGCACCCTGATTGCACAAGTTGCTAAGTTAGCCCAGAGCATATGAGGCAGAGGCTAGGAAAAGCCTCTTGGTGTCACAACTCAGAGATCTAGCCAGTGTGTCAAGCAGTAAACAAGCAGTAACCAAGGGCAAGCCTCCCCCATTCCCACCCCAGCTCCTCCAGCCTTCTCCATCTCAGGAAAGGGCGATCATCTTCACTCAGATGATGGATACACAAGTGAAAAACCTTGATTCCTCTCTTTCCTTCACCTCATAGTCCTGAAAATTCTAAAACATGTCCTGACTCCATTCATTTCTCTTCATCCCACTGCCTCCATCTTAATGCAAATCCATCATCTCACATGGACCCCGAAATAGCTCCCTCTAACTAGCCTCTTTGCTTTCTGTCCAGCTACTATCTACTCTTCACACAGTAGCCAGAGGGATCTTTTAAAATGTAAATAAATTGTTTTTTCTGTGCTTAACTCCTTCAATGGTTTCCCATCAAATCCTATATAATAAAAGCCTAATATGCAAATTGACCAAATGGCAGAATGACCGGTGGAATGACCAGTCACTATGATGAACACTGACCACCAGGGGGCAGACGCCCAATGCAGGAGCTGCCCCCAGCCCACAGGCCCCAGGCCAGCCAAGGTGAGTGTGAGCAGGGGGGCCCCTGATCAACCCGCTGGTCACCCCACAGATTGGCCCTGATCGCCGGCCAGGCCTAGGGATCCTATCCATGCATGAATTTCGTGCACTGGGCCTCTAGTTTAGAATAAAACCTAATTTCCTTACTCTGACCAAAGGCCCTATGATCTGCCCTTTTATCTTTCTGATCACATTTTAACCTCTTCCCCTTCACTCACCATGCTCCTCCCACACTGACACAGCAAGCTTCCTTCCACCTCAAGGCCTTTGCATTAGCTGTTCCCTCTGCCTAGAATGATCTTTCCTTAGACCTTTATACGACTGTCCTATTTTATTTTCTTCATTGCACTTTTTGCTGGGAATTTGGTTATCTATTAGCTTGTTTACTAGTCTGTTTCCTCCCACAAATTCCATGAAATCAGAGGCCTTGTTTTCTTGTTCACCACTAAATTCCCAGCCCCCAAAACAGTGCCTAGTGCATGATACTTACGTAACAAATAGCAGCATTACTGGGAAACTCACCGAAATTGGGTCTCCTTGGCCAAAGCCAGAATAGCTGTGGCCCCTCCAAATGAATGTCCCATCACAGCCACACAGCTCATGTTGATGCTGCCCTGAGGAAAACAGAGAACTTAGCCAAGTCAGACACTGAGGAGTGCTTTTTGAGGACTTCTTCAGGGGCAAGAAGAAACAGCGAGACAATGCAGAAGCACAATTCAGCGAGTGAGTTTCCAGCACCTCCACCCACCCCCACCACATGAAAGAACCTGCCAGCTGGAAAGCAGCCTGCCAGGCAATCCCTGGACTGAACAGCCTTCTGTAGGCAGGAAATCCAAAAACCTGCCATGTTTTCCATCTTTATTTATTTATTTTTTAAATATGTTTTATTGATTTTTTTACAGAAAGGAAGGGAGAGGGACAGAGAGCTAGAAACATCAATGAGAGAGAAACATCGATTCAGCTGCCTCCTGCACACTCCCCACTGGGGATGCGCCCACAACCAAGGTACATGCCCTTGACCGGAATCGAACCCAGGACCCCTCAGTCCGCAGGCCGATGCTCTTTCCACTGAGCCAAACCGGTTAGGGCCTCCGTCTTTATTTTTGTCATCTTAACACGTACAATGCCTGGACTAGAGTAGCCATTCAAATATCTATGAATAGCCCAGCCAGCGTGGCTCAGTGGTTGAACATTGACCTATGAACCAGGAGGTCACAGTTTGATTTCTGGTCAGGGCACATACCTGGGTTGCCGGCTCGATCCCTGGTGTGGGGAGTGCAGGAGGCAGCCAATCAATGATTCTCTCTCATATTGATGTTTCTATCTCTCTCTCCCTCTCTATTCCCTCTGAAATCAATGAAAATATATTAAAAACCTATTTTCCTCATTTAAAAAATACCTATGAATAGATGAATAGATAAAAATTATGTGATTCCAACCTGACCCATCAGTCTAAGAGCACACTAAGAGTAAGAACTCTCTCCATCCGCTAGACCCCTGTCTTAAAGCCGGTCTACCAGGATGACACACGCACCAAGTCAAGGGCAGAATTGGGGAGCTCCTGCTGCCCGTCCACTTTACTCCGAAGCAAGACCTGCCTGTAGAGAAACCAACTCAGGTTCTACTTCCTCTGGATCTCTGTCCTGACTTTTCTCCAGCGGAGTGATGTGCTTGCTGGAACATGCTCTGCACGTACCTATTTCTAGTTGCCTCTAGAAGCCTTCAGGGCACAGCTATATAAAGAGCCACTGCAGCTGTCTGCTAAGGGGCTTGGGAAGTCTCTATAGGCTTCGTTGCCCAGCCTCTGCCTTAAACCTGGTTCTCCCCAATTTCTATCCCAAGCTTTTATATTTAAATTCTCCCCCTTTACTCAGTGCCTCCAGCAACTTGGTTGGTGGCCTGTTCAGGTATTTGTATAGGTTAATATAACTCTAAAATCAGGAATAGTCCACCCAGTGTAGCTCATGAACCAGGAGGTCACGGTTCGATTCTAGGTTAGGGCATATGCTGGGCTTGCAGGCTTGATCCCCAGCAGGGGTCGTGCAAGAAGCAGCCAATCGATGATTCTCTTTCATCATTGATCTTTCTCTCTTTCTCTCCCTTCCTCTCTGAAACTAATAAAAATATTTTGAAAAATAAAATAAAATCAAGAGTATACAGAGAAGTCTCCCACCTACCACATTCCCTTTCCACTCCCTGCACCCAAACAGGTAAGTTTCTTACATGTCTTTGAAGAACTTACTGACACATATATGAGTGAACATGAATATATACTTCCCCCCTTTTTACACAAGGGGTATGATATCTTACCCTTTTGCATAATGATGTTAGTACATAAAGAGCTTCCTTATCTTTTTTTTACGGCTACATCTGGTTTCACCATGGCACAAATAGCTAGTGATCTCCAAATCTGTTCCTCTTCTTCCTGGACACAGAGCCAGATTCTATTTCCCAGCAGTTAGATGTGGCCTTGGGGCTCTAGCCGATAGAATGTGAGTGAAAGTGAAATCTCTACTTCCAGGCCTAGTCCATGTGCACTCCTTCGTGCACACCTCCATGTCCTTTCCCATTCCTGGCTTAACACACACCGTGAAGCTGGGTTTCATAAGTGGAAGAGGGTAGAGCTAGAGCAGCAGTTCTCAACCTATGGGTCGTGACCCCTTTGGGGGTTGAACGACCCTTTCACAGGGGTCGCCTAAGACCATCAGAAAACACATATATAATGACATATTGTTTTTGTGATTAATCACTATGTTTTAATTATGTTCAATTTGTAACAATGAAATTGGGGGTCACCACAACATGAGGAACTGTATTAAAGGGGTCGCGGCATTAGGAAGGTTGAGAACCACTGAGCTAGAGGATAAAAGTAGCTTGGGTCCCTGAGCTCCCATTTTTGGACTTCATGTGGGAGAGAAATAAATTTCTATTGTGTTAAGCCACTGAGATTTGGGATTTATGTGTCAGAGCAATTAGCATTACCCAAATGAATACAGCTATTGTTCCATCATCTATTGAACTAGTTCCCTTATTAGTGAACATTTAGGATACGATCAATCTTTTGCTATTATAAACAACACTGGAATGAATAACCTTGTACATATATCATGTTGCATGTGTGCAGGTATCTGCAGAATAAATTTCCAAAACTGGAAATTACCGGGTCAAAAAATATGTGCATTTGTAACATTAATAGCTATTGCCAAACTGCCCCACATGGGGCAATCTGCACTCTCATGGGCAATGTAAGATAGTACCTACTTCCCTACAGCTTTGCCAACAAGAATGAGTAATCAATTTTCAGATCTTACTCAGTCTGATAGGTGAAAATGTACCTTTTTTTATTCTGTATTTCTCCAAAAGGCTACCTCTTAACTAACCAACTACACTGTAGCCTGCCATTCCCCAGTGGCATGCAGGCCTGGGCCTCAGTGCCTGGGAGCCCGCTTAGCTGGTGGGGGCTGGGAAAGCACTCCAGATTCCAGGTTCTGCCTTCCCTACTGACCATCCCGACAGGTCCCTCTTTCTGGAAGCCTTTACCAAAGCCTTTAAAAGATAGTTTCTAAAGAGGCTTTGGGGCACAAAGCACAGTCTTTGGGATCCAAAAACCCAATTTAAATTTTAACTCTACCACTCACTTAGTTGTGTAATCTTGGGAAAGTACTGAGCTTCTTTGATCTTTTATTTCTTTCTATGTGAAGAGATGCTAATGCTTACTGCATACATTTGTGTGAGCTGCTCTTACATAGTAAGTACTCATAAAACAGTAATTGTTATTTTATATATATTTACTAAATAAAGAGGTCACAAAACAGCTTATAGTAAATAACATTAGATTTTCATATATATGTGTGTGTGTGTGTGTATACATATATGTATATATATCTCCATATCCTAGAGGCCCAATGCACAACATTCGTGCACTGTGGGGCGGGGGAGTCCCTCAGCCCAGCCTGCACCCTCTCACAGTCCAGGACCCCTCAGGGGATATCTGCCTGGCGGCTTAGGCTGCTCCTGTGGTGGACATACCCTGAGGGGTCCTTAGTGCTGCACAGAGGCAGGAGAGGCTCCTGCCACCGCTGCTGCGCTCACCAGCTATGAGCCCAGCTTCTGACTGAGCAGCGCTCCCCCTGTGGGAGCCCACTGACCACCAGGGGGCAGCTCCTGTGTTAAGCATCTGCCCCCTGGTGGTCAGTGCACGTCACAGCGACCAGTCGTTCTGCCGTTCGGTCGATTTGCATATTAGACTTTTATTATATAGGATATATATACAAGTGTGTGTGTGTGTGTGTGTGTGTGTGTGTGTGTAATGCATTAAAAGTACTAAAAGGACAAACATCAAAATGTCAAAAAAATTCTGTTTCTTTTTTCTATATGTTTTTGTGTGATTTCTTAGTTCTCTAGTGTTGAGCTACTTTTGAAATTAGGGAGAAAAAGAACTGGGTGAGGGAGAAAAATGTATCTAATAGGCACCAAACAGCCAGGGCAGTTTCTATCCTCTTGGGGATTCTGGGGAAAGGAGTTAGCCTGCAGGGAACATAGGACTTGTTGCTTCCAGACAGCCCTCCCTTTGGGGAAGGGACCATCTCTCCCTCATCCACGTGGCCCTGTGGGGTTGTCAGAGCAGGTGTGTAACCTAGGCAGGCCAATCAAATTATCCTATCCCTCTGGCACAGTGATTGGCCCAGAGGGGCATGTGATTCAAGCAGGGCCACAGCCTTCCCCAGATTAGTGGAAGCTAACAGAGCCTCTTTTCCTTTCAAATCTAGAGTTGAACTGAAATGCAGGCTTGGGCTACCAGCAAATACTTTTCTTGCCTAATGAAGCCCACATGCATGGAGTGGAACTGAGACAGAAGGAGGAGGAGTGACAGAGCTTTGATGGCCACGTTTGAGACACTAGATCTAACTACACGGCTCAAAGCCAGTCTGCCTTTGGTCTTCGTAGTTATTCGAGCCTGGCGTAAGTTCCTATTATATGTAACCAAGAAAGTCCTGATGAATACATGAGCTCAGGTCATACCAGTTGCTGTCATACCTTCAAGGTCATCAGATCCAACCCACCAGGCAAGATGTTGAGGACAGTCTGCCCAGCAGTGACCTTCTGCAGGATCTTCAACACTCGAGTACACTCATTTACCCGCTGATACACCTACAACAGAGACAGTCGCAGTGGGAGCTGGGAACACTGCACAAACCATCTAGCAAGAAACTCACTTTCTTGCTCCTACAGAGCCAAGGAAGAATGCAGGGAGAGTTTTCTCATCCTTGTCTCAGTAAGCCCTGTGGGCCCCACATGCTGAGAAAGGCTCAGCTCCTTCTAGCAGCTCACATAGCATCACCTAATGCAGGGGTGGGGAATGTCTGGCTCCTGGCCACATAAGGCCTGAGAAATCATTTGGTCTGGCCCTGCCAAGGCCTTAGGGGTGAGTTAATTAAATGTGTGACCAAATACAGCGGGCTAATTTTTAAGTTGATAACGCTGTATGGCCTGTGAATGATGTTACAAATACCCAAAAGGCCCTTGGCAGAAAAAAGGTTCCCAACTCTGACCTAATGGTTCAATAGTGTCTGACCTGCTATTCACACTCTGTCTACATACCCTTGGGGTTGTCTGGAGGACCAAATAAGACATGTATATGAAAGTGCTTTGAAAACAAAAGGACATAAGGGTGCTGTTATTATCAATCCAGTACTGGATTCTACTTATCATTTATTGCCCACATCTACTGTTTTTGTCTGCCTAGTACTTACCAGCTCCACTTCTGTTAACCCTGCCTTTGAGGATTGCCCCCCCACCCTGCAAAAAAACCCCCAAAACTAAATGTTTTTCTGATGGGAACTTCCTACTTTGGTACTTCTCCCAGCCTAGGAGTCTCTCTCCAGGATTTTTCCTACTGAAGCTTGGGGCAGGGGTAGGGACTGAGGGAGCAACCTCAAATAGTCCCATTCTCTCAGATGGCGAGGTCAAACATATGCAAGCTCAGAGCTGTCAAAACTGTGGCTCTAACTTCATAAAGTAAGTCAGTTTGCAGATGAGACCAACCAGAAGAGGACACAGGGATGAGAATGAAAGACAAGTCCTTATGGCATTTGAGGCTGGTTCCAGTGGTCTTGCCCATTGTATATGTCCTATCTATTCTCCTTTTTGCCCAGAAAGCATAAGTTGGGTTTCTGTCACTTGCACTTATCAACAGTCTTGATTAGTACCCAATTTCTCCTATTGATGTGGCAAGCTCAGACTCACTACGCCTGAAATTTCAAGAGAAATTTGGATAAGTCTTCTTGGTGAATGTAGTACAGGGAGGGCAGGCTTATTAATTCTTCTTCCCTAATTGGCACAAGCCTACCTGGCAATTCCGAACACAAAATTCCTTCTCCCCTTCCTTAATTGGACGGTAGGGAATCCATTCCTCCTCCAGCAACTCATTCGAGGGCTGCTTCTCTTCTGGGACCTGCTTGCAGATACAGGTGGTGGCAGCTGACCCATCCCTGAAATACACATGTCACCAGAAAGAAACACGAAGACACTCTTGAGCTTACGAAATCCTTCTTTTCACCCAAGACACTCTGGATCACCCTTCAGCTGCTAGGGGAAAAATCTAAGGGCATGCATAGGAGAGTAGAAAAAAACATGGATTTTGAGTTTGAACCCTAACTCAGCTGTGTCACTTTCAACAAATTATTTAACATCTTTTCTTTCTTTTAAAGCTTTACTACCACTAATTTAAGTGTATTTTTAAAATTGATTTCAGAGAGGAAGGGAGAGGGAGAGACAGAAACATCAATGATGAGAGAGAATCATTGATCGGCTGCCACCTGCACACCCTCCATCGAGGATCAAGCCCACAACTGGGACATGTGCTCTGACTGGGAATTGAACCGCAACCTCCTGGTTCATAGGTAAATGCTCAACCACTGAGCAACACCGGCCAGGCTATTTAACATTTTTGAACCTTGGTTTCCTCACCTTTAAAATGGATCTGATACTTGCATAGTTGTTGTGAGGATAAGGGGACTGACCTATATCCTAGCCCACTGCAGGCACCCAATCCACGATAGTTCACTGTGACTGCCATTGCTCACCTGTGCTCTGGCACAGCCACCACAAAGCCGTGGGAGGCCAGCTCCATGCAGAAGGCTGAATATAGTGTCCTAGAGATTCAGGAAGGAAAAGAAAAGCGATCAGAAAAATGGCCCACCCTTAGCCCCCATTCTAACTATTCTCTGCTAGTGACCATCTCAAAAGACTGAAGGGAGGAAGTTCCATTTATAGCAGCCCTTTTCAAGGTGCTTTCTCCAGCCAGAATATCCCTGCTCTCACCACAGCCCCCAGAGTCCTCTGCTAGGAAGCACGTGCAAATCAATCCATGGTGTTTTCCAACCCTATACACACACACACACACACACACACACAACCATCCCACACCGTCCCTAATACAGTTTGGCTACTTCAACAATTGCATTTTTATTATTATATTGTATGTCTCCCAAATTAGTTCGTAAGCACCTTGAGTACAAGGACTCTATTTCTTTAATATGCAAATCTGCATGTGTGATTTAGCATGTGGAATTTTTGTCTGTCCTCCAGCTTTACAGAAAAAAAAGAATAAAGCAGACACTGTTAACTGCCCACTCCAAACATCTTCTTCCTCCTTGATAAAATCTAATGTTCAGCTAGAGACACTATCATGCCATCAAAATATGACATTTACCAGCCTCCGCTACAACCAGGTTTGTATGTGATTAAATTCTAGTCCAGCAAAAGAAATATAATACTGGCCCAGTTGGCGTGGCTCAGTGGTTGAGCGTCGACCTATGAACCAGGATGTCACGGTTTGATTCCCATTCTGGTCAGGCCATATGCCCAGGTTATCGGCTGGATCTCAGGCGTAGGGCAGGCAGGAGGCAGCCAATCAATGATTCTCTCTCTCATCATTGATGTTTCTATCTCTCTCAAATCAATAAAAAAAATATTAAAAACAAAAAGAAATATAATACTACACTGAGTAATTTAAAAATTTTAAAAGTAAAAAGAAACAGGTAGAATTAATTTTAATAATATATGTAACCCAATAGAGCCAAACATGATCACTTCAACATATAATCAAAATTTAAAGCCCTAGCCAGTTTGGCTCAGTGGATAGAGCATCAGCTTGCGGAATGAAAGGTCCCGGGTTCGACTCTGGTCAAGGGCACATGCCCAGGTTGTGGGCTTGATCCCCAATAGGGGACATGCAGGAGGCAGCCAGTCAATGATTCTCTCTCATCACTGATGTTTCTATCTCTCTGTCCCCCTCTCCTTTCCTCTCTGAAATCAATAAAAATATTTTTAAAAAATAATGTGGTGTTTTATTACTTTTTAAAAATATGAAATCTTTGAAATTCAGTGTATATTTCATATTTACAGCACAACTCATTTTGGACCAGCCATATCTCAAATGTTCAGTAGCCGTATGTGGCTAGAAGCTATTATAGTGGACACAGCAGCTCTAGTCAATGGGAGGCAAACAACTGTGTTATACTTCAGGAAATCTCAAAAAGAAGAGTGCTCCCTTCCTATTGCCTGGAATATGGATGTAATGTCTAGAGCTAAACCAGCCACCCTGGGTCATGAGATATCTTCAGAAATGAAAGCCACCATGGCAGAGTAAGATGATAAAAGAAGCCTGCTTTTCTGATAACTGCATGGAACTACCATATCAGCCGACTACTTCTAGCTTCCTTTTATCTGAAAAAGAAATCAATGTCATTTAGGTCACTGTTATCAGTTAGGATATGGCAGTTTTCTGTTAAATACAATTTCCCCATATCCCAACTGATTCAGGGAGGTCAGTTTCTTAAGTTTCTTTTTCTTTTGGGAGGCAATGAGCATAAGAGCCAGAGAGATTTCTGATCCCTTTCTCATTGAAACTGTAACCTTGGGCATGTATGCCTTCCAGAGCCTGTCTGCTCTTCTGTAAAATATGCACCCTTCCCGGCCTGCCCCAAATGAGACAATGGCACATTGCAAATGGTTAGTGTTTAGAGCACATACCCTGCCCTGGGATGGGAAACCATGAGTCTATGGAGCGTGGGAAGGGTTTCAGAGCCTGAATCAACCACAGAAACTACAAAAGGAAATCATGTCTCTTCCTCCCCCTCCCTTTTCTTGGAATTTTGCTCCGGTTAATGAAGAGCATCCTATCTAATAATAGACAAACATGGTAATTGACCGTACCTTTGCTACACTTCCCATTGGCTAATCAGTGAGATATGCAAATTAACCACCAACAAAGATGGCGGTTAATTGGCATATGTAGGTGTGAAGCTGCGGAGCGAAGACTGAAGGCGGTTCCGGCCGGAGCAGCGAAGGCTTGAAGGCAGCTCCGGCCAGAGCGAAGGCCTGGGTCCCGGATGCCGGAGGAAAACCAGTGCCGGCAGCCAGGGGAAGGGAAGGCCTATTGCATGAATCTTTTCGTGTAATAGGCCTCTAGTTTATTTATAACAGGCTCACAGGTCTACTGAGGTGTGAAGGCTCAATACAGATTGAGACCAAGAAGATCACTCTCCAAAGTCATGTGCTTGCCTGCTGACTATATGAAATACCTGTGAACGTGGGAGAGAATGTTTCTTAGCTTCTTTCCCCTCTAGACTATCTTTCTGAGGGCAGGTGCTGTATCTTATTCACTACTGAGTCCCCAATCCCAGCATAGGTCCTGGCACACAGCAGATACTAAATTTATTGACTAAGAAAGCAATATGGAAAACCATCTACTTGTCTTCTACCCTCATCTCTCATCAACTCTCCACTTTCTGCCATAGGCTATAGTCATGTGAGTCCGTATTCAGGCTCCTCTAGTGAATGCGAATTCCTTTTTATTCTGTATGTCTCACCTTCCTCTCAGGCCAAGAGGCTAGCACAGAGCAGGTGCTCAACAGATATTTTCTGAATGAATGAGAACCTAGAAAAACATAGCCATTGTATTCATTCAATAAATACTTACTGGGAAACAACTACTGTCCAAGTACTGCCCTAGGCACTGGGAGAGAGAGAAGACAGGCATGGTCTCTGTCTTCATGGAGCTTACAAACACTAAAGAGTCTCTGAAGTCTGGTAACAGGGACCCTACAGTTCACCAGCCCATGCTCCTCCAGTTAGAAGCGAAGAGAACTGTGTGTGTGCTCCTACTGGTCAGTCCAACTGAATCCGCACAGACCGCCTGTGGGAGCAGCGTCTGTCCCCATTTGACAGGTGAAGAAACCTAGGCTTGGAGTTCTACAGCTGCCCAAGCTCACACAGAGCACAGCTGGTCTGGCTGAGACTTGAAGGTGAGGCTGAGAGCTCCCCGAGGGCAGGAAGTGAGCCTCTCTCATTCAGTGCAGTCATCCTTCAACATATGTGGAATAAATGACTATCTGACTATAAAGCTCAAACTCCTTCTAATAGTTCTGTGCTGTTATGTTGGAAGAAAACCAGAAGTATTAACTTATATAAATGTTGGAACATGAGAAGCGAAGGGTGTGAAGCCCACTGAAAGGCTCCACCAGGTGAAAGGAGCCTGGGAAAGGCCTTCGAGAGAAGGTGGACTCCAGGCCGGGGAATGAGGCAGATGGCAGGTAAGACAGCTGGCAGATGGAAATGTCTGTTTCTCTGCCTTTTGAGAATAAGTCTCAACAGCTGTCACCAGGCAAGGAATATGACAAGGTCTAAGGGAAAAAAGCTCTTACCTGAAGGCTCCCAGGCCATGGGAGAAGATGATCAAAGGGTATCCAGAGGCCTTTGTCTTAAAGGGGCCATTCCAGCTAACAGGCAGGCGACAAGATCCTAGCAGAGACACGGGCTATAGAATCTCTGGCTGCCCCAAAGCTGCCATCCCAAGGGCAGCCTGGGCATAGGCATGTGTGGGAGCACATGTCCCTCCTTTCTGGAGGACTGTCATGTACTCCTGAGTAGCCCAGGGTTACCAATCACCTTTTCTGTGTTCCCTGGACAGCATGAACACAATAGGAAATGGGAAGATAAATCCAAATGGGAAGAAAGGGGGGTAAATCCCTGAGATGCCAAGGCAGTGGGTAGAGTTCCTAATGGTGGGTCACTGGGGGAAGTGGATGATTCAGTGTGACCCTCCCGAGAAGAGGAGAGAGCTGGAGGGGGAACTGCGGGAGCCAGTATGCTCTTTGGCAGTTAGGCATGTTTCTCTGATCTACACAGCTGGCAGAGTGGGAATTACATGCCGAATAAATGAGTAATAGCCACCATTTATGGAACACATTCTGTCCCAGCCCTTGCACTAGAGGCTTTACATACACCCCAGACTAGAACCTGCAAAGGCAGGTATTCAGGCAGGTTATATAACCTGCACAAGCCCTACAGCTAGTAAATGATATACATCTGGACTCGAATCCAGGACAACCTAACTCTATAATAAAAGCTCTTATTATATAATCCTCCTCCAGCTCTCCACACCATGCTGGCTAATGGATGTCCCACTACAAACGCGCTGGACAAAGCAAGCTGTAAGATACTGTGTCTTCCCGGCGATTTCCTAGGAACATAACCAAGAAGCTGGGAAAGCATCGAGGGGTGAGGCCAACTCTTACCCACAGCCAGGTTGAAGAGCAAACCCCCCCAGCGCTTATTAAACTGCAGGTAATCGGCCAGGCCAGCGCAGTACTCGTAGCGGGGAATCCACAGGGGCTGCTCCATGGTCTCCTCTGACTCCTGGCAGGGGTAGAAGAGTCGGAAGAAGCTCCCCTGTAGGGAAGAAGAGAGCAGCTGCTCACAGCTAGAGGCCCAAGCACTGCTAGATTTCCCAACAAACACACTCAGCAGGTGTCTGGGGCAAGAGCAAAGCACCAAAATGGGAAAACTTGAGCTTCAATTCACATACCTGAATTTTGCATTCAGAAAATCCAGAAAGCACTTTTATTTTTAGAATGCACATAAGGCTTATGTTATTTCAAATAGCCAACTGTATTTTGAATTACATCTGGGGGCACCAAAATATTTTCAGTGCTTGGGACATGGAAAGATTTAAATCTGGCCCTGAGCCCAGGCCTGGAGGAACCCCAGGGGTGAGAAATTAGCCCGCATGCTGAATGGGGTGGCATTGATGGGCCACCTCCAGGCTGGCCCTCGGGAAGCAGCAGCACACTCCTCTTACACGACAGTAAGAGGTCACCAGGAAGTGTGTGCCTCTCACAAGAGAGGGGAGTCCTCGGCCAGCAGAGAAGGACCTAAGAGCTCTTGGAGGAAAAGTCTGGAACCAAAGCAGCGGGGGAAAATAAATGAAGGCAGGAGAGGAGGAAAAGGAGACTGCCTTCCCATCCAGGTTGGGAGTCACAGGCCAATGGCAAATGGTCCACTGCTCTCCTGTCAGACACTCCAATTAGTAGGAGATCAGAAACCTTTCCAGGATTAGGCATCTGCTCTCAAGACGGGGAGAAGGATCTGAAAGCTGCCGTTGAAGCCAGAGCCCCCTTGCTTCCTAGCTGGGAAAAGAACCCACCATCTCTGAGAGGTGCCTCATTGAAAGGAGTAACAAAAATGCCGGGAGGACAGACCTGGGGGCTCTATAACCGGATCCAGACCAGCTCTAACTCAGTCTCCTCCCCATCAGCCTGGCTATGGATAAGTCATACTGCAGGTAGAAGCAGCGCAGGTGCCCCGGGATGGAGCTGCAGACACTTACCTGGGGACTCTGGCCCTCCATCACATCCCCGCAGCCCACCAGGTGGGGTCCTGTGACAGGTGGAAAGCCCACAGACTGGTTGACCCCCATCTTGTCACCAGTCGAATTGAACGGCTTGGGCAGGGCTGACCTTGATGCTGGAGAGTGGAACACAGAACAAGCTCTCGTGGGTTCCCTCTTAGCTTCCTGTTGCTTATGTGTGTCATCTGCCACCCCTGACCACCCCTCCTTATCACCCCATCTCCCTGCCAGTGTGGCTCTTTCCATCTTTCACATCATCTCTTTGCTACACTGCCTTTGCCAAGATTTTGTTGTTGTTGTTGATGGGGGAGGGGTGGTAAAGAGACGCAATTGCTGCAGAGAATTTAACACAAACCTTGTCCTCATGAGGCAAAGAATAATAACCACTTAGACATATTATTTACTGTGTCAGCATTGAACTAAGATCTTTACATATACCACATCATTGCATTCTCAACAAACGTCTGAAGAAGGTACTTAATTACCAAGACCCTGTTTTAGAGATGAGGAAAATAAGGCAGAGAGAAGTTGAACAACGTGCCCAAGTCCCACTGCTTACAGGTGGCAAAACACAGGTCTGTCTAATCCAGACCTGAGCTCTTAACCCTTACTGATCCTGCTCATGTTAAATAGCTGATCCTCGAACAACATGGGTTTGAACCACACAGGTCCACTTATACCTGGATTCCCCCCCCCCCAATAAATATACAGTCGACCCTCCATTTCTCTGGGTTTTGCATCCTCAGATTCAACCAAGCACAGATCAAACACAACATTTTCTATCTGTGCTTGGGATCTGCAGCTGGGAGGGCTGGCTGTGTGCGCTGTTTTACACCATTTTATATAAGAGACTTGAGCATATGCAGATCTTGGTGTCCACGGGGAAGGGGCTAAGTCCTGAAACCAATCCCCGGCAGATACTGAGGCACAACAGTAATTGAGTTTGAGGGAGGCAAAAGCTGTGCATGAATTTTGACTACATGAGAGGTTGGTAGCCCTACCCCACCCCCCACTCCCACCCCCGCATTGTTCAAGGGCCAACTACATATTTACAGAATCACTGACCTAAACTATTGGCTATAAAGGTGGCACTTATGCTGGGCCTTGAAACATAAGGAAGACTAGAGGCAGGGAAGAAAAAGAAAAGCATTTCTAGACAGGACATAAAAAAAAGAGCAAAATGGGGCAGAAATAGGAAAGAGTACAATGGGGGCAGTAGTCCAACCGGAAGCCTTCAATGTGGCAGCTGCGCACGCTTCTGCCTAGAAGACATTCCTGTAACTTGGCTGCTTCTGCATTGGGGCCAATGCCATTGCTCCCTGTCCCTCTTCAATCTCATCACCACCAGCACCGTCATCATTACACTTACTCTGTGCCAGGAGCTACACTAAATGCTTTACATAAATTATTTAATTGAATCCTTTCAACAATCCTCTGAGATACTGTTATCTCATCTTACAGATGAAGAAAATGATGCATGATAAAGTTGGGTAATTTATCCAAGAACATACAGTTAGCAAAACCAGAATCTGATCATGGGTAATATGGCTATAACTGTGGAGAGGATCGTCACACTCTCAATATCCATTCTATCTTGCCCTCTTACACAGCAGCTTCGTGATCTGGTTGTGGCTGACCTATCCCTAACCTCTAGAGTTGGGCCTTAACTGACCTGAGCCAATCAGCCCTGGTATCCCCGGGTCACATAAGTTGATCCAATCAGAGTGAAGCCCAGGACTTTGGTTTGATGGTGAAAGGTCGAAAAGTCCGTGTTTTGAACTACAGTGATGTGCAGATATGAAGACTTGAACTGTCTGTTGCAGCCACTTTGCTACGTTGAGGATGAAGCTACCTGTAGAGGATGGCAGAGCTAAAAGAATCAGAGAAATGGTCACATCTGTGCAAGCATTAAGAATCTCTGGATTCGACTACACCTGAAGCCTGACCCAATCCTAGACTTTCCATTTACATAAACCAATAAATCCCCTTTTTTATTTAAACCAACTGAGTTTAGATTTTTATTGCTTGAACGAAAAGCATCTAAACTGATACACTGACACTCAGCCACTGTGGCACAGTGGCTGAGCATCAACCCATGAACCAGAAGGTCATGGTTGGATTCCTAGTCAGGGCACATGCTTAGGTTTTGGGCTCTAACCCCAGTAGGGGGTGTGCAGGAGGCAGGTGATCGATGATTCTCTCTCCCTCTCCCTTCCTCTCTCTGATATCAATTAAAAACACACACATTTAAACTGATACATTGAGTCCAGTCCTCAGCCCGCATCTTTTTATTTTACTTATTTGTTTGTTTGTTTATTATGTATTTTTATTAATTTCAGAGAGGGAGGGAAAGAGAAAGAGAAACATCAATGATGAGAGCGAATCATTGATTGGCTGCCTCCTGCACACTCCACACTGACCCAGGCAAGTGCCCTGACCAGGAATCTAACCATGACCTTCTGGTTCATAGGTCGATGCTCATCCACTGAGCAACACCAGCCAGGCCCTAAGCCCACATTTTTAATCATTACATTACTCTGCTTTTTTAAAGATGTTCTGAGATGGATCAGAAAGATCAAGTCATAAAAAAAAAAAAGGAAGGAGGAAACCAAGATGGCAGCATAGGTAAACACCAGAGATTGCTGCCTCGCACAACCACTTCAAAAATACAACTAAAAGACGGAACGGACATCATCCAGAACCACAGGAAGGCTGGCTGAGTGGAAATTCTACAACGAGAAGGAAAGAGAAAAGCATACCAAGACTCAGAGGAGGCGCAGTGCGGAAGTAAAATACTAAGGTGCGGAGGTGCACACAGAGCGGGCTGGCGGCTGAGGGCGCGGTTGTCGTTTTCAATCGGGAGGGAGTCTCAGGCTCTGAGCTCCAGTTCCGGGCGAGTCTCTAGGGACCCAGACTCATACCAGAGAAGCTGGACTGTCTGGCAGCGGTCGGAACTTGAAGGCAGCTTTCTCTCTGAGGGGCTTGCAGCGATTACCAGGACATTGAGAAGCAAAGCGTCTGAGGGCAGTACTGAGAGCAGCCATAACTGCTAGCCCCGCCCTGTTGATCCCGTGGGACCTGCCCCGCCCAAGCCCTGCAGGGAGGCTTTTGCTGGATAGCCTCAGGCAAAGGCTAGATTAGCACCTCCCTAGAGATCCAGGAGCCAGGAAACCAAGAGGTCAGAGGGGGACCATTCAGTTTGCAGCTCTGTGGAAATATAAAGGACACACTCAGGGGGCAGACTCAGTGAGCACTAAAGCCCCAGTGAAGCAAGTCTTGCCCCAGAGGGGTGTCTCCAGCACAGAAGTTCTCCCACTGCAGACACAGCTGATTCTCATAGCCAGTTGGCCTGGAGGTCAATTCCTCCCAGTGATACCTACAACAATCAAGGCTTAACTACAACAAGACTATGCACAAAGACCACAAGGGGTTGCACCAAGAGTGTCCTCCTCAGGTAATTGGGGAGGCTGAACCACTGGGCCCTAGAGGACACTTAGCACAGAAAACCACTGTATCAACACAGGGAAGCATAAAAAATGCGGAGACAAAGAAAAAGGACACAAATGACAGAAATGGAGGAAAGCAAACTACTGGATATAGAGTTCAAAACCACACTTTTAAGGTCTTTCAATAATTTTCTAGAAACTGCCGATAAGCTTAATGAGATCTACAAGAAATCTAATGAGACCCTCGATGTTGTGATAAAGAACCAACTAGAAATTAAGCATACACTGACTGAAATAAAGAATATTATACAGACTCCCAACAGCAGACTAGAGGATTGCAAGAATCAAGTCAACGATTTGAAATATGAAGAAGCAAAAAACACCCAACCAGAAAAGCAAAATGAAAAAAGAATCCAAAAATACGAAGATAGCGTAAGGAGCCTCTGGGACAGCTTCAAGCGTACCAACATCCAAATTATAGGGGTGCCAGAAGAAGAGAGAGAGCAAGATATTGAAAAACTATTTGAAGAAATAATGACAGAAAACTTCCCCTACCTGGTGAAAGAAATAGACTTACAAGTCCAGGAAGCGCAGAGAACCCCAAACAAAAGGAATCGAAGGAGGACCACGCCAAGACACATCATAATTAAAATGCCAAGAGCAAAAGACAAAGAGAGAATCTTAAAAGCAGCAAGAGAAAGAAACTCAGTTACCTACAAGGGAGTACCCATACGTCTGTCAGCTGATTTCTCAACAGAAACTTTGCAGGCCAGAAGGGAGTGGCAAGAAATATTCAAAGTGATGAATACCAAGAACCTACAACCAAGATTACTTTATCCAGCAAAGCTATCATTCAGAATTGAAGGCCAGGTAAAGAGCTTCACAGATAAGAAAAAGCTAAAGGAGTTCATCACCACCAAACCAGTATTATATGGAATGCTGAAAGGTATCCTTTAAGAAGAGGAAGAAGAAGAAAAAGGTAAAGATACAAATTTTGAACAACAAATACACATCTATCAACAAGTGAATCTGAAAATCCAGTGAATAATCTGATGAACAGAATGAACTGGCGATTATAATAGAATCCGGGGCATAGAAAGGGAGTGGACTGACTATTCTTGGGGGGGGACAGAGGTGTAGGGGATGGGGGAAGAGACTGGACAAAAACCGTGCACCTATGGATGAGGACAGTGGGTGGGGAGTGAGGGCGGAGGGTGGGGTGGGAACTGGGTGGAGGGGAGTTATGGGGGGGAAAAGAGGAACAAATGTAATAATCTGAACAATAAAGATTTAATTAAAAAAACAAAACAAAAAACAACAAAAAAAAGGGAAGAAGAAGAAAATAAAGTTCAAGTCAAAGCAATAAGAGACCTTAGCCCTGGCAGGTATTGCTTAGTGGTTAGAGCGCTGGCCCATGCACCAAAGGATCATGGGTTCAACTCCAAGTCAAGGGCATGTACCTGGGTTGCAGGTTTGATCCCCAGGCCAGATTGGGTGCGTGCAGGGGGCTCTCTCTCTCTCTCGCTCTCTCTCTTCCCCCTCCCCCATTCCCTCCTTCTCATCCACTCTCTCTAAAAGTCAACGGAGCCCTATCCAGTTTTGCTCAGTGGATAGAGCGTCAGCCTGGGGATTGAAGGGTCTTGGGTTCAATTCCGGTCAAGGGCACATGCCTGGGTTGCAGGCTCTCAATCCCCAGTAGGTGGTATGCAGGAGGCAGCCTATTAATGATCCTCATCACTGATATTTCTATCTCTCTCTCCCTTTCCCTTCCTTTCTGAAATCAATAAAAATTATATTTTTTAAAAAGTCAATGGAAAAAATTTCCTTGGGTGAGGAGGAGGAGGGGGAGGAGGAGGAGGAGGAGGGAAGAAGAAGAAGAAACCTTAGAGATAATTTTCATCAATCCTTCCCACAATCATCTTCGCCCTCCCCCACCTCCCCACTGGCCCAGTAACCTACATGTGCTTTCCTGATGAAGAAATCAAGGTCCTACTTGGTTAAGTGAGCAGCTCAAGGTCACAAGCAGAACTATTATCACACATAGATCTCCTGACTGCCAACTGTCTGGTCCAGTGGAAAACCCCAAACAACCAATAATCCTAGTGTCAATCTATTTAACTTTGGAAGGTAATAAATGATTTCCTTTCTACTATAGACTTCCTTTCTCTGAAGCCAATTTAAAAGTAAACCCAATTCTTTTTAAGAAGCTGAGCTAAGGGATGCACCTGGGTTGCAGGTTTGATCCCCAGGCCGGCTGGGGCGCGTGCAGGAATGGACTATGGCTACGTATTTCAGAAATGACTGATGCAATCAGTGGACTATGTAGCCAGTGAAATTGAATGTGTGCTGCTTAGGGTGCTGGTCTCAGACATGACCTTTCCCCTTGTCGTTGACGGCATACAAAAGGAAGACCTACACAGGGGCACAAGACACATGTCACCCACACGACAATGAAGCAGCAGAAAGTTCTAACTGCCATAAAAGAGGGTCAGATAAGACAGTGCAGGAGTTCTCAGAAAGAGAGCTCCTTTAGCTCGGGAGTGGAGGGGATGGTGGAAAAAGTTGACTTTCAGGTAGAAAAAAGTGTGAGCAAAGGCACAGAGGTAAGAATGCACACAGGAGAAACGAGCAATGAGGAAAGCATGCCAGGTGAGAAATGGATGGTGTGATCAGATCTGAAGGGTAGCAGTCCCTCAAGACTAAGGAGTTGGAATCAGGACGTAGATATCAGAGAGATGAAGCCTGAAAAACCCAAGTTTGAGCCCTAGCTCTTTTGCTGCCTAGCTTTCTTACCTTGGGCAAGTTTATCCGATCTCGCTAAGCCTGATTCCCCATCTGTACAATGAGAATACTATCCACCTTCATAGGGTTGCTATGGGGATAAATGAAATAATGCATTTAAAGTACCTAGAGTATTACTTGGCTCTTAGAAAATATCCAGGAAATATCTATTGATTGACTGAAAAGTAGAATTAAGCGTTGACAACTGAGTGGATCTGGGGAGTCAAGGGAGAAGAAAGAGCCAACTATGAGTCAGGTTTCAGGATTGAGTAGAATGATAGCAGCTTCTTATGGGGAGAGATTTTGGTCTTACCCCACAGAGAACAGTGCTTGGGATTGGAATCAGAATGAGTGGACTTACAAGCAGCTAAACAGGAGTGTAGAATCCTTTGGGGTTCCTGGAAAGTTCTGGGAAAGGTTATCAACTAAATTAAGGTTGGAAATAAAAACTAGCAGGGCCAGTATAGCTCAGCAGTTGAGCATTAATCCAGGCACAAGAGGTCACCGGTTTGAATCCTGGTCAGGGCACATACCCAGGTTGCAGGCTTGATTCCCTGTAGTGGGCATGCAGGAGGCAGGTGATCAATGTTTCTCTCTCATCGATGTTTATATCTCTCTATCCCTCTCCCTTCCTCTCTCTCTAAAATCAATAAAAACAGTTAAAAAATAAAAAATAAAGAAGCCAACTGGACACAATGAAACTAACATAAAAATGATTCTGTATTCTCTGGGCTCACACTGACTAATGCCCAAGTAGAATGGAGAGATGGAAAAATCCAACCTGTCTTGCAAATTTTGCCTAAGAAACATCCACAAAAAGCATCCAGTCATTTCTAATCATTGCTACAGAATTTTCCAAGGAACCCAGCCTAGATGTCTCTATCTTCTTTTGCTCACTTTATCTAAATAATTCATGGTGGTGCCTAGAAGACTCTCTGCCCTTCCAAACCTGCCCCATTCATCAAGGCCCATGAAATCCCTGGTTTTCTCTGAAGCTTCCCCAAGTCCTTCCCACCTTCCCTCCTCTCAAGTCTAGGCACTGTCTGCAGCCCCCACTGGTAACCAATCACAGGCTGCCTTATGACAGTTCTTACATTAGTACTTATTCTAGCAGTTTTCTAGCAGTGACTTGCCTGCAAGTGGCCCAAGTAGAATCTAAATCAGAGGTTCCTGAACCTATCATCACAATCATCTGGGAATCACTCTTCAAATATAGAGATTTTAGGGCCCCCATTCCCAGAGGTCAAGTAATTTTTAAAAGCTTCCCGAGTGTTTCTGATTAGCAAGGTTTCAGAACCTCTGGTTCAGTTGGTACACAGGATTTTTCTTTTATTCAGACACGTGTACCTGCAACATTTCCTGAGTGTTCCAGTTCATTTCCAAATTAATGAAATGATTACTATGATTTCACTTTGTTTAATCCCATAGCCACCAGAAACATATTCCTGCTAGTCACTAGGCTTAAGGCAGTGCCCTGCAATAATAGGCCTCAATAATTCATTTATCCAATAAACGCTATTTAATATTTTACATACTTATGCCTTATCTCTTCAGATATACTACAGAGGTAAAGATTGTTTTGTACTTCTTTTCAGGCCAAACCACCTATCTTCATGCTATCTCCATATATTAGGGACCCCCCAAAAATGTCCCTCTATGAGGCTTTGTTTTAAACTCCCTCAATTTTTAATCTCTTTTTATCTAAAAGTAAGGCTATATGTTATAGTGAGGAAAGAAAGGCTTTGGTGAAGTTTGAATTCCACCCCTGCCACTTAATTGGCGGTGTAATCTTGAGCAAGTTCCTTAAATTCTAGGCCTCTGATAATTTAACCACATGATAGAAATAATGAGCACTCATGAAGTTGTAGATGAGGATTAAATTAAATAATATATGTAAGTTAAATATATGTAAATAATATGTAGAAGGCACTATAACCATAAATGGTAGCTCTAG
Source organism: Myotis myotis (assembly GCF_014108235.1). Taxonomy (NCBI): domain Eukaryota; kingdom Metazoa; phylum Chordata; class Mammalia; order Chiroptera; family Vespertilionidae; genus Myotis; species Myotis myotis. The sequence continues at coordinate 14,925,853 of NW_023416324.1, forward strand.
CATTATAACCACATGAACTCTTTGAGCCTAAGTTCCTTACATGTAAAATGGGGGCATAGAAAACTTAAATTAAAAAATTGATATTGAGCCCTAGCTAGTTTGGCTCAGTGGATAGGGCATCGGTCTGCAGACTGAAGGGTCCTGGGTTCAATTCCGGTCAAGGGCACATGCCCGGGTTTCGGGCTCAATCCCCAGCAGGAGGCGAGCAGGAGGTAGCCAATCAATAATTCTCTCTCATCATTGATGCTTTTCTCTCTCTCTCCCTCTCCCTTCCTCTCTGAAGTCAATAAAAATATTTTTTCAAATTAATATTGCATAGGGCCTGGTACATTTTAAGTGTTCATAAAATGTTAGGAATTCATTAACAATGCCGTGTCTCTCTTTTATCATACCAAACCAAGGTCTCTAATTTTTTTCTGGATTAAAGTCTTTGGCAAAATGCATTCTTTCCTCCCAGCCTTTTCCCGCCTGAGCCAGCCCTGCCAAGACCACAATCTACAGAACAGGCCCAGAAGAACCGAGAGGGAAGGGATAGGGCTGATGCCGCGGTTGTCCATCTCCCGCTGGGGCCCTGCTCCCAGCGAGCAGACGCCTCCCTCCGCCAGCTGGGTGGACTGCTCATCTCCGACTACTTCAGGACAGAGTCCCAGATAAGCACTTCTTCGGAGCTGCCTTTCAGGGAAAGCTCTCTGGAGACTCAGAGCTCATTAGCCTGACCTTTGGTCTCCGGAGGAAGTGAGGAAACACCATCCTGCGCTGAGAGACAACAAGCGCTCGGGGGACAGGCTTGAGCAACAAGGGGGCAGAGCTAAACAAGGAGCCAAGACAGGACTGTTCCAGAGCCCTGATAATTCTAATAAAAATAACCCCCCTCGCCTGTGGAGGCTTTACAGTTTACATAGCACCTTCACACACACCGGCCCATTGGCTGCACCACGCAGCCTCATCCGAAGAGTGGGGGCGCAACTGTCATTCATCTCCGTTTGGGAGATGGAGAAAGTGAGGCCCAGGGAAGGATGGTTTGCCCGAGGTCGCTCCGCCAGTGAGCTGCGGGCTGGACGGGAACCCGGGCCCGCTGACTTCCAGTCCTGCCGGGCGTTCCCCGGACGGAGAAGCAATGGCGAGCCTTCTCCCACTAGCATGCGAAACAGCAAAGTGAGGGACAGTGAAGCACACAGGTGTGGCGAGTGAAGCCCAGGTTTCCGAGAGGTGAAGCTGTGGGCTCAGGGCGGGGGTGTGGGGGCTGGGTCCTCAGCCGGGAGTGACGGCTGGAGAAGACAGTGGGAGAGTTAAGCGTGTGGGTGGCTACTGGAGGCGTCGGAATAGGAACCAGAAAGGACGAGACGTTAATATGAAGTTCCTGGCATGAGACGAAGAGCACCATACCGGGCGGGGATATGAAAAAGTCTGCAGACACCTCCGTTCAGAATCGGAGCTTCCCCCTCTCCAACTTACCCAGTCAAGCTGACCTCTCAGAAGCAGCCCAGACGGTCACTTCGACGGAACCGAGAAACTGCCCAGGAGCTCATGGCCCTGTGGTAGCTGTAGTTTCTAGAACTCAACATTGGTACTTAAAAGCATTTCCCGCCTCTCTTTCCCGAACTATAATTCCCGTGGTGCACCGCGCAAGATCGCGCATTTCTACCCTAGGACTACAATTCCCATAGTTCTACGCGGCCCTTTGTCGTTGGGAGAAACCGCCCAAGGCCCGCGATGCGCTGCAATTCCTCCCCCTGGTGGTCAAGGAGCCACCTCCGTGGTTACAAGGCTCCAGCGGAAGTTTCTGCATTTAGTCCTATTAGCAACCGTCAGCCTCACTGTTCCTTCAATAATTCCCAGGCGTGCTGAGAAATAGCGTGGCTTCACTTTATTTTTAGGAAGGTGGGAACTTGTTGCCTGTGAGAATAAGCGACTGCTCATTCAGGTGAAGTGCGCATTTCCTACCAACCTTTACCTGTTGACTGCAGGAACTTTCTATTGTCCTTCTCCAGGAACAAGAGAAACGTGAGAGATCACTGGTCCCCCTGAGCCCCGACCCCTCCATCCTCCCTCACCTGGCTGGCTCTTTGCTGGTACTTAGGGACACACGGGTGAGCAATATGCCATCCGCAGCCTCAAAAGAATTCACAGTCCGGCAGAGGATTCCAACGAATAAATAATTACAACACAGTGATATGTGCTTGTGGGAGCTTTGAAAGGTGGTACCTTCCCAAGGGGAAATGAAGTCAGCAAGGCTTCTTAGAGATCTTAGAGAGAAGTTAAAGTTGAAAACTGAAGGAATAGAATGTAGAAATACAAGGAGTGTGAAGTACGTTTTACACTCCGCTAGAGCACAAAGCGGGGGATAAAATGGAGAGAGAGAGAGAGAGAGAGAGAGAGAGAGAGAGAGAGAGAGAGAGAGAGAGAGAGAGAGACCTGAGGAATAGGCAGGACCACATCCTCAAGAGTCTTGTAAGCTTTCATAAGAAATTTGGTGGGGTGGGGGGAAGAGGACATCTGTAAAAATAGTTAAGCCCAGCGAGTGTGCCTCAATGGTTGAACATCAACTCATGGACCAAGAAGTCACAGGTTCAATTCCGGGTCAGGGCTCATGTGAGCTCAATCCACAGTAGTTGGTGTGCAGGAGGCAGCCAATTGCTGTTTCTCTCTCATCGATATTTCTCTCTCTCTCTCTCTCTCTCTCTCTCTCTCTCTAAAAAACAATAAAAACATATTTAAAAAACGACAACATGGACTTCCAAAAATATTGTAAAAAGAAATAAAGTTAAAACAAAAAGACATTTGGATCATTCAAGCAGCTCAAAAACTTTCAATGGCTTCCTACTACCTACTGAACGAGGTCCCAACTTCTTAGCCTGGCATTCAAGGCCTTCCCCAACCTGTCCCCCACCTTCTCCAGAAGTGTTGCTCATGCTCATCTTTGACAGGAATCCCTTCTCTTCGGCTCTGCTCTGTTCCCCCCTACACTTCCCTCCTCATCATTCCCAAGAAGTATCAGGTTCTCATCCTTACTTCCATACTCGTGCTCTTCCCTCCACTAGGTACATTGCCCTGCCTGCTGCCTTGTATAATCCTGTTCTTCCCTGAAAATTCCTCTAGGTCCTCACTTTCCATGAAGCTTCCCTGACCCTTCCAGTCCCAAAGGGTCTCTCCTCCCTCTCAGTTGCTGGGATATTTGTGTGTGCCTCTCATTTGGGTGCTTATTTCACACTAGAGGCCCGATGCACAAAATTCATGCAAGGGGCTCAGCCCTCGCAGCCACAATGCGACAGCTTGCCTTGGCCCTGGCAGCAGCCCTGGCTGCATGCATCCAGAAAGTAGTTTGGCTATCCGGTCTAATTAGCATGTTACGCTTTTATTATTATAGATTGCCTTGTGCCATCTCCTAGGTAGGAAGCTTTAACTCTGCAATAAATTATGAGCAACTTGAGGTCAGGGGCTGGGTCCTACAGCTGACCCTTCCATCTGCCCATCCCGTGCGCCCTCAAATCACCAGTGTTCAGAGTCTGTGCTTTAGGCTTCTTTAGGCTCATCTCTCCTCCTGATACACTGTCGTCACCACCATCCTTCCAGGATCCAAGATAAAGTCATCAGGAGAGAGTGGTGGCAGCACTGCACTGTGGTAATTAAGCCCCGGATCTAATTAAAGCTGTGGTTGATGGCAGAACATAAAAAGCTTAGTGCAGAGCAGAGAGAGGCTCCCTTTGGCTAATTAATCGGTGTTCTGCTGCTGGTCCAGAACACTCATGACTGCTTAACTGGATTCCCAGGCACGAGAGGGGCAGCTGGAGGTCATTTCTCTGTCTCCTGCTCTAGACCAGGTCACGCTGGGGACATCTACAAGTTGAATTTTAAACTTCCCAGAAACAGGGAAGTCACAGCTTCCTTTACCTCTTTTGTCACTGTTAGGAAGACCTGCCTAGGCCCTAGGGCCCAAACTATTTTCTGTTGCAAAATAAAATACTTGAGTCCAATTGCATTTCCTTCCAATCTAGTCTCTTCTGGGATTAACACCCAAATGCTTTGAGTGTTCAGCAAATGGTTGATTTTCCAGCCACAGATCTCATCTTCCAATGGCCCCAGGTCCCCTTCTAGTTGGCCACAATCCCTCCCTGGCCTTTACCTTGTTGCTAAGTTACTTTAAGTTGGTATTTGAGTGACGAGCTTTGGATTTCCTCTTCTCCTCCTGACAATGGGAAAAATAAAATAGAATAAGCCTTGCGAAGAGAGTCACTTAAAATGGAGTCGGGGGATCATTAAGGAGGTGAGGCCTATGCAGGTCTCATGTCTCAGTTCTTGGAATTTTCGTTAAGTTGCTGACAGGTTGCTACACTCAGCTCAAGGCCAACACAAACATCTGGGTCAATGATGGCTACAAGGACGTATGCGGACCTTGCCTCCTCCTCAGGGTGACCAGACTGTAAGCATTCTTCACCTTGAAAGGAACCAATCCATTCTGACAACCTCCATCATCATTTATATAATGGGTGTAACCAATTCTAACTGACCTAGCCAACATCCTTCACTTCCATGGGGCACCAAAATTAGAACAGCACTTATGGTTTTGCCCTTTATAAACCCTGCCTATCTTTGTTCCCATTGGAGCACCATTTAGGTTGCTACCCGAATCTACAAACCGACCGCATTACCATTCTTCCTATGCTCAAATAAATACTTTTTATTCTTTATTACAACTTAAACTTTATTTTTTTTTTTGTTAACACCCTCTACCTGCTGAAGTCGGCAGACATTTCTTAGTCAAAGCATAAACGTGTGTAAAATGCATTAATATTATGTGTACAGCTTAACCCCTTTTAAAAATTTGATGTCATCTTCACCTAGTTCAAAATGTAGGACATTTCCAATACCCTGAACGGTTGCTTCATGTCCCTTCTCAGCTTACACCCACTCATCCCCGTTCCCCAGAGCAAACCACTGTTTTTCTTTCTCTCTGTCATCATCAACTAGTTTGGGGGAACAACGTCTCATAACTTTTGACAATAATATTTTATGCTCAATGATCCATTGACGTCTGTTACCTGTGTCACTGCCATTCCTGTCAAAGACCACCGGAGACACACCTGTAATTGAATAAGTTGGATACTCACTCCAGGGAGGCAGAATACACATGATAGGGAACTCGAAAAGAGGGTACAGAAAGGACTTACAGGACTTGGGCTTTTGTTAGATGATTTCAGGGAGGCTTTAAAAAAGCAGGGCCTTGCTCTGGATTGGATGCTGTCAGACAGTGGAGGTAATTCTCTGACTGGGATTTGAGTGATTCTTACCTTGAAGGAGGGAAGACGACTGAGGTTACAGCAGCCCTTAGTAAGAAGCACGAGTCTCTTATATGAGGGTAGGTAGAGGGTGGTTGTATTAGGGGCAAAAATAGAATATTGAGGACTAGCTATGGTTATGGGAAATATTAATCATGCTCTGTTAACCGTGATTGCCTTTTTCTGGCTAAAGGCAACCTAGCTTTTAACCTAGCTGGGAGTTGTACGCCTCCAGGGAGTCAACCTTGGCATACAGTCCATTCTCAATCAAGAACTGCCTAATATCATGGAAGCTTAACCACCTTGTTGCCCAGACAATGGAGTCTGCCTGCCTCCAGCCCACACTGCCTGTAATCTGTAACCATTATACCCAATCTTATTCCTTTTCCATACTTCCCCATGTAATCTTTGTTCTACCCAATATAAGCAGCTGGTTTAGGGGGGGAAAGGGTGGAGACCAGATTTTTGTGGGTGATCTGCTGCTCTCCCATACTGCCGGCATTATTGGAATAAATGCTCAAATATGATTCAATCTTATCTCTGCTTAATTGGCTCAAGTAGGACGCTTTGGTTGCCTGGTTTCATATTCTTTCATCTCCTTATTCTCAGCCCTCCCCCCACCCTCCTTGCACTAGGCTTGGGGGTATAACATTCTCAAACCTAGCATGCCCTGTCACCCTCCATGCCTTTGCAAGTGCTATCTCCAATGGCGACACATGTGAGGAAGCCATTGTGGTCCATCCAGTGTCCCCCTTCACTATCTCCCTGCCAACCTCCACATGATGAATTCCAGCCGCCAGTGTCCAGCCCCGGTTAGACTCGTGTTGGTGCCACGTGCTTAGCATACCCGGTCTCATTCCGTTGGCACAATCATTTTGAGACATTGGTAGTGTCAGTCCCAGTTTGTAGGTCAGGAAACCAAGGCTCACAGAAGGCAGGTGGCTTACACAAGGTCTTGGAGCTAATGACTGGCAAAGCCAGGATCAAAGCCCAGATTTACCCGTCTGCCACTGTCGTAGGTGGCGGGAACGGCGTCAGGTATCTGACGGGTGGGGTCGGACCAAACCTGGGTTCAGCCATCTCGGTACTTGGGTTCTGGCTAGGAAAGAATTCAGAGCCAAGACCCAAACTGTAAGAGAACAGTTATTTGGTAAATCATAGAGGTAGAAGTAATTCCTGAAAGAAACGGGTTGAGGAAATGAGTTATAGAGGTAAAGGAAGGGTCCTTGGAGCTTGGAGGTGAGGATACTAATGGTACGCTCCTGGGCAGGGGCGGGGAGGGGAAAGGAGAAGGATGGGGAACAGCAGGGCTTGCTCCCGGGAGGGAGAGCACACTGGGTCCTCCATCCTAAGGGTTTTAAGAGTGAAGATTTTAGGGGAGGTCCCAGGGGAAGATTTTAATAGAATATTCAGCAGTTTTCCAGGTGTGTCCTTTCAGGGTTGAGGTCTCCACTGGCTGATTGGCTGGCACCAGGGCAGAGGGCATTATTCAATGCAGCTGGTCCTGACATCAGCCGTGGCCGCTTTTGTTGCTTATCTGGGTGTGTTAGGGTCACTGAAGGAGGAACGCATGAGGCCAAAAGTGGTAAACAATTATAAATGTATGAGGTCATCTGGAAAACCAGATGGGCTGAGCCACAAAATGGTGCCAGCAGCCAGGGACCAGGCAGTCAGAGGTTTGTTTGTTTTTTGTTTTGGTGTTTTTTTAGTTTTGTTTTGTTTAATGTATTTTTTTATTTATTTCAGAGAGGAGGGAGAGGGGGAGAGAGAAACATCAATGATGAGAGAGAATCGTTGATCAGCTGCCTTCTGCACAACCCACACTAGGGATCAAACCCGCAACCCGGACATGAACAGGAATTGAACTGTGACCTCCTGGTTCATAGTTTGATGCTCAACCACTGAGCCACTCTGGCTGGTCAGGCTAGAAGTTTTAAAGGACTCTAGGTGGGCTTTTTCTGCGGGTCCTGATCCTGGGCAAGTCGGAAGGGGAAAGATGATGGTCTTAGCAAATGGAATGTGGTCTAAGCAAAAGGGAATGTCGGTTGTGAAATGATCTAAAGGTCAGTTTCCCAGGGGAAAGGGTATCAATTATTTGATCAGTCCTAACAGGTATGGTGCTAAGATACAACTGAGGCAAAAATGTTACCTCTAAGGAGGAAAGGTCAGGGGGTCCAAACTGTGTGACCAGCGGTATGCTAGGGGAGGACAAGTCACCCTGGGGTGAAGTCCCACCCTACAATTGGTTGTCCATTGCTAGGCACCTGGGGCTTGCCACCCTGGTGATCTGTACCTGGCCCATTGCCCTTGCTCTGCTCATGTCTGTCCAACTGCCCACTACACTACACACCTTGATGCCTGGCTGGAGGAAGAGGATAGCAATGAGAGCCTCTGAGGCTGCTCCAACATTCACCGCCCCCCGTCCCCCCTCCCCCCATCAGGTCTAACTTTACAACTGAGGGGACATCCCCTCCCCCAAGGCAGTCACCAGAGCCCTAGCTGGGAGGAGTAGGGACTTTGGAGCCCAGAGGAAGGAGTGCAGGCTCAGGGGGCTTCCTGCACAGGGAGGGGCAGGACACCCGGCCCACCCCCACTGAGGAGGGGAAAACTGGTGAGGCCATTACTCTTTCTACTGTTGGGCTCCTTCCATTCCTTCAGGAGTTTACTTGGCCTTCGCAATGGCCTGCTTCCCAGAATCTCTCATCAAAAATGATACTTGAGAAAAAAAAAAAGATTATTGGAGGCCAAGCCAGTTCAGGGAGGCCCAGAGGCAAGGAAGGCCTGAATTCCCACTCTTACACTTCTTTTCCTGGCTCCCATCCCTGTTATCATCAATCCCATCAAATGCCTGGAAAAGCTCCCGGCCTGCAGAACATGAGCTGGCCTGGCAGGTACCAAGTTCTCAGGAGGTTTGGGGAAATGAGGATGGCGTGAGGGGAGAACCCTGACCGACAGCACGGCATCAGCCCAGCTTAAAATCCTCCTCAGGCTGCTTTCTGCCTCCGTGGCAAAGCTTGCACCCTTCTCAGAAGCCCAGGAGGCCTTTGAGATCTGGATCAGCTGCCCCCAGCCAGTTAGGTGCACTCCTTCTCACCCAGAGTGACAGGCCGGTCCCTAGGTGTGAAGCACTCGGCCGTGCATCTGTTTGTGCGGATCTTTCCTGTCTGCTTTCTGTCCAGTCTTGCAAACCCAGCAGAGCTGACACTTTTTCTGAGAAATCCTGGCTGAATCCCTAACATGCATTGACATTTCCCACAATCGCACACGTCACAGAGCAGTGGAACAACGGTGTGCAGGTCTGCCTCCCCTCATGGCCATGGGCTCCTTGAGGGCACAGATGCCATCTGATTCATCTCAGTGGGCCTAGCACAGAGCCTGGGGTTAGGACTATAGGGCAATACGATCCTTAAGGGCTTCCTGCCACAGAAGAACAAAGACCAGGAAAAACTTGCTGGACACCTGGAATCAGACCATGTGAGGACCTGAAACTGTCCTAAAGACACCTGATTGCACATCCAGATTCCATCTGCATTCCAAGCTCACTGACTCAGCCCCTAGACCAGCAGTTCTCAACCTGTGGGTGGCGACCCCTTTGGTGGTCGAACGACCCTTTCACAGGGGTTGCCTAAGACCATCCTGATATCAGATATTTACATTATGATTCATAACAGCAGCAACATGACAGTTATGAAGTAGCAACAAAAATAATTTTATGGTTGAGTCACAACATGAGGAACTGTATTTAAAGGGCCAGAAGGTTGAGAACCACTGCCCTAGACCCACTGACGACAAGAGCTTCCGGTCAGTGACTGCATAGAAGGATGAAACTTCAGCCATCATCCACCCAGTGTTTCCTTGGCTCGGTGCTGTGCAGCTCTTCCCTTTGGATATCCCATCCCTCATCCCCTTTCCTTAAATAAATTCAATTTTCTTTATCCACCATCTGAGATGGCTATTTAGCCTGCCCCGGGACCACCATGTTAACCTTTCACCTGGCACAGCGGGTTAAAAGAATGAGGGAATGTGTGAGAGGCACCCAGAGCAGGGGTTGCAAACACAAATGCCTTCAGGGTCCAACTAAGTCAGGAAAATGGTGTAAGAGGATAAGGGGGCAGTGAGTGATTTGCATAAAGGAGTTCAGATTTGGTTAGAGAAAATGGGTGGGTGGAATCCAGCCTCTGTTCAATACGATGTAATAAAAATAATAATTATTTTAGCCCAGCCTGTGTGGCTCGGTGGCTGAGCGTTGACCTACAAACCAGAAAGTCAAGGTTGGATTCCTGGTCAGGGCACATGCCTGGGTTTCAAACTCGAATCCCAATAGGAGGGCGTGCAGGAGGCAGCCAATCAATGATTCCTTCTCATCATTGATGTTTCTCTCTCTCTCCCTCTCCCTTCCTCTCTCTGAAATCAATGAAAACATTTTTAAAAAACAAATGAAAGAATAATTATTTTAAACTTACTCTGCCCCAGGAGATCAGGCGTAGTGATTCAGAGTGTGGACTGGAAGTGAGCTGCTGGGTTTGCATCCCAGCTCTCCCACCTCTTAGCTGTGGGACTTTGGTCACATCACTTAACCTCTCTGAGCCTCAGTTTCTTATTATTGTTTCTGGAAGTAATAAGACTAATACCTACCTCATAGGGTTGTTGTGAGGATTCAAAGAGTGAACACATGGAAAGTCCATAAAAGGGTGCCTGACACATGGAAAACACCCAAAAGCTGCTAGCTGTTACTTACTGTTCCTGGATGGTGAGCGCTCAGAGCAGGCCTCTCGGAGAAGAGGACATGCCAACTGAGCCCTAGATGTGAATAAGGAGCCACGATACTGGGCTCTGGGAGAAGCCTGTGCCTTGGCAAGGGAACAGCCAGGTCCTGAGGTGGAAACTGCTTTGCTGGGTCTGAGAAATAGAGAGAAGGCGGTGGGGCTGGAAGAGCCGGGGAGAGGAAAGGAGACAATGTCTGGAGGGCAGGCAGGGGCCAGATCCTGGAGGGCCTTCTAGGCCGTGGAAAGAAGCCTGGGCTTTATTCTGTATGATGGAAACCACTGGGGAGTTTGTTTTAAAATATAGATTTTATTATTATTTAGGTATGATGAGAACAGGAGATAATGCCATTGGAAAGACAGTTCGCAATACTCAGAGGTCCTAAGAGGAGGAGTCACGCCATGCTGCAGGGGCCACGGGGGCGGGGGGAGCGGGTGGGGGAGGCACCAGGTTGGTCAGGGGGCAGAGAAAACAAGGGGTAACTTGGGCCAGAGTCTTTTTTTTTTTTTAATATATTTTATTGAGTTTTTACAGAGAGGAAAGGAGATAGAGAGTTAGAAACATCGATGAGAGAGAAACATCAACCAGCTGCCTCCTGCACACTCCCCACTGGGGATGTGCCTGCAACCAAGGTACATGCCCTTGACCGGAATCGAACCTGGGACCTTTCAGTCCACAGGCCGACGCTCTATCCGCTGAGCCAAACCGGTTTCGGCGGGCCAGAGTCTTTATTGTGGTTTCCATGGTGAGAATGGATGAGGCAGGGTAAGCAGGCTTAGGATGGGCTAGTATGCATAATTTCAGTGGGCTCTGAGGCATGGGGGCCGTTTGGAGGTGAAACCGACAGGACCTCATGGGCCTCTGATGAGGACCCTGGTTGAGGCCCATCTCTTCTTCTTTCTGGGATTGGCTCCTGTGTTTCCTCCCCCGTTATGGACTGTACTATCTCACTCTTCTGAGGTTAATGGCATAGGAAAGGGATCCTAGGAAATGCTACTCCCAGGTTAGAGGAAGAAGTAAAGTGTCCAACATAGTGCCCGGCACACAGTAGATACTCAACAGATCAACAGCCTTTTCTTCCATGAGGTAAAGTAGAAAGTCTGGCAGGTCTGATGTCAGACAGACCGTGGCTTGGTCTACCACCCACTAGCTGGGTTACCCTAGACGTGTGAGTTCACCTCTCTGCATCTCCCTTCCCCAGTCTGTTCTTTACAAAAATATATTTGCATTGATTTATTGATTTCAGAGAGGAAAGGAGAGGGAGAGGGAGATAGAAACATCAATGATGAGAGAGAATCATTGATTGGCTGCCTCCTGCACGCCCCCCACTGGGGATCAAGCCCACAACCCGGCATGTGCCCTGACCAGAATCGGACTGTGACCTCCTGGTGAACCAAGCCACTGGCTGGGCCCTTCCCCAATCTGGAAGCAGAGTTAAGAGCACCTTGCCCCCTCGCCTAGTAGCTCAGTTGGTTAGAGGATCATCCTGATACACCAAGGTTGTGGGTTTGATCCCGTCAGGGGATTCAAGAGCAAACAATGAATGCATAAATAAGTGGAACAACAAATATCTCCCTCTCTCTCTCTCCCCCTCCCCCCCGCCCCCCCAAGAAAAAAAGAGCACCTAGCACTTCTGGTGGTTTTGAGAATTAAATGAGGGGCCAGGCTCCCAAGGTGGAGCCCAGAGTTCAAGAGAAATGGGACTGAGCCCCCTGCACCTCCTCCTGGGAGCCCACCTCCAAACCCAATCCCTCCCCTCAGCTCCCACCTCTCAGCTGGGTAGCTCCTCAAAGAGCCAGCAGAAAGCTGTGTTTATTCCGCCAAGTGGCACCTTCAGGGAGGGAGGAGAGGAGAAATGAATCTTTCTGCCTCTGCTTTGGAAAGCAGGCTGATCATTGTCTGCCTGCTCGTAAACATTTGTCAGCTGGCCCCACTGATTAACCCCTGGGCCCCCAGGGCTGAGGTGAAGTTGTCTGCGTGTGGTTTGCTTGGGAGGGTCCGGAAACTTAGAGGAGCCTTCAGAGAAGCACTAATTCAGGAGGAGCTAAACGGTCAGGAGGATGAGACAGAATAACTTCAAAACCAGGGTTTGAAATGGACTCTACTTGGCCTGCTGTTCGCCAGACACCTGTCTCAGCAATTCAGGCCCCAAAGGAATGGCTAGGGCTGAAACTGTTCTGCAGGTTCCAGCAGGGATGGTGTCCTGTGTGTGAGGGGCTGGACCAGCGATGCCTACTCACCTCAGACCACAGAAACCCACCCCACAGGAAGCAGAGATCTGCTTCCCACGGGAGGGGAGCCCAGATCCTGGGCCAGGTCTAGATGTGGCTGGCTAGGAGGTTGCCTCGGGCCGTCTGTAACTGTTCACATGTGAGCATACCTATCTAGCTTGCCGAGCACCTTCCCACCTGTGTTCTCATTCATCCAGCCCCACAGAAGCAGGAATTAGCCCCCTGTGACGCAGTGGTTCAAAGACAGACTTTGTTTCTCACTGGCTGTGCAGCTTTGGGGCAATCACTTCCCCTCTCTGAGCCTCACTCACCTCACCTGTAAAATGGGGAGAATCGCCATCACCCCGGCCCTGCAGTTTTGCTGCGAAGCTTAAATGAAATCGTGGATCTCAGGAACTCAGTTGTGCCTGGTGCAGGGTCGGCAAATTTGTCAGCTCCTCCTCTGAATTCCCCACTTTACAGAGGAGGAAAATGAGGCTCAGTGAGTCACCAAATTATACTTATCTGAATGTTTTTAAAAATTATCATACAAACGCATCGTGAGCACAAGTTAAAGTTGTATTTCACTTAATCATGAGGAAACTATCAGGATGATAAAGCTAGTTCAGAGGACTGACGGGTATAATCAAAGAAGCACGGAGAACACTGGAAAAAGATCACCAGTCAGATTCCAGCCCAAACGCCCTGCAGTGCGTGACCTATGACCTTTGGGTTATAACCTATAATCTCTACTGGTCAGAAATCATTTGTATCACTCTTTTTTTAAAAAAGTATATTTTATTGATTTTCTTTTTACAGAGAGGAAGGGAGAGGGATAGAGAGTTAGAGACATTGATGAGAGAGAAACATCGATCAGCTGCCTCCTGCACACTCCCCACTGGGGATATGCCCGCAACCCAGGTACATCCCCTTGACCAGAATCGAACCTGGGACCCTTCAGTCTGCAGGCCGATGCTCCATCCACTGAGCCAAACCAGGTAGGGCTGTATCACTCTTGGATATCTGTTTTCTACAAATTAGTATCTTAGTTCTCGGACCTATAAAATGTCTGGGCCTGAATCCATAGGGAGCCAGGACCCTTGGGGACTTGTTTGATGATGCCCCCTGGGGACCACAGTTTGGACTCATCTGTGCTCAAGCAAGTGAGCTGAGACCCCGGAGGCTCCTGCAGCCTCCAGCCCCTGCACTGGTTAATTCTGCAGTGAGACACCCAGACAGCTCAGAGCTGGAGGAACAAGCAGCAGCGAAGAAGCAACAGATGGGTTTCCATGGTGATTGCCTCCTAGAGCTCTAAGTGTCTTCTTTCTGAACTGAGATGGCGGTGCGGCAGGAAGAACATGGGTGCGGGAGGGAGAACCTGGTCCTGATCGACCCCAGATGGAAGCTCAGTGTCCCTTGGGCAAGTCATCTCACCTCCCTCGGGGTCTGAGGAGGAACAAAGGACACCATTTGTTAGGTGCCTGCTCTGTGCCAGGCATTGTCTCATTTAATTCTCTCCCCAGCTAGCCTTTGAGAAAGAAGCTATTATCAGCATTTTATAGATGAGGAAACAGAAGCACAGAGAGGTGCAGTAACTTGCACAGGAACACACAGCTTGTTAAGAGCACCTGAGCTGTGCTCGGAACCACAGCCCTATCTAGTGCTCCAGGCCCCTTTCTCCTAGAAGACTAGACACGTTCCTTCTGGAGATTTCATGCCCATCTCAGAAAAGGAAGGGTGGTGGGGAAGCAGAATCAGGGTGCAAAGAGGGAACACTTCTGATCAAACACGGTGAAGTTAGCTTCCATTTTCTGCCTGGGCACCTTGACCAATATGATACCTGGCACCTCAGGCAGGAAGCAGCTCCAAGCTCAGGCAGCCCTCAGACCCGCGCCCCTCCCTGTACCCGCCCCAGGCAGCATGACACCACCACAGCCACAGCCACGGAGCAAACACTGCTGAGCTCTGGGACGCCATCCAGAGCATCTCCTTATCTGCAAACCCACTTAGAGGCCTGCTTCAAACTGCCCTGCAGGAAACCAACAAGCCTTCTGCCTCCTCCCAGAAGCCTCACTTTGTTGAACTAGAGCCCGGTGCTGCCTCCTCCTCCTCCTCCTCCTCCTCCTCCTCCTCCTCCTCCTCCTCCTCCTCCTCCTCCTCTTCACTGTTGTCCTCATCTCTCCTGCCCTGTCCCACTCTCATCACCCCAAAGTGTTGGCCTCTGTTCCAGTGATCAGAGCCCAGGTATAGGACAGGCACTCCTGGTGGCTGTGATGGAGGCCCAGAGCCCTTAGCAGAGCCCGGAGATGTATTTTTAGGATGAGCCCGGCTCAGTCCTGCCTGCCAGAATGCCCTGCCTTCTCCCTTTTTCATCCAAGTCCCAAGGCAAGAATGTGAATGGCAGTTCAGACAAGCCCAGACCCAGCTGGCCTGAGAGCCTCCGCTGCAAGGATGAAGGTAGGAGAAGGTGTGTGCGGGTACTCAAGTGTGGGCGTGGGCCTGAGCCAGCCAGGGGCCCGGAGCTGGAGTAGGTGCCCCCCACCATCCTCTCAACAGCTGGCCTTGGCCTCCTAGCTCTCCCAACTTTGTCCATCCATCCATCCATCCTCTCGTTCAACAAGCTTTGGTTGGACATTTATTATGCTGGTACTGGGGATGAGAAGGATGAATTCCCAGCCTAAGAACCTGACTATCGACGTAAGAAATGTCCAAACCTGTAGAGAATTTTTGAGTTTATGTGAATCAAACTGATGACAATTGCCAGGAAGCAAAACTCAACAAATTGAGAAAATGCTCCAGAGAATGGCAGTTTTGCATCTTATTTTGCACACCAGAATCAAAGGAGAAAATGTAAGGAGGGTGACATGTAGTCCATGGGTGGTAGATTAAGGGGGCAGGAGAAGCAGAGCGGGGAAATCTCTGGGATTGGATAGAGAGTAAAAGGAAGAGACACATAACTTCTTTTACATTGGCAGGTGCAGGATAACTAATAATATTTACAGCACATGGAGATGGCATTTGGGGAACAAGAGTAACAGTGAGGGGTCTGTGGTCTCTGCTCTGGTGCAGCAGTTATGCCCTGAGGGGTCTGGAAAAGGAGATTACTCTGACATTTCAAAGGTGTGTTATCCTAGATGCAAAAAAGGCAACAGACAGGCTCACTTAAGGTAGAGATTGACCTTCGTCAAGGAAGCTACAGGCGTCGGATGTGACTGGATGTGACTATCGCCATGACCTGCTATTAGTTAGGCATTTTAACATTCAGACCATCCTCTGTGGTTACTTCCAGTCTCTGAGTTTGCAGGCCCACCATGCAAGCCTCCCCCGAGCTTGTCAGGGTTAACAGGTGGCTGCTTTTCAGTCCACATGACCTTTTCCCCAAGTCGCCCCCCCTTCCCTCCAAGTTTTCCCCATCACCCTGCCTGGGGCTCAGGCCACACCTCATGTCCCACCCATCAACAATCCCGTCATTTTGCCCTGGCTCAAAATATAGCCAGAATCTGACTACATCTCACCCCTTTCACTGTTCCCACACAGGTAGCGGCAGTGATTGTTCTAAAAAACACACATGGTCATCCTTTAGGTCTTAGGGAAGGTGTTACTGCCTCAGACGCCTCCTCTGGCCCCCTCCTTCCCTAATGGCCTGGTTACTGGTCTCTCTTTCCCGGGGACAGTGACCTAGGGCCAGGTCTGTCTTCTGCAGGAGCCAGAATGGTACGGTGGCTAAGGGAATGGGCTGTAGATTCTGGCTAAGCGATGGGAATTTAGGCAAGTTACATAAAGCTCCCTGGGCCTCCATTTCTGCATCTGTAAAATGGAATAATAATAGTATCTCCTTCATAGCCCCCATAGGGAAGGATTAAATGAAAAAAACATAGTAATATGAATGTTAGCTATTACTGTTCTCCAATGGTGTCTTCCCAGTGCCTGGCACAAAGTTTGGCCAACATTTAGTACTCAGTAAGTATTGGTTGGATGAATGAATCGATGAATGAATGTGTCTGGGTATAGAGAGATGAAGTGATGGCATGAGAAGCTAGAAGAGGGCCCAAACTCAGTTGGAGGAGAGTCAGGGAGGCTTCCCTTAGGAAGGGAGCTGATTCCTATAGGGCAAGCTTGTCAAACTTGCGGCCCTCGGGCCAAATGCCTCGTTTATCTGGCCTGTGTTAGCCTTTGAGTTTGACATGCTTGCTGTAGGGTGAGGAGTTAGCCCAGCAAACGGAGGGACGACTTGCAGGCAGGAGCAGTAAGAGCGTGTGCAAAAGCTTCTCACTTCAGAGAGAACCTGACCCATGCAGGGAATGTCTGTCCATCACTCAGTGACTGACCCTGTAATGCAAAGAGGCCAGATTCCCCCTTTGTTTGCCATCTGGAGGACGTTTTTGGGGGTAATGATAAGAAAAAGATCTGAGATGTTCTAAATTAAAATGACAGTGTCTGGGGAGTTAAAGAAAGAGAACAGTTAGCCGGTAAGAGCTGACTGTGGGCGGGCTCTGACCTGCTGCACCGATCTCAGAATTGGCCCTGCTTCCCCTCCTCCCCTCCCCTCTGTCTGTGGCTAATGTAATCCCTTCAGAGGGCTTATATCTACCTCCACTTTCCACTTGATGCATAAAAAAGGTTTGCAAAACTCCGGGATGACTAACATGCCGGGCTATCGTACCCAGCCACGCTTCTGGCGCTTTAAGCTCCATGCCTCTAAGGGTTGATGTGAGAATTCAGAGACACAGGCTGTGGTAGCTTGTGGCAAACTGAGGTGTGGTCCCTGCTGGTTATTTTTAGCAATCAAGGAAACTGGTTTGGAAGGGGTTAAGGGGAGACCCTGCCTCCCAGCCAGGAACGAATCAAGGCTGGCAGGGGAGGAGCCAGGCTGCCACTAGGAGAGAAATCTAGACTGGCCAGATGTTGCCTGGAGAGGGAAGGGAGAAGACACATAGGAAGGGCTAGGGGCCATGGGGCAGAGCCTTGGTGCAGGGTCGCTGGCCTCTGCAAGGTGATAGCTCCAAGCCAGAGGGTGCAGGGTCAGCTTCTAGGGGTTGGAGGAGGAGGGGCTGAGCTGCCTGAGCCGGGAGACAGCGGTAGGGTGGGAGGGGACCAAGACCTAGAGCCCTCCTGGCCCCCCAGGCAGGGAGCACCGGCTGCACCCAGGCCTTGAACTCAGCTGACCCTGATAGCCCACATGGGGCACAGGGTCTAATTTTAGCTCAGCCACAGGGCCCGGAGCCCAGGAGTGCCGGTCAACTGGCACAGGGGTGGCCAGGGCTACTCCGGGACTGCTCAGGCGGGTGTGTGGGGGGTGGTGAGGAGGGGGAAGGGGGCGGGGAGGTGATTGGGGAGACCAGCCCTGCATCCTGGCCATAAGCTGCCTCTTGTGGGAGCCCTGACCGGTCCCCCATGGCCTGGCAGACAGTCATTTCCATTGAGGGCCAGGTCAGGGGGTTCAGCCAGAAGGGCAGAAGGACACAGCCTAGCAGTCTGGGCAGAGGTTGCATCAGCCTGAATAGTGCCTGGAGGCAGGGGGCCCTGCTGGGAGGGCAAAGGCTGGCTCACTTGTCCAAAGACCAAGGAAGCAGAGCCCTGACCACAGGAACGCAAGGTCAGAAAGCTGGGCCCTTGCTGGCCTCCTCGTGCCTGGGTGCTGACTTGCTGTTGGACCCTACGCAGGCAGCCTGTTCTTGATGAGCCTCAGTCTTCCTATCTGTACAATGAGGGCGCTGAACTAGGTTGATCCCAGCTCCAGCGGCCCACCCTCAGGCCCCTGCTCCTCCTGCTTCCCCGGCCCTGGCTGTGGGTGGCCACATGCAGTCGTGCAGAAGGAAGTCCCTTTGGCTGGCACTGTTGGCCTCCTGGCTCCTCGGCCTCCTGGGAATCTTACCCCTTCTCCGCCTGGCGGTACCCACCGGACCTCGGGCGGGGGCCCCCCAAGGCTGGCCCCGCTGGCTGGATGCAGAGCTCCTGCAGAGTTTCTTGCAGCCTGGGGAGCTCCCAGAAGATGCCCCTCAACTTCGTCGAGCCCCCCGGGGTGGCAGCTGCGACTGGGGAGCTTGCTTTGATACCTCGAAGTGCAGGAGTGGTGGCTTCAAGGTGTTCGTGTACCCAGCGGCTGAACCCACCTCTGAGATGCAGCACAAGATCCTGGCTTCCATCGAGGGATCCCGCTACCACACAGTCAGCCCTACCGAGGCCTGCCTCCACCTCCTCACCCTGGACGCCCCGGCTGGAGCATGCAGCCTGGTGCCCCCGAAATGGAACGGGGGCAAGAACCATCTGGTCCTGCGGCTCCACCCGGCCTCCTGCTCTGGGACCTTCCAGCTGGGATGGGCAATGGTGGCCGAGGCCAGCCCCACGGTGGACACCTTCCGGCCTGGCTTCGACGTGGCCCTCCCGCTTCTCCCTGAAGCCCACCCGGTTCGAGGCGGAGCTCCTGGCCAGCTGCGGCAGCACAGCCCCCACCCCGGGGCGGCGCTGCTGGCCCTGGCGGAGGAGAGGGGCGGCTGGCGCGTGGCAGCCACCGACTCCTCGGCCTGCCCCTGGGATGGGCACTGTGAGCAGGACCATGGACCAGAGCAGTAAGTGGACCTTTCCCTTCGGGGGCTGGATGGGAGGGACTGTAATGGGAGCGAGCCCCGAGGCCAAGGTAGAGGGCAGGAGTGAGATGGGAGAACCAGCTACAGCAGGCGGGAGTCAGGTTAGACGGCAGAGAGCACTACCACCAACATGGCGACTTGCTGCAAGAGGTGTCCCAGGCAGGTTTTGGAGTCTCCCTCGGGGATCTTTAAAAACGAAAACCATGACTCGCTCTTACTCTTTTTATCTTATTCCAATTTAGTATTTTATTTGACATAAAATTCTATCGTGTGTGCTCTGTGCTAAGCACTTTCATAAATGATGATTCTAATAAGATAATACTGATTGCGATCATTGTTTGTGTACCAGCCTCTGAAGCTCAGAGAGGTCAAGTCATTTGTCTGAAGCCACCCAGCCAGAAAGAGAACAGCCAGTATTTTCATTCAGAATTGCCTTCAGCATTAGAATTCTGAGTTTTAAGGAAGAGTTTATGATCAAGCCCTCAGAGCCACAGAGATTAGTCGCAGATGGAAGCTGCTCTTATGTCTAATTTTGGGGATTAACCTCTCAGGAAACAGCCTTTGGTTGTAACAAGTATGAACTAGGCTAGGCTTGCAGAACTTCCTGCTAGTGAGAGTCCTAATACACATAAGGAGCACCAGAGCCCAAGGGTCGTGGCGGGCTCTTTAGAAACTTCTCTCTACCTGGGCTATTTGGGGTGACATACCTTAGGTCAGTGGTCGGCAAACTGCAGCTCGGCAAACCGCGGCTCGCGAGCCACACGCGGCTCTTGGGCCCCTTGAGTGTGGCTCTTCCACAAAATACCGGCTCTTCCCCAAAATACCGACTTCTGCGCATGGGCCACGAAGTTTCAATCGCACTGTACGTGCGCGCCCGCACGTGGTATTTTGTGGAAGAGCCATACTCAAGGGACCAAAGAGCTGCATGTGGCTCGCGAGCCGCGGTTTGCCGACCACGGCCTTAGGTGATAGAGCAATGAGCACCTAAATACCCTAACCCCTCTGCACCCCCAGTAAGCCAGCAGTATCCAAAGGCTGACTGGGCAGGCAAGAATATTTTCATATATAATATGAATATGTTCATTTTCATATCAATCCTGAAGTTGTCCAGGGCCCCCAAAGCAGAGGATTCCCTCTCCTTTGCTCCCTCTCCCAGGCACCTCCCTGTCCTCTCCTGGAACAACATGTGCTATTCTGAGCTCCACTTCCCTCCCAGGAATTGCTCACGTGGCCACACTCCACTTTTGCCCCTCCTTGGGGCTTTTGGGGCTTCTCTCAGCCAAAGGACACTTGTAGGAATGAATCCCTCCACCTCCTCTAGGGAGCATCCTGGCCGCCAGAATTTGCCCCATCAGCTCAGCTCCCACAGCCTTTCCTGCCAGGAGCCACCCCTGCAGTTACCTGAAAAGTCAGGATTCCCCCAGGTACCTCCAGCCCAGGTGTCACCTTTGGTGACAAGGTTCTCCAATCACCATGCCTCATGTCACTCTTCTGACTCAGCACTTAGCTACTCTTGCTTACAGAAAGTTCTAGCGGACGTCAGTTGCTGCTGAAGGCAATTGGTTATTGGTGAGTCTGAAAGCTATTGCAGCCTCAACTCTGAGAAACGGAAAGTTAGGGAACTGCACACAGTGGGTAAGTGCTCACTAAATGTTTCCCGATTGATCCAAAATTGGCCAGAACTGGCCAGCGTTTTCTAATCAGCTTTCTAACCCTCTGAATAGCATTTTTGATAAGCTTATTTCCAAGGTATGACGCCTGGCAGGCTCCAATACTGTCCTCTGAATGTCAGGAAGATCTGTCTTTGGCTTCAGCCCACCTGTAGGCAGCAGGAGTTCTAATCTCTGGGGTAGTTTGAGCCTCAGTTTCCCTGAAGTGCCGGACAGGAGAGGGACAGAGTCACAGAGAGAGGCCTACAGCCCTGGTTCAGCCCCTGGAAGGCAGCCTGAGTAAACAACCACCGGCCAGAGAAAGAGGCGACTCACAGTCCCTGCCACTGTCCCACTTTCGCTCAGCTGGCAGGAGCGAGGAGGAGGGGAAGAAGCGAGTATTTGGGGAAAGCTCGCTCTGGGCTTGGTGCTATGGGTAAGTCATGCCCAACCCTCTGAGGCACCCTCAAGGGAGGCATTCGTATTCCCATTTCCAGGAACAGGAAACTGAGGCTCAGAGAGGTGGAGGGAGCCAGCCAAGGGCCCTTGGTGACACGCTCCTTGATCCACCACGGCCTCCCTCCTGTTCTGACCAGGCGCTTGGCACTGGGATGAAACCCTGCACTCTGGCCCCAAAGCCCGTGTTTTTCCACCTTTGTCCAACAGGCTCCTGTTGCCGGGGAATAAGCCTCTACCCACTGAAATTGTTATTTACTTTATGAATAGGGAATTCATTCGCATGGCACAAAATTCCAAAGGCACAAAGGGGCATACAGTAAAAACTCCCTCCGCCCCGACGCCGGCCACCTTCCTGGAACCAAACACCGCTGCTCCTCTCGTGTCTTTTCTGAGGTGCTCTGTGTGGGTACAAGCAACATATGTCCATGCTCTCCCTGTTTTTTATTTATTTACAAGTTCAGTGCAGGTTTTAAAGTCCCCTGGGCACAGGGGGTGCAGTGCCCAGGGCCCATGATACTTTTGGGAGCCCGTGAAAAAAATTTTTTTTTTCAAAATCAGGAGAAAATGAACTTGAGGGCATCTCAAAGTAGGTAGAGCCACACTGACTCCAGCCTTGGGCACTAAGGCCCTGAGACCCTGACAAGCACTTACATGGTCACAGAACCCTAAGATTTAATTGGCAGTTACCACGATGACCCTTCCATCACACACACACACACACACACACACACACACACACACACACACACGCGCATCTAGCCTCTGCTTGTTTACCTCTATTGATGAGGAACTCACCACCTCCCAAGGCCACCCACTACTGGCTACTTACAAGCAGCTCCGTTACTAGAATTTGTGTTGAAACTGACTTTTCAGACATTGGATCCATTGGTCCCGGGTCTAGCCTTATGGCACACTGGGAATTCATTCATTTAGCACCTCCTGAGTGCCCACTCTCTGCCAGGCACTCTGCTAGGTCCCGGAGATACTGAGATGAGGGAGGCACAGCCCTGTCCTCATGCAGTTCGGTCTTGTAGGAGAGATAGACAAGCCTCTGGTTATAACACATTGTTATGCAGAGAGAAGCTATGCAAGCTGCCTGCCTGGCTCCTGTACTTCAGAGCTATGTGACCTCTGTGGGCCTCAGTTTCCTCATCTGTAAAATGGGATACTAACATCACATACCTACCATCTCATAGGGTTGCTGTGAGAATGAACTGAGATAATGAATGTAAAGCACAAAGTATGTGCTCAATAAAGGTTAGCTTGGCTTATTACTACTCCAGTGCACACGGAGGCTGTGAGGCAGAGAGGAGGGAGCCATCTCTAGAGGGATCAGGAAGGCTTCCTAGAAGAGGTGATGTCTTTGCTTAGATATTAAGATCAAGGAGGATTCCTTGGGCTGCCAGGCAGTGGAGGGGTGCTCCAGGCTGAGGGAGAAGGACATGCAGAGAGGGAACTGCTGCGGCTGATGAGGATTGAGGGGTGTAGTTCATTCTGCAGGCTCTCGGTTTCTGGGTTCTCTGAAGCCTTGACCTCAGGCATTTTCAATCCCTTAAGGCTTCACTGGGGGGTGGGGGGTGGCTATAGCTGTCTGGTGCTGCCCCTTTTAATGAGGTGGAGGGTGTTCTGTTCTTTAACTTGTGGCTTCTTCCAGGGAAAGCCTGGCGGACACCTTAGCACTGGAGGAAGAGGGCTGGGGTCTCTAGCAGCAGCTCTGAGTAGTTCAAACAACCAGGGCCCAGAGTTAGCACCTTGATTCTAGTTCCAGCTCTGCCCAACTCTCGCTGAGACCCCGAGCTCCTCTGAGTCTGACTCAGTCTCCCCATCTGTGCAATGAGAGTGGGTCCAGAGACTACGACCCCCAGGACTGCTTCTTGGAGGCTCAGACTCAGGACCAGCTAGGCTGGACGGAGGAGGATCCTGGGACCTCTGGGCCCAGCCATCAGTCCTACTCTGAGCAGGCCTATGAGCCGAGTCCTGCCTGCCCGCCGCCCCTTCCCTCCCAGCAGCTAGGTCGTGGGCACTTCCCTGGGTGGGCTGTGGCCGCCCCCTGCCCCACAGGCACTCACAGCCCGAGTGTGGCCCTGGAGCTGGGGGAGGAGGTGGGAGGAACAGAGGAGGCCTGTCCTCTGGGCTAGGAGGCCTCTGGCAGCAGCTTCCTGTGTGGTTCCAGGCTGGGGGCCCGGCCCACCTCGGGACAGAGGAGCCTTTCATGGGGCTGGTTCTCAGGAAGGGGGGGCAGTATGGGAGCCACTCAGGTGAGGGCTGCCTGAGAGTCTGCGTGGGGCAGAGCCGTGGGAGGGCTAACACGTGTATGTCCAAGTCAGCCTGGGCCTTGGAAAGTCAGGCACCACAGCCTCCCATTTTGCAAATGAGGAAACTGAGGCCCAGAGAAGAGAAGGGAGGTGACTAAGACCAGCCAGGGCAGAGGCGGAGCTAGAACCCTGGGCTCCAGGTGTGGGCGAGGGGTGAGTGTGCGTCAGTGTGTAGCTGAGTGTTTGTTAGCCTATGAGAGCATGTGTTCGTTCATGATGAATTTGGGAGTGTTGGTGTGGGGCTGGGTGTCATGAGGGAGCCAGGTGGGGGAAGGGCAGTTGTCTCAGGCCTCCTGTGCCTCCTTAGGACCCACCCTGGGGCAGCGCTGCCCAATGCCACCTTCTGCCTCATCCCGGGCCGCCGTGCTGATGCCTTGCGCTTCCTCCAAGCCCTGCAGGTACAGCCCCAACTTGAGCATTCCCCATCTCTTCCCCCCACACTCCTGAGCTGCCTGGGTCTCTGGGCCCCGGGCCAATGGTAGGGGAGGTGAGCTGCTCTTTACTCTGGGGCTCAGGTGTGCCTGTGTCCATAGTCATCTCACCCTCTGCACAGCACTCACACTCCCCAAAAAACACTTTTCTCCTCTTTGCTTCTTGCCCCCAGTAGCAGCAGCTGCTGACTTGGAACTGGGAGGCGGGTGAGGGTGTGCAGGGTGGGGCTGGGCCCTCCAGTGACACCCCTGCCCTCCAGGCTGGCTGCATCCCTGTGCTTCTCAGCCCTCGCTGGGAGCTGCCCTTCTCCGAGGTTATCGACTGGACCAAGGCGGCCATTGTAGCAGACAAGAGGCTCCCACTGCAGGTAGCTGAGGGCCCTGCCCATGGGGTGGGGACTGGACCCCGGACATGGGAGGGACCCCAGGATCCCAGCCCCCAGGCTAGCCTCAGTCCTCATCTAATGTGATATACTGACGATTCCCCTTCCCCCCCTCCCCGCCCCAACAACAAGCCTCTGGGATTCCATAGGATCAGAAGGAGGCAGACTCCTGAGGGTTCTGAGAGCAAGTCCTGAGCTGCTGTCTGCCTCAGTTTCCCCATATGTACAATGGGATAAGTTAGACCAGGTGATTTCCATGGGCTCAGCCCCACTGGTCCATGACTATTTAAATACCCAATTTAAGGGAAGACCGCATACACACACACACACACACATCAGAATCGGAGCGCCTCCATGTGGCTTTGGGTGGCAAAGGAAAAGACAGTGACTTTTCCATCGGATGAAGCTAATTTTGCCCAACTCTGAAAAACGCGTGTGAGCCTTGAATCTGCTGAGAAGTGAGAATGGTGTAGAGCAGGGGTCCTCAAACTTTTTAAACAGGGGCCAGTTCGCTGCCCCTCAGACCGCTGGAGGGCCGGACTATAGTTTAAAATAAAACTAGGAACAAATTCCTATGCACACTGCACATATCTTATTTTGAAGTAAAAAAAAACAAAACGGGAACAAATACAATATTTGTATTTGCATGTGGCCCGCGGGCCGTAGTTCGAGGACCCCTGGTGTAGAGAGTTAATAACTTCTACTCTTCACTGAGCCTCTGCTTTGTGCTCATTTAATCCTCACAACCATCCTATGAGGCAGGTACAGCTATCCCCCCCACTTTACAGATGAGGAAATAGGCTCCGAGAGGTTAAGTAAGGTGTCCACCGTCAGTTATTAAACGGCATGCACACTCAGCTCTCTGTGACCCTTGAACTCTGTATGCCGTTACCGGGGACTTGACCACGGGTGGCCGTGGCTAACGGGAGACCCACGGAGAGAGGGCTCAGGTTCCCTGACCGCCACCCCAGGCTGTCCCCACCCGAGGGTCAGCAGGGCCTGACGAGGCCCCATGCCGGCTCCTTTGCTCCCTCTGTGGCCCAGGTGCTGGCTGCCCTCCAGGAGATGCCCCCCACGCGGGTCCTCGCCCTGCGTCAGCAGACCCAGTTTCTGTGGGACACCTACTTCTCCTCAGTGGAGAAGGTCATCCGTACCGCCCTCGAGGTAAGGGGGACTCCCCTGGTAGGGGCTCCTGCCTCACCCCTCTCGGGGCACCTCCTCTGCCTTGTCAGGGCTTCCCCCTTAAAGATGCTCCTGGGATGAAGCTGGGACTGGAGCTCTTGGATACGGTCCTTCCCTGATGTTGGCCTCAGTTTCCCCCTCTGTACAGGGACAGCTGTGGCATGTACCAACTCCAGCTGATAGGTCCTGGCTGCCGGGTGCTGTGTTGGGAGGGGTTTTGGGGCTGGAGAGAATGTCAGGAGCTGTTAGTGATGTCGGTCATGAGTGAGGAAGGAGAGGGAGGCAAGCTCGCCGGCATCTGCCAACTGTGGATACCATCCCCGAGTGCCCCCTACTCTGGACCTCTGCATCTGAACCCTCCTGTCCCCAGGGATCAGGTGATGCAACTGCCACCCCCACCCCCAGCCTTAAAGGGGAGGAGAGGGAAGGCCAGGTCCTCACTTCCTCAGACCCCGCCCCTGCCGCCCCGGCCACGCCCTCTGCAGAGCCTGCGTTCCTTCTGCAGATCATTCAGGACCGGATCCTCGGAGCATCCGCTCACCCATCGCTGTTGTGGAACAGCCCCCCAGGGGCACTCCTGGCCCTGCCCACGTTCTCCACGAGTCCCCTGGACTTCCCCTTCTATTACCTACAGCAGGGTAGGTCCTGGGGGCGGGACAACCTGAAGTCCCCTTGTCAACTCTCCCCCAGTACCTCCCAGTCTCAACCACAGAGCCCCACCAGGGCCCTCCCCAAGTCCCCAGCATCTCCTGGCTCCCAGGGTCCCTAACCCAGGTCACTCTCCAGGGCATTCTGTCCCCTCCCACCCTAATAGCCTGTGTCCTTCCCCCAGGCTCTCGCCCTGCAGGCAGGTTCAGCGCCCTCATCTGGGTGGGGGCCACAGGCCAGCCCCCCCTGAAGCTCATCCAGGCAGTGGCAGGCTCCCAGCACTGTGCCCAGGTCTGCCCCCTTGCCAGCTGGGGTCCTGGGATCCAGGGTGGGGGGAAAGGGCAGGGCCCTTGAGGATACCTAGACCCCAAAGATAACCACCATTTTGGGAAGAGGAGGCACGGGGAGGACTTTCAAGTGCCCTTGCTGCCTTTTTCTGTACGCCCCAAGTTTCTTTTTTTTTTTTTTTTTTTTTAGTTTTTATTGATTTTTAGAGAGAGAGGAAGGGAGAGACAGAAACATCAATGATGAGAGAGAATCATCGATCAATGGGCTGCCTCCTGCACCCCCCTCCCTACTGGGGATCAAGCTCACAACCTGGGCATGTACCCTGATGGGGATTCAAACCGGTGACCTTTTGGTTCATGAGTCGATGCTCAACCACTGAGCCACACCGCCAGGCAAGTCCCAGGCCTCTTACACTTTCCCCCCACCCTCTTTTCTACCTCCCCATGGAAACTGATGACTTTATCTAAAAAGAGGTGCCTCTTGAGGAGGCTGGAGAAATAAACACACCTGTGTTCACTCCATTATTCACCCAGCAGTCACTTTCTGAGCACCAAGCCCTGGACTTGATGTTGAGGATACAGAGAAAAAGCAGGAAAGTGTTCGGCCCTGAGGTTCAGGTTCACTTAGCATTTCCTAGTACACTCACTGTCAAACGTCACTTCCAGAGACGCCAGATAAACTCCCTGAGTACTTGCAGAGCAGGGAAGCCGTGAGCTCAGCCAGGGCAGATGGAGTGGCAACAAAGAGGGGACACTGAGCTGGGCTGGGAATGGTAATGGAGCAGGACAATGAAAATCTTCGAGAAGATGGGGGTGGAAATGGGGTTAGGACCCCGGCCAGGGGCTACCACCGCCTG
Organism: Myotis myotis; assembly: GCF_014108235.1. Classification (NCBI taxonomy): domain Eukaryota; kingdom Metazoa; phylum Chordata; class Mammalia; order Chiroptera; family Vespertilionidae; genus Myotis; species Myotis myotis. Next base: position 14,952,901 of record NW_023416324.1, read on the forward strand.
AGTTCTAATGCCACAGGCAGCTACCTCCATGTCCCTGGAATTCCTGCCCTCCAGAAGCCCAGAGGCAAGAACAGGGCAGTAAGGACAAGACCTTGGCTGCAACTAAGCTCTTCCCAAACTCACATATTTCTTCCATCTGAGAAAGGTGGCTCCTGGGACCTTACTGCCCCGGACTTCAGTAACACCCCCCTTTCCGCCTAGATCTTGGTTCTCTGGAGCAATGACAAGCCACCCCCACCCAGTTGGCCTGAGACAGCAGTGCCCTTGCTAGTCATCGAGGGGCACAGGAAGGTACAGGATGGGGAGGGGCACGGAAGAGGTGGGCTCGCCCAGCAGGAAGGCTGGGAACTGGGGAAGGCTGGACTTCACGAAGAAATCAGACAGGAGGTTTTGGCTACAGACCTAACAGGCCTGATTCTCTTCCATCCCTGGCCTTGTGAATTGTGTTTCCAGAGAACTGGGGTTTTATGAGTTGGGAGTATGTTGGATGTTTCAGATGAGGGATAGAGGAGAAGCCTGGGGTCCTGAGGAAACAGCCAGATGGCAGCAAATGGGCCAGAGCGGGTGAACCTGGGATGGTCTGAGTCACCTGCTTGCGGTGTGGTTCTGGGCAAGTCCCTTCATCTCTGGACCTGTTTCTTTCAAACAAAGGCGGTTTGACAACCCGGCTGGAGTTGAGGTCAGCCTCCAATGAGACAAGGGAGGAATTCTGAGGTGTCCAAACTGAAAGGGCCCCCAGACACCACTGTCCCCAGAGAGGAAACAACTCCAGAGGTGGAAGGAGTCTCAGGTCCGAGTGCTGCTGCGCAGGATTGTTTTCACTGCCCGCCCTTCACACCCCGCCCGCCCCCCCTGCAGGTCAGTGCCCGCTTCTTCCCGCACAGCGCCATCAGCACCGATGCCATCCTCAGCCTGGATGCCCACAGCAGCCTTTCCACCAGCGAGGTGAGGACTGGGCCCCAGAAGAGCCCAGTGTGGGTGGGGACTGAGGGCCCTGGTGGCTCCTCAGATTCCCTGAGCGGGGAGGGCCAGATGTCAAGAGGCCCAGCCTTTTGCTTTGAAACCACCCCAGCAAGTCACTCAGCCTCCACCTTAGAAACCGAATAGCTTTCCACAGACTCTTTCAAAAACATTATTTTCAGCTCCCAGCTGAAAAAGTTCCCCTAAGCATCCCCCCCCCCCCCCCCCCCCCATCAGCCAGCCTGGCTTTGCCTCCATCTCTCTGGCTGTTCCTGCTCACACCTCACTCACATATCTCCCCAGGTGGACTTTGCTTTCGTGGTGTGGCAGAGCTTCCCGGAGCGGATGGTGGGCTTTCTGACATGGAGCCACTTCTGGGATGAGGCCCAGGGGCGCTGGGGCTATACCGCTGAGAGGGTCAACGAATTCTCCATGGTCCTCACCTCGGCGGCCTTCTACCACAGGTACAGGTGGTAGCCCTGGCACCGGGATCAGAGGCTCTTTACACCAGGAGCAGGGGGGCATGGGAGCGGACACAGCAGTCAGCCTGGAGCCCAGAGATCCAGGTTCAAGGCCCAGATCTGCCATGTCCAAGCTGCGTGATGGGCGAGTCTCCTCACATCTCTCTCTCTTTTTAAAATATATTTTTATTGATTTCAGACAGGAAGGGAGAGGGAGAGAGATAGAAACATCAGTGATGAGAGAGCATCATTGATCGCCTGCCTCCTGCACACCCTGCACTGGGGATCGAGTTCGCAACCCAGGCATGTGCCCAGGACCCTTCAGTCTGCAGGCCGACGCTCTATCCACTGAGCCAAACGGGCCAGGGTCCCCTCACTTCTCTTGAGGTTCAGCTTCCTCATCTCTATAATGTATTCACCTCACAGGGCTGCTGTGATAATCACATGATAAAAGAAATTTTAATAAATTTTTTACAAAGTGTGTGTGATGAGCTGGGGAACTGCGCTGGCACCCAGTCTTGGGGCAGGGACTGAACTCTGAAGGGCTTCTTTAGAGGAGTTCCTTACACGTGTTTAAACCAAACATGGACCGTCTTGCAGGGGATTCTCAGGAAGTGAAGAATACCCCTACTGGCTGTAGGGCCGGTAGGTCCCTGGAGCGTGGGAGGGCTCATCTGGAGCCGCCTTAGCCTAGTTAGTCCACATCCTTCCAGAAGCTGGCTTTGGGCTGCCATGTTTGATGTCCTTGGAATTAGCTGCCCCCCCCCCACCCCCCAATTTGGCTGAGTTCATTCCTGGGGTGGGGGCCCAGGGAGCTGGGAGGGAGGGGCAGGAACTACATACACCACTGGCTGCAGACCAGCCACAGAGCACAGAACAGTGGAGAGCGGCTGGTACTTGGGGCGGGACCCTCTGCAGGGGCCAGGGCTCGGGGAAGGGAGCGGGGGTGGGGGGCGTTTAGCCAGAGGCTGGGAGACTGGGGTCAAAGGGAGAGTGACGTCAGGACGGGAAAAACAGAATTGGGGCGGTGGCCTCGGCTCCAGCCTCTCCCTGCCTCCCCCCGCGCCCAGGTACTACCACACCCTCTTCACCCACTCCCTGCCCAAGGCTCTGAGGCGCCTGGCGGAGGCCGCACCCCACTGTGTGGACGTCCTGATGAACTTCCTGGTAGCAGCAGCCACCAAGCTGCCCCCCATCAAGGTGCCCTCTGGGAGGCGGCACGAGGACGCCAGCCCACCGCGGGTGAGGATGGAGGGGGCCGGTCGGCACCGGGGGGAGGCGGGAGGGAGGGCTCCCTCTCACCGGCCAACAGGAACTCTTTCTGCTGCGGGGTGCGGGGTGCGGGGGAGAGGCTGGGTCCGGAAGGACGGGAAACTCCGACGCATTTCTCCTCGCATCTTAGGTGCCTGGGGACCTGGGGCCCGCAGCCCGGGACTGCATCGACCGGGTGGCGGCGGGGTTCGGCCACATGCCCCTGGTGTCCTCTCGCCTCCGTCTGGACCCAGTGCTCTTTAAGGACCCGGTGTCGGTGCTGCGCAAGAAGTACCGGGGCCTGGAGAAGCCCTAAGGGGGGCGCACCGGACCCCGCCCCGACACCGGGAGCGCCGAGTCTGCTCGGAGGCGGCGGCTCGGCTCAGGTGTCCCCTCCCTGGAGACATCCAGGGACCCAATCAGGACGCTCAGCGGCCAAACGTCAGCCCCCGATTGGCCTATCATAGAGCCGGGGGCGGGACCTCGGCCCACCCTCCAGCGTGCAGCCAGCTTCTGTTCGCAGGTGCAAGGCATTAGCTTGTGTTAGTGCCTTTGCCCGGCAGGCTCTCTGCCGAGCTGACGTCTTGTCTTCAAATCCTCGCCTCCCCCGGGGTTTGCCCGACCCCCATCCCCTCTCCGGATCGGTTGGTCTCCTCTGCGCGTTCACAGCCCGGTGTTCCTTGCCGCGTACACCGCCAGCCCTTGGACGGTCTGGACGCCCCGGACGTGTGCTCCTCTCCCTGGCCTTGCAGGTAGCGCTACGAATATTTGACAAACAGGTAACTGGAAGAGACATCAATTGCGGGCCTGCCCTCTGAGGACGGTGATGGGAGTGTGGACAGGATGTGCCGAGTGAGAAGACAAAACTCCGTGCCCACCCCCATGGTGCCTAGTCCGGCGGGAAGGCCGCTATCCGCAGACGCCGGGGTTGCCAGGCGCAATCCTCGCGTCCCAGCGATGGAACAAAGAGGCGCCGGGAAGCCCGTTTCTGGGCTTCTTTCCCGACCGGCGGAGCAAATGGGGAGGGGAAGAAAGGGACGAGAACGCAGGCGATCCGCCCCGCGGGCCCGGGACCCTCGGCTGGAGCTCGGTCGTCGCCCTGCATTACCAGCTCGGGCCACTAGAGGTCAGCGCCGCTCCGCGCTCCCTCCTCGGGGAAAGGGCTGTAGTTCTCAGCACCCGTCTGGTCCGAGAGCGAGCCCGGGCACTAGGCGGCTTGGGGTGTGCAGCCCGAAGTCTGAACACCCAGGGAGGGGGACTAGCTGGAAGAGTGGGCCTACGCTTTGGCCCACACGCTTAGGACTAAGCAGGGCCATCTCTAGGTGGGAGCAGAAACTGGAGTGCCTGTAGGTGAAAGTGCAGCGGGGAGGGGACGCTGAGTTTTCCGGGATTCATCCACCTGGAACAGGAATTACCGCTTCCGAAATACAGCGCCTGTCCTTGCCCCCTCAAGCCGAGGCTATAAATACCCCTGCAGCAGCTGCACGAGGGAGGAGACTGGGGAGGTTTGGCCGGGGGTGGGGGGGGGGTGGGGGGGAACGGCTCTAGAGAGGTGGGGGCAATGGGTCCAGCCCAGGTCCAGGGTGTCAGGTGTTTTTCTGCTTTGATGACCTCGCCGCTTTGGAAACTCCCGTGACTAGCTCGCAGGCCAGAACACGCTGTCCCCCAGGGCCTCTCCAAGGCTTCCCATCCCCACCTTCCAGCCTGACCTCTGCTCCCTGGGGCCAGTCAGTCACAGCTGGGGGTGCTGAGAAGGCTCTCCCTTGGAAGGCATGGGGCTGCTAGATTCTTGAGGTGGAGGGGGAACTGGGAGTGAGGCAGCCTGGCTCAGGATCAAGATCAGCTGCTGAGAGTGGGAGAGGGAGCACACAGCTGCAGCCCAGGCAGCCTTCCCAGGGTGGAGGGCTCTGAGTGCCAGGCCAGCCAGGGGAAAGAGTCACCTTTCTCCACCCCAATCACAGCTGCGGCAACCAAAACACTGAACTGCCTTGGCATAGCTTGCCCGTGGGGAGGGCACCGCAAGGCCCAAGGACTCACACTGTAACAACATGCAGCTCAGAACAGGTCTCCAGCCCCTGCTGTAGGGGGAGGCCTAGGGGAATGAGGCAGAAACCCCAGACCTGCCTCACACAGGCTGTGTGACTTAAGGCAAGTGACTCAACCTCTCTGAGTTTTCTCATCTGTAAAATTGAAGAATCCTGCCCAGCCGCGTGGCTCGGTGGTTGAGTGTCGACCAATGAACCAGGAGGTCTCGGTTTGATTCCCAGTCAGGACACATGCCCAGGTTATGGGCTTGATCCCCTGTGTGGGGTGTGCAGGAGGCAGCCGATCAATGATTCTCTCTCATCATTGATGTTTCTATCTCTCCCTCTCTGAAATCAATGGAAACATATTTTAAAAATATATAAAATAAAAAATGGAGCATCGCAATGACTGTCTTGAGAGTGGTGTAAGGACTTGCCATAGAGCAAAGCTCAGGATCCAGGTTGCTGGGGCTGTGGCTGAGAGGGAAGGGGGTCTGGATTCCCCAGAGGCCAGGGTGGAGTGGAGCACGCCATCAGTCATCCTCCCACCCCCAATTCCAAACCAACACAAAGTGACTCCCTGCTGATTTCAAGGGCAGAAGAACCCACTGGCCTAGGTAACAGGCAACCCTGGATGCCAGTGCTGGAAAGGCACAGAGATGTCATTTCACAGATGAAAGAGGCTCAGAGAGAAGGTGAGTGACCCGCCCGCCCCCCCCCCCCCCCCCCCCCCCACACACACACCATCCTGCCATGGTCAGGACAGAGTCAAGACAAACTCAGTGCTGCCCCTGGGGAGGCCCACCTGGCTCCTCACCCAGGCAGCCTCAGGCTGCATCTTTCCAGGATAAAGATCAAAGTAACCCTTCACTGACCAGGTGCTTCGCAGACTGGCTCCAGTCCCCACAACCTGTGAAGTAGGGGTTAACATTCTCAGAGAATCAGAGGCACAGCCAGGCTGACTTGCCTAAGGGCACTGGCTGGCTATGGCAGACAGACCACTAGGCCAGGGCACACGGCCTTCTCTGTGAGCCTGGGGACAGGTCTCCCCCTGCATCTTCTAAACGCAAGCCACCCCGAGTCAGGAACCTTCACACCCTCCAGGAAGCCATCGTCTCCTGTCCTGTCCCAATTGTACAGCCGCTCTGTCCTCCATCCCCAAGTTCAGAGTATGTCCTGTCACAGAGGAAACAGAGCTGGCCCAAGCAGGCCTGATTTCAGGACACTATCAGGCTGTGAAGTGGCCCAGGAGCTGCGGGGTGGTCAGGGCAGGACCCGGGGTGACATTCCTGCTCCTCCCCCAACTGTGGCCAGGGCATCTTTGTGTTGGCATAGCTTCCTGGGCTGGGGGAATAAGCAGAGAGGAACCCAGCCAGGTCCTTACCTAGCCAGAAGCCTCCTCCCTTCAGAAAGGGAACCATTTGGCTCACAGCTGAAGTGACTACCACACAGATGGCCCTTGGGTGCCCCGTGGCTCCCCTTCTCAGGGGGACACAGAGGAGAGGGCTGGGGCCTTATGTTAATGGTGGTGTTGGCAGGGAAACCACCTCAGTTCTTGAGTTTAGCAGAGAAGGATTTCAGAGCCAAGAACGCGAATTTTAAGAGAAAGTTTATTTAGAAACTTACAGAAGGGCCCTTGGAGCTTAGGAGTAAGGCGGAGGTAATGCATGGGGGGTGGGTCGGGGGGAGGCGAGGGAGAAAAGGCTCCTAAGTCCTTCATCTTGAGGGTTTTAAAGGCTGGGAATTTAGGGGAGGCCCCCAATAGAATATTAATCAGTTTATGCTGATGCACCAAAATGAGATTTATTCCCCTAACTTCACCTGTCCTTGGATGTGGTTGGTATAAATGGCACTCATTGGCTGTGTTATCTGTCTTCCTGAGATTTTAGCTCTTTATCCTCTGGTTGGGCAGACGTGCAAACCACTTACTCTTAAGCGTCCTTGGCCAGGGGAGATGGGATGCTGTGATTTACTCGATGGCTGGCTATAACCTGCCTGGCCATTTATCTGTCTCGGATTCCCTATTCCACTTGTCCTGGCTTACTAGTCTGTCTCGCAACTCCCTAGCCCCCATGGCCTCCTTAAATCAGATCGTGTTAGAGGCAGAGGGAGGGGGCTCAGTCCCAAGATTTCTTTACAGGTTTCTAAGGCAAAGAAGATGGGAAATGAGGCAGGTAGGCAGGGGGCGCTGCGGCCAGGCTCCCCTCCAGCATCCCTCACTGCCTCTCCCTGAGGCTGGTGGTAAGACAGCATTGGCGGCGGAGCAGGCCCAAACCCAGCCCCACCAGGAACTGACCCAGGAGCAGGAGTGGGCTTGTACCTGCTGAGTCCCCACCCTGGGGCTGCTATCGTCGGAGGGGAGGCCGGGGAGGAGCCCCATTCCTGGAGTGGGCAAGGCTCCTCCGCGCTGAGCATGGAGCTGAGGTCAGAAGAGGGATCTGGTTTATGACACAGTCAGGGTAAACAGAGTCCTGGCTGGGCCTGGGGGACACGGGGCCCCACCGTCTGCAGGTCCTGTCCGTGCTCCAGTGGGCACCTGGCCAGGCCGTCAGTCCGAGGGGCCCTGGCACGCCTGACAGTCCTTCATGTCCTCAGAGTAGTGCTCGACCTGGATGGTCATGGTGTGGAAGTTGAACTTCCCCTGCAGGCGGGCGCTGGCTGCCTTCAGCACAGCCTGGGCATCTGTGTTCTGAGCTGGGAGACAAGAGGACACACCAGAAAAGCATTTCCTCACTCGTGGGCCCTTAGAAACAATCAGGAGCCCAACTCTCATGCCCTGCCCACAGCAGAACAGGATGCCTGACCATGAACACTAAGATTCCACCCCTGCGCCAGATACCCGCCCCCACCCCCAGCCCCAGGTCCTGCCACATCCTGGAAGAACACGAAGGGCACTTTTAGGCCTTCCTCTACCCCGCCCCCCCCCCCCCCCGCCCCGGCTCCACTCCCCCAGCCTCAGTTCCTTCATGTATAAATGGGACTGTGATGATCAAATGAAATAATGCACACCAAGCACTCCGCATGGGGCCGGGTTCCAAGCATGGGCACCAGCAGCATCTGGGAGGGATGCCCAGGTCTCTCTGGCTGCCCCTTCCCCTCCCCTCACCCCCAGTGTCCCCACCACTCACCAATGGCGATGTGGACAGACAGCACAGGCTGGGTCACAGTCAGTGCCCAGATATGCAGGCTGTGCAAGGCTTCCACCCCCTCCACTGACAGCAGCAGGTCCCGCACAGCTGTGAAGTCCACGCCCTTGGGGGTACCTGGGGACAGCCAGGGCAGGGCTGAGGGGAACTGCTCCCTTCCACCCATGCTGGTTCCCGCTCCTCCAAGGTCATCTCAGAAGAGCGCCTCGGCCAGCAGACCTGCTGTTACCCCACCGTCCATGTGGTCGCCATCATATCACCTGTTGTGCTTTCCTCTTAACACTTAACACTGAAATTCTGTTTGTTGGTTTCTCGTCTGTCTCCCCCTCTAAAATGGAAGCTCCATGAAAGCAGGATAGTCTTTATTTTTTATTTACCACCCTATCCTCCCCAGTGTCTAGAACAGTGCCTAGCCCATAGTAGGTGCTCAATAAAAAGAGGTTTTTCTTTTTTCCTGGGAAGCTGCCCCTACGTTCCTGCTGACCACAAACCAGAATCCAGGTGACCCTCCCACACAGAGACCCATGACCCCAAGACCTGGAGCACAAGAAAGCCGGACGAATAGTGTGGTAACTCAGGGCAGACCATTTGCCACTCGCTACCTAGCACCCCTCCGAGTTCAGTCACATCCTCCTGATGCCGGGGCCTCGGAAAAGATGGCCCGGACTGCTCCACATGCTCAGCAGCCTTGTTCAACACTAACCGTCTTTTTCTGAGCCTCAGTCTGTCCCCCTGTGCAATGGGAAGCATGATCCTCGACCCTCTCTCTGCCTGAGGAAGGCAAATTGAGACTGAGGAAGTGTATGGGGAGGGGCTAGAGTGCCAGGGGCTAACCCAGAAACCGCCTGATTAGGCAAGAAGGACGCACCTCAGCAGGGAGGCGGCACCCTGTGCCTAGGGGGAAGGGAAGGCACAGTCCAGGGGACATTTCCAGGAATGGCCACCCTGAGGGCCCAGCTCCGTGCCAAGACCGGCCTAGGGCCCTAGGCTACACCGGCTCCAGACCCTGGCTCCCCACCAATGTGCTGGGATCCAACCCCCACCCTGGAACTTCCATGAGAGCTGGAGAGCCAAGAGCAAAAACGGAGCCCCACGCCGGGTTACCTTCCATTAGCACCAGGATCACATCTCTCAGGATGGTCAAGGTTGTCCCCAGGACCAGGATGGAGAAGATGAAGGTGCAGATGGGGTCTACGTACTTGTACTCTGGCTGCAGGAAAAAGGGAAGGCAGAGCTAGGGTTCAACATCCACACCTCGGCCTCACAGTGCGTAGGGAGGAGGGGCTCTCTCTGTACCAGGGTGGGCATGAGCCTTACCCTGGCCCTGCCTCCCAGTTTATTCCACACCCAGAAGGACAGGCATGCCAGACCACAGTTCAGATAAGGCATAGTCCCTTCCCACCTCCTTGCCACGGGGCTGAAACATGGACAGATCTGAGTGGAATCTTAGGCACCATCTAGTCCATCACCCCTATTTTGTAGCTCGGGAAATTGAGGCTCAGTTAGAGCAAGGGACTCACTCTTTGTCACACAGCTGGCAAGGGGTGGAGCCAGACTTCAAACCCAATGCCCAGCCCTTTCCAATATACTGCACTGCCTCTGTGTGATGGGCAATGCCCAGGCTTCCGCAGCACACAGTGCTGGGTTTGAATCTGGCTCCACCACTTACTAGCTATGTGACGCTGTGCAAGTCACTGAACCTTTCTGAGCTGCAGAAAACACCAGAAGTTAGAGAAATGCTCCTTCCCTCTCCCCACTCTTTTGCCAGGAGCTAGAAAGGGGGCTAGAATCTGGAAACGGTCCTGTGCAGGAGGGTCCCCTCCTACCCCACTCCCCAGCCCACTTCCCTCTGTCCCCAGCTCTGACCTTGAAGTATAAAATATAGGCTGCCACCAGGACGCCCAAACTCTGCAGCAAGTCTCCGATCACATGGATAAAGGCAGCTCGGACACTGGGGTTCTCCTGCTGCTGGGTGGTGTCTTGGCTGTGCCCTTGGCCGTGGCTGTGTCCGTGCCCTTGGCCGTGGCTGTGTCCATGGCCAGACTGGTGAAGAGTCAATCCCATTCTACGGAAGTGGAGACAACGCCAAAGGGCTCACTGAGATAGAGGGCAGAGGCTTCAGATCAGCCAGGTAAAGGCTACTCATTAGGGCTGGCCTCCCTGTGGGGCTAAAAGCCCAAAGCCCCAGACTGCATGACCCCTTTGACTATGTGAGCAGCCTGACCCAGACCCACGAGGCCTTGGTTCAGAGTGCCATAGAGAAAGGGCTCAACTCCAATGCCAGGCTGAATCTGGGCACAAAGATGCCCCAGTGCCATGTCTCAGAGCAGAACACCATGCAGTCATCAGTTCCCCCCGCTGTGCCCCAGACAGGGGAGCCGAGTCGTAGAGGAGTGGCTCACTCTAGGCCACTGAACAAGGGAGAGAGAACCCAAATAAGACTGACGCGCTACACACCCTGCCCCTCACTGAGACCAACTTCAACCACATCCACTCGAAAAAGAACTTGGACTCTTCCCCGAGGGACATCTGCTCCTGCAAGAACTAGACTAACCCCTTCCCACTTCAGGTATGAAGCCTCCCAGGTTATTCACCAACATGTGTGGGGTGGGGTGGAGTTGATGCTGCCCCAGATTTACAGTTCCTGATGGTCTGGGCCCAGGCCTAAGGCAGAACCCAGGTGTTCCAGATGCTAGAGCTCAGACCGTTAGGAAAATTCTGTTCCTGTAGCTCAAGCAGGTCAAACTTTCGGCCCACAACGAATATTTTTGCAGCCCAGCCAATATAACGGTATGTCAGAAACGTTTTAATAAAAATTCCGTAACTTAATTTTTACAATATCCTGTTATACATCATTATTAATAACGAACGAACTACAACGTTCGCTAATGACTGATTACTATAATCGTGTTTCATTCATTTCCTTTATGTGCCTTATGCACAGGCGCACCATTTCTCTCTACTAACACTAGCAGCAAATATTTTAGCAGCCAATTGCCATGTCATTACTCTTGGACTGACTTGTTTGGTGTGCGCAACAGGAAATATTTCGCTTTCGGAGAATAAGAAAAAATAGGTTTATTTGCATTATGCTTATTAATTTGTGCAGTTTCTCAGTGTCTGGTAAGTTAATGTTCAAGAAAAAAATATTAATTTTTATTAAAATGTTCTATTATTTTATGTAAACGATGACTCATTTATTTCAGCCCTTTGTGTTCAGCATGTCTCTATCGAAATGAACCTACGTTTCTCTGAAAAGTGAAGCTGTTGTTTTGTTGCAGCCCACATAAACTGAAACCTTGCTTATTTGGCCCATGTTAGCCTTTGAGTTTGAACTCCTGTACCAGAGTTCCGGCTGCCCTGTTTCCACCAGAAGGCACACAGGTACGCACGTGAGAAGTGGGAGGAGGGAGGACTCACATGATGTTCACGGCCACGGCGCAGCCCGCTGTTATCAGCATAGTCTTCCCCTCGATCTCATAGTTCCCGGAGATGAGCCGCTCTGTCGCCAGGTACACCAGCACCCCAGTCACCACCCAGATGGACAGCACAGACAGCAGGGCTCCCAGGATCTCTGAGGAAGAGCCAACCCCAACACCAATCTTAGTGTGGAGCCCGAAGGCTGAGGAGACCCCTGTCCCAAGTCTGGGCTGGGTCTGCACCTTAGCCCACCACTCAAACGTCTGACAATATCAGAGCTAGAAGGAGTTTAAGTCATTTAGCTCAAGACTTTGTTTTACATGTAATGAAAATGCCTTTTTTAAATGTATACCTGTTTAAAGCCTGTATCCTCCAGAAAGCTTTGCTGACCTTTCCTGCACCCCTCCCCCCGCCTTCCTACCCCCCCGATTTGTTCTTGAAGTTTGCCCACTTCATTTCATTGGAAGGTGAACTCTCCTTCCCTCCCAGATTGGGAGTTCCCAGAGGACAGAAGCCAAGTTTGACATTATCCTCCCCCATGAAAGTTGCTCTCCTGGCCTCACTCAGGGGATCCACCTAAGAAACCATATCTGGACCTGTCATTCTTCCAACCCCAACTCCATTCAGATCAGGGCCCTCACCAGCTCGCTGCCAGCCGAAGTTCATGGTCTTGGTGGCTGGCCGGGAGGACATCCAGAGAGAGAAGAGGCTGATGAGCATGCTGGCAAAGTCAGTGAGCAGATGGGCTGCATCAGTCATGATTGCCAAGCTGTGTGCTAGGTACCCACCTGCAGGGGGTGATAAGAATGGAGGGTCCTCGTCGGCTCCCCAAGGAGACACTGATACTCACTGCAAGTACTTTATCCGAGCCTCAATTTCTACCATCTGTGAAATGGGACGAACATCTACTTACAGGGTGAATGTGAAAATCAAGTTCAAATAGGGCCTGGGAAACATAGTAAACATTCAGTAAATGCTCTTTCCTTTCTAGGCATTCAGCCCTTCCCTTACCTACTAGTTTTGTGTAATCTTGGGCAAATTACATAACCTAAATGTACCTGTTTCAAAATCTATAAAATCAGGAGACTAACAGCACCCATGTGACAGCACAAGGTTGTTTTGAGGGTTGCATGAGATACATGTATTTAAAAGACTTAACAAAGCCTAGGAAATATAATCCATAATATTGTCCATAATAACTATACATGGTGTCAGATGGGTTCTAGACTTATCGGAGTGATCACTTTGTAAGAGATATAAATGTCTAATTACTAGGTCATATACCTGAAACTAATATAATATTGTATGTCTATAGTAATTGAAAAATAAAGTTCTTTAAAAAAAATTTAAAAGGAACAGAGTCTTCAGTCTTCAACTATGCCCTTGAACAACACAGGTTTGAGCTGCAGGGGTCCACTCCTATGTGAAATTTTTTCAATAAACACAATTAGCCCTTCATATCCACTGATTTCCCACCTGTTAATTCAACCATCCCCGTGGAAAACTCTACTTTCACATCCCCAAACACGGTTTTCTAAACACGGCTTTCCATCTGTGGTTGGTTGAATCCATGGATGAGAAGGAGCCAACTGTTGCTAAGTTTTTAGGGAGTCAAAAGTTACACCTGGATTTTTCAACTGTGTGGGTTGACGCCCCTAACCTCCCCCCTCCCGCCCCCCCGCACTGTTCAAGTGTCAACTGTATTAATATTGCTGGAACATTCAGGAGAAAAGCCTTTGGATCATCCAGAGTATCCACGTGCCAATTTCACTTAATTAGCACAAAAGTCCTTACCAACGACTTCCCCAACCATGAACACCAGGCAGATGGCAGAGGCCACATAGAGCTGGCGCCGGGCCCGCTCCTTCTCGGGGTCACAGCGGCTGCCAGGACCCTGCTGGGAGTGGCAGTAGTGACTGTTCTCCACGTTCAGCTCAATGGATGGCAAGTCCAGCTCAGGTCGTGACACAGAAATCCAGCCAGCCTCATTCTGCCACCGAGATCCCATGTAAGACCTAGCCAGAGAGGAGAGGGTAGACTCAGCTCTGCGATGGGGATGAGGAGGGCTGACCCCAATCCCCTCTCTCCGTGGGGCCTGGGCGTTCCCATGTGGACAATTAGGGGACTAGCTAGGGACACTCCAAGCTCCAAGGTCCCCAAGGGGCGACCAGAGGCCCATGTCCGCAGGTGGGTGCTGGGGGAATGACCAGTCTCCGGGAGTCTAAGGGCCGTGCCCCAGATGTTCACTTCTCCCCCATCCCTCCCAGGGCCTGGAGGAGGCCAAGACCTTGGGAAGTGGCCAAGGGGCGGAACCAGGCCAGTCGAGCACGGAGAAGGAACAGAGCTCAGGCCCTGGCAGCTGGGCAAACCCCCATCTCTGCACCTGGGGACACGGGTCCTCCCTGGGCCAGGTTGCCCCGGGGCAAAGTTCCTGGCGGTGGGCGGGGCTCTAGGCCAAGCTCTCCGAACCCCGGGGCCGTGGTTAGGTTCTGTGCTCGGCCGCCAAGGGGGGCTGATCCCCGCGCCACGCTGGGTTTCCCCTCTCCTTCACCTCGCTCCACCCCTCCTGTGTGCACAAACCATCCAGTGCCGCTCAAACCATCCGGGACGGCAAACCAGGAGGTGCGTCTGCAGCTGCTCAAATCCCCACTCCTGCCCAGGCTCTCGCCTTACCGCGCTCCGGACCCGGCGTCCAACAGACGCTGCTTGTCCATGGTCTTCATGCGGCGCCGCGCTGGGGCGGGAAGCCGCGCGCCGACTCCCGCACTGAGACCCGCTCACCTGCGGGGAGAGCCCAGCCGGACTCTCGCGTCGCCCCGCGCGCCTCTCCCGTCGCCGCCCGCTGCGCCCCTCTCACGCCCGCTCCGCCGCGCTGGGGCCGTCCCGCTGCCGAAGCCGCTCCGCTGCAGCCCAGCTCCGCGCGCGAGCCCTTTATTCGGCCCTCGCCGCCCCGTGTGAAGCGGCCCGCCGGGCGTCGTGTGCAAAAGCCCTCGGGGAAGGGGGATGGGGTGGCCGAGTGCAAAGGATGCCCAGGAGCTGCCGCCCCCTCCCCGCCCTCCCCCCCATCACCCGTCCCCGCGTCCCTGGGACCCCGGGAGCCCGCGTAGCTGGCGACGAAAAGCCGAACCGCCGCTACTGAGCTGGGACCGCGCGACGGCTGCGTGCGCTCTTCCCCGCGGGGCGTGGGCAGCCGAGAAGTTCTCGATCTTGGTTCGTAGGAATTAGCTTTGGATCCGGGGAGGGAGGGAATGTGGCTCCTGAGGCTAGGAGACAGGCGAAGACAGGGTTGTTTCTGCCCTCGGGCGGCAGCCACCTGCGGCGGGCTGCGCTCCGCCAGGCTCGGGAGGGGTTCCTGGAGGCCGGAGCTGCCTCCCTCCGGGCGGGCAGTGGCCCTCGTTAGGACTGATTGGGACTGGCCCACCCATCCTCGCCAGCGGAGCAACTCCGGTTCCTCGCTCGGCTTACAATCTGGAGTGACCGGCTTATCTCCCTTCCCTTAGGGCAGCGTCGCACTTGGGCGTCGGTCTCCATTTGGGCAGAGCTACCACCACCATCACCACCACCACCACCATCTCTTTTCCCCTGCCCGCAGCAGCTCACAGGAGCCCCAGCGAGGTGCCACGCATGGTGTTCGCCTCTCGCTTTCTGGCCTCACATTCCTTCAGGCTTCTGTGGAGGGATACTATCTTCTATTGTTTTTGTTTTTAATCCTCACCCGACGATATTTTTCCATTGATTTCTTAGAGAGAGTGGAAGAGAGAGGGGAAGACAGAGAGAAATATTGATTGCCTCCTGCACACGCCCTGACCAGGGTCCGCATGCCCCCGGGAGGATCCTGCAACCACGGTATGTGCCCTTGACCGGAATCGAACCCGGGACCCTTCAGTCCGCAGTCCGATGCTCTATCCACTGAGCCAACCCGGCTAAGGCTACTATTTTATTTTTATTGAATTTTAGAGAGAGAGGAAAGGGGGGGGGGAGAGAAATATGTGAGTTGATGTGCCACCAGCACACCCCTACCAGGGAATCGAACCCCCAAATCTGGGCACGTACCCTGAAGGGGAATCGAACCAGCAACATTTTGGTGCACCAGTTGACTCCCAACCAACTGAGCCACACTAGACAAAACTATGTGAGGATACTTTAGAGCAGTGGTTCTCAACCTTCCTAATGCCGCGACCCTTTCATACAGTTCTTCATGTTGTGGTGACCCCCAACCATAAAATTATTTTCGTTGCTACTTCATAACTGTCATGTTGCTACTGTTATGAATCGTCATGTAAATATCTGATATGCAGGATGTATTTTCATTGTTACAAATTGAACATAATTAAAGCATAGTGATTAATCACAAAAACAATATGTAATTATATATGTGTTTTCCGATGGTCTTAGGTGACCCCTGTGAAAGGGTCGTTTGACCCCCAAAGGGGTCGTGACCCACAGGTTGAGAACCGCTGCTTTAGAGTGTAAACCTATAACCCTAGCTGGTTTGGTTCAGTGAACAGAGCAGACTGAAAGATCCTGGGTTCAATTCCTGTCAAGGGCACATGCCTGGGTTGCAGGCTCAACCCCCAGTAGGGGGTGTGCAGGAGGCAGCCTATCAATGATTCTCTCTCATCATTGATGTTTCTCTCCCTCTCCTTTCCGCTCTGAAATCAATAAAAATATATTTTAAAAAAGAAAGTAAAACTATAAAGAAATTTAAGTGTATGATTATCAAAAAAGACAGGATAGTGGCTACTTCTTGACCTGCATAGTAGCAACACAAGAATTCATTTTACAATAGTTTATTAAACTCTATAACTGGTTTTGTATATTTGTATGTCTGTAATATATTACACAATTTTAAAAGAAATTTAAAAAAAAAAATGATTCAGAACAGCCCTAGCTGGTTTAGCTCAGTGGATAGAAGGGCACGCGTACTTTGGTTGCAAGCGGGATCTGCAGCCCTGGTCAGGTGAGCGTGGGAGGCAACCAATCAACATGTCTCACATTGATGTTTCTCTCTCTCCGTCTCCCTCCCTTCAGTGGGCCTGGTGGGCATGACTCGGTGCTTGAGCATCAACCATGAACCAGGGTTCCGTTCCTGGTCAGGGCGCATGCCTGGGTTGCAGAGTCGATCCCCAGTAGGGGGCGTGCAGGAGGCAGGCAATCAATGATTCTCTCATCATTGATGTTTTTATCTCTCTCCTTGTTTCCTCTCTGAAATCAATAAAAAAATATTTTTAAAAATAAATAAAAATCAATGGAAAAATATCCTCGGGTGAGGATTAGCAAGAAAAAAAAATGCTTCAGAACTTGAGGAAGAACTAGAATTGAGAACAAAAATCTGATTCCCTGAAATTCAAAGTTAGGGACTGAGTTAGCCTTGGGAAAACCAGAAGTGAAAGTGGGCCAAGGTGTGAGGGTTTCAAGCACTTTCATAAAATGAGTTCCATAGAACATTAGTTCTGGAGGATGTCACATAAATGGATAAGTTGGGAAATGGATAAATTTTTTAAAAATTATTCAGAACAGCCCTAGCTGGTTAAATATTCAATCCACCAAAACCTTACGAGCCTGCCCTAGCTCGTTTGGCTCAGTGGATAGAGTGTCAGCCTGCGGACTGAAGTGTCCCGGGTTCGATTCCGGTGAAGAGCACATGCCCGGGGTTGCGGGCTCGATCCCCAGTGGGGGGGGGCGTGTAGGAGGCAGCCGATCAATGACTCTCATCATTGATGTTTCTATCTCTCTCTCCCTCTCCCTTCCTTTCCGAAATCAATAAAAATATATTTTTAAAAAACAACAAAAAACTATTAAGAGCCTTAAAGATCAAGCAGTAGTCCAAACACCATAAACTTGATGGGCCAGTCATTGTCTAAAGTCAAATCGCTTTGTTTATGGCAGGACTACTCAGAGCCCTTAACTTTCTACTATGTTCTGAATGTCGAAATGGTGGGACAGACTCTGCAGTGTTCCTCAAATTTATAAGTCCAAGGTGTCTCAGACCCAGTTAATGCACCATCTTTTTAAAAAATATTTTATTGATTTTTTACAGAGAGGAAGGGAGAGGGATAGAGAGTTAGAAACATCAATGAGAGAGAAACATCGATCAGCTGCCTCCTACACACCTCCTACTGGGGATGTGCCCGCAACCGAGGTACATGCCCTTGACCAGAATCAAACCTGGGACGCTTCACAGCAGGCCGATGCTCTATCCACTGAGCCAAACCGGTGAGGGCTAATGCACCATCTTTGATTCAGTCAGTTTCATCTCTCTCCTAGCCCCTTGGTTCCTTGTTCATGGAAAGCCTTGGAACTACTTTGGCCTTGGCCATCGCCTCATCCCCTAGAACTGGTGGCTGTCTTGACCTCCCCTGGAGTAAATTTGGGAACCAGCAGAGCATCCATTGTGCAACTCCAGCACCCATGCCCAACCCTCTGGACCACAGAGGGTCTACTCCTCCCACCTCCCACATAGGCAATTGATGGTGTGCCATCTGGTTTAGCTTCCCCAGCAGCTGCCAAAAGGGGCCAAGTGATGCAGCCTGGAAGTATAAGAGAATTAACACTCTGGGAGACAAGCTTCAATTCTGAGACAAGAGATGAAAGGAGCCAGCAGATAAAAAATCTCCCTTCTTCCCTCTGAGGAACTGCTTTGGGGTGGCTGTGTTCTTCATGACCGGCCAAAAATATCTCATGTGACGGAGCAAAGAGCCGGGTCTCTCCGACACTTTGCTTCTCTCCTATCCTGCCTTGCCTCCACTTTCCCTCATCTGACTGCCCTGGGATTGTATCTAGACTAAAACATTGAAGTTTTGCCCCAGGTTCTGTTTTCCAGAGAGCCCGAGAACAGGGCATTACCCCCGTGTCTTGAGGATCATCTCAGGGCCAGTTTTCCATGGAGCTCTCATTGGGAAATGCTGGTGTAAAGAGCTCTTCTTTGGTGGGACAGAAGCCTAGCCTTGCCATTACTGGCTCCCTCCTGCCACACACTTCCTCTCAGGCCTCTGTCCATCTGAAGTCTCCAGAAACAAAGGCTGAATGAAACCCCAACTCTTTTGGCAATAACAGGAAGAGAGCACTGTGCATTTATTAAAACAACATATAACAAACTCAGTTACCATCCCCTCTGTCAGGGATAGACTCTGAAATACAGGACATTACCCTCTATCTAAGATCGCCAGTCACACAATGACCGGGCATTATCATACAAAAGTTCCTTTACAAAAAGCACCAAATTGGCATACATATACAAGTTTATACAAAAATCACATTTTAAAAATGTACAAAATATTCCATTTTGCACCAATGTAGAAAAGTATCCTGTGTGGTTGTTTCAAGCACATTTCCAACTCTGCTTCAGTGACTGCTGGACACAGCGGTGGGGGTCCTACTCCTAGTCTCTGCTCTTCACGCAGAGGGAAGACACACCTCCCCATTGTCCCTCAGGGGCCCCGACCCCTCCCACCCTGGGCCTGTCACCAAGGCAGCTGGGCCCATCCCACCCTTCCCAGCCTCTCTGCATTCAGAGGTCTCTTCCTCATCCAGCTCCTTACTGGTGTCCTGAAAGAAAAAGAAGAAACACCAAGTGAGACGGGGACTCGGGGATAAGCTGTAGTGACAAATGATCAAACTCCAATTCCTGCCTGGCCTCTTCCTTTTCTTTATAATATATATATTTTTATTGATTTCAGAGAGGAAGGGAGAAGGATATATAGAAACATCAATGATGAGAGAGAATCATCGATCGATTGGCTGTCTCCTACACACCCGCTACTGAGGATCAAGCCCACAACCAGCCCACGTGCCCTTGACTGGAATCAAACCTGAGACCCTTCAGCCCACAGGCTGATGCTCTATCCACTGAGCCAAACTGGCCAGGGCGACTCTTTCGTTTTAAAGAAAAATAGAATTTAGTTGCCAAAACAAAATTGGATTGCGCATTCAATACAAAATACCAAAAGACTACTCTGTATGTTTCAACTGGATTGGAATTTAGTTCCAATAATAACTTGGCTTTTAAGATAATTAGATTAGCCCAGCCGGTGTGGCTTAGTAGTTGAACATCCACCCAGGCAGCAAGAAGTCACCAGTTCAATTTCCCAGTCAGGGCACATGGGTTACAGCTCGATATCTGGTATCTGGTGAGGGGCATGTGGGAAACAGCCAATCGATGTCATGTCCTCTCTCACTGATGTTTCTATCTCCCTTCCCCTTCCTCTCTCTCGCTAAAAAAAAAACAAAAACCCAATAAAAATATGTTTAAAAATAATAATAGTAACATTAGGAAGCATGTTAATTAGCAAACATGTCCTTCCTATGTACAGACACTGTGTTAAAAGATTCTCTAATGTACTCTACATTATAATCTTTTGAGGTCAGTACTATTATGCCCACATGCCTAAATGAGTAGCCCAGAAAAGTGGTGATCTACCCAAGATCACACCACCAGCCTGTAAGAAAGCTGCAATTCAGAACTCTTAACTGTAGTCTTCCAGGTTGGCAAACTCAGATGCCGACAGGGGCCAGCAGATGACATGCATAAGAGCAGGAAGGCTGACAGTGGTGGGTCTGGGAAAATTGGCAAGCGTATGTCCCATGCAAAGGGGGCAGCCACCGCCCATCGCCAACCCTTAGAATGAGAGAGAAGGGCAAGCCCAACACTGTTAGCTCTTTCCAAAATTTTACAAGAAGGTGGACATCCAGATTCTCAGTTGAAATTTCTTTAAAAAAAAAATCTTTATTGTTGAAAGCATTACATTTGTCCCCTTTATTGATCTCTTCTAGCCCCATCTCCACCCCCAGCCCAGTCCTTCACCACCGTACTGTCTGTGTCCATGGGTTATGCATGTATGCATACAAGTTCATTGGTTGATCTCATCCCACCCACCAACCCTCCCCTGCCTTGAAATCTCCTTTTAAAAAATCCTTTAAGCCCTGGCTGGTGTGGCTCAGTTGGTTGAAGGGTCCTCCGGTACATCAAAAGGTGGGGGGCTTGGGGGGCAGGGGCAGGCTGAGAGAGGACAATGGGGGCGAGGGAGGGACATATGTAATACTTTCAACAATAAATAATTTTTTTTAAAAAAGGTGGTGGGTTCAATTCCCAGTCAGGGAACATACCAGGGTTATGGGTTCAATCCCAGGTTAGGGTGCATGTGGAAGGCAACCAATCGATGTTTCTCTCTATATTTCTCCCCCTCCCTTCCACTCTCTCTAAAAATCAATGGAAAAAATATCCTTGGGTGAGGATTCATGAAAATAAATAAATAAATAATAAAATAAAATACTCCTTTAAAATAATCTCCTAATGTTTTAAATGTTGGCAACTGATTTAAAAAAATTTTAAACATTGTGCTGGCCAAACAAAATACCTCAGTGGACCAAGCTTGGCTCATGAGTGCTCTGTCATTTATGTCTGTTATGCTACACTGCTTTCCATATAGATATAGGTCATTTATTTAATTAATTAATTTATTTATTTATTTTATAATATATTTTCATTGATTTCAGAGAAGAAAGGAGAGGGAGAGGGAGAAACATCAATGATGAGAGAGAATCATTGATTTGGCTGCCTCCTGCACACCCCACACTGGGAATCGAGCCCAAAACTCGGGCATGTGCCCTGACCAGGAATCAAACTATGACCTACTGGTTCAGAGGTCGACACTCAACTACTGAGCCACACTGGCCAGGCTAGATATAGGTCATTTAGATATAAAAAATGGGAGCTTTTTATTATAAATGGTTTAGAGTTTTTTCTCTAAGGGTATAGGGAGCAGGACTTTATCCTTAGAAGGTTTACACATATTGGGAACATCATCATATTATTGGCATCATCCCCAATGTCCAGCACAGCACTTTGCACACAGTAAACATCTCATGTTGAATGAATGAATGAAGATGGATTTCTTACCTTCTTCCTTTCCCTCTGTGGACTCTTCCTCTTCCTGATCATCTTCAGTGAACTCTTCCTCTTCCTCATCTGTGTGTGACAAAGAACAACAGTGTTAGGATAGGCTGGTTTCTCAGAGGAGCTGCTCAGAGGGGGACTGGCTGGAGACAACACTGATCCTAATCCTTTCTTTAAAAAAAGAAAAAATATAGTTTTAATTGATTTCAGAGAGGAAGGGAGAGGGAGAGATAGAAACATCAATGATAGAAAATCATTGATTGGCTGCCTCCTGCATGCCCCCGACTGGGGGTTGAGCCTGCAACCAGGGCATGTGCCCTTGATCAGAATCGAACCCAGGACTCTAGTCTACAGCCAACGCTCTATCCACTGAGCCAAACCAGGTAGGGCCATCCCAATCCTTTCTGATGCCCACTCAGGGTCAACTGGCCATGCAATGACATCAGTAGCCCAGGAGGTGATGGGTTTGCCAAACCCCAGCTGCACAGAGGCGGGCTTCCTCCTGTCTCTTCCCGCCCCTTCCCTCCTGCACCTCCATGGAGGGAGGTTCAAGAGGCTCCTTTGTTCCAACAGCTGCAGCAGCTGCTGTCACCTGATCTGCCTGTGACCAAAGGGGACTTTGGTAGGCACACTGTACTTCTGTCCACCTCTCAGTTAGACAGGTAAACATCACCCGTGGAGATGGGACAAGAGCACCTGAATTCTCAGCAATCAGAGTCCTTGTCTTGAAGGAATTTACCAACCTTTGGAATCTGCTAGCCTAGCACTCCCTGTCCATCTTTCCTCATTCCTCAGCCTACTGGGAGTGGCTGGGGGTGGGGAACACTTCTGGGGCCTCCTGCTCCTTGGCTCTCTGAAGCTGAGCCCAGACAGACTGACTGAGCTGCAACCTGTGTCCTCACTTTCCTCTCCTGGGATATCACCTTCAAGCTCTGCCAGCAAGGAACATGGCTCTTGCCTGTCCCCTCTCCAAAGCCATTCCTTAACCCTTTGGGGCTGTGAGGGGGTCACCACAGAGTCAGAGTATTTGTCCAGAGTGTCTGGGAAGAGGCTGGAAGGAGGAAATGCCTCCAAAATGACAGCTCAAAATTTCAGCCACCTACCTGGGACCTATGCACAACTACTCATAGCAGCTTGCGGAGGACTTACTATGTGCCAAAAATTGTGCTAAGCGCTGGACAGGCATTGTCTCATATAATCCTCATGAGGGCCTCGTGAGCCAGATGGCCCTTGGTGGCATCCACGTGGGCTACTTACTAACTAGCTGTGTGGCCTCCAGGAGACCTTACCCTGCCTTGGCTTTCACAGTGGAGATGACAACAGAACTACCTCATGAAGTTGCACTAAATGATAGAATTTATGTCAATGGCTTAGTGCCTGGGACATAGAAAGTGCTTAATAAATGGTAGCTGTTGGTGTGGTTCTCTCCCCGTTTTCCTCTCAGGAAACTGAGGCTTGGGGAGATGATAGAAGGCAGTGAAGGTCTTCACAAAGCCATGCTGTTCACACAGCATGATCCCCTCTTGAATATCTTAGCTTCGGGAGGGAAGAGCGGAACAGGTGATCTACAGCAATGGCTATACCCAAGTCTGCCAACATTTCAGCTTTGGGACGCATTTTTGTCCTCACCCACAAACGAGGTGCATCTGGTGCTCTGAGAATAGATGCAACACCAGATTCTGCAAGCTTGTGGGAGAGCCAAGCTTTCTCATGCCAGCCCATGTACAATTCTTCCCTATTCCTGTCACCTCTCTGTCCTGGTCATTGAAGCATCACCTATCAGAACAATGCAACATTTGGCAGAATTGGATCCCATTCTCTCTTTCTCTATCGCAAAATAGCTACCTTTCACTTGTGATCTTGAGCTAATTATTAACATCTTTGTTCTTCATTGGGTTGCCTGAGTTTCCCCTTATTACTATTATGGTTACATTGTTACAATTATTATAGGTACTCTATGGAAGAGTAATTATAAACAGAAGTGAGGACATGGTACAGATAAATTAAGGTACCTGAGTATTCATAGATGATAGCATGAAAAAGCTGAAGCTAAGGCTGGCTTTAGGCACTAACTATAACTAGTATGTGTTTAGTACTCTATAAACTCTTTCCTATCAATGTCTTACAGTAGTTGTTGCAATAGCACCAAGAGGTAGTCATTATTAGCAGGCCCACTTCTAACCTTATTTTCTTTAATCCTCACCTGAGGACATTTTTCCATTGATTTTTAGAGAGACTGGAAAAGAGAGGGAAAGACAGAGAGAAACACTGATGTGAGAGAAACACATCCATTGGTTGCTTCCTTCACGAGCCCCAGCCAAGGCCTGGGCCAGGGAGGAGCCTGCAACCAAGGTATGTGCCCTTGACCAGAACTGAACCTGGGACCCTTTGGGCCACAGGCTGATGCTCTATCCACTGAGCCAAACTGGCTAGGGCTATCCTAATTTTTAAAGTTAGAAAAATGAAGCTCAGAGAGGTGGAGGGGTTCGCCAAAGGTCACACAGATAACAAACGGCAGCTCCAGATTCAAACTTGGGTGTGCCTGTCTCCAGACGCCATGCTCTTCCTACAGCCCAAGACACCTCCCTGCAAGGATAATTCACTGAGCAACAATTATGCACCAGGCATTGTGCTCAGCTCTCAGCTCATCCAGAAGTTGGCTGATACCTGGGCATCTTTGCTAGTGTATCTGTTTCCACATGGGATGCAGTGGAAGGGAAGCTGATTTCCAGGGGTCGAGCAGGGAAATAGACAAGTGCACCTCTCCCCCTTACCTGTCCCGAAGTCGATGGTCCTCAGGGTGTCTGCTATGTGCTCTAAATCCAAAGTGAAGTAGTCCATGTTTTCAAAGCCCTGCTCTGTCTTCCCCAGCTGGCAACCCTTGGAAGCTTCCACAATGCTGTAGGGGACGTGGGGTGGAGGGGGTGGGGGGAGAAAGAGAGCGATATGAGGGGGAGTGAGATCTCTGGGGTTTAGTGCAGGGATGGGGTGTTTTAGCTCCAAGCACACCAGTGCACATGCTCATGCCCACACCCAGGCCTTGCACCTAGAGGCTCCCCCTGGGGTGTGGAGTATTTCCTCTCCAGTCACAAGCAAGTACAGGTCCAAGAAAGCAGGGAATGATACAAAGGCCAGGAAAGCCAGCCTGGGCTGAAACCCTCCCAGCAGCCTGAATGTAAAGCGGGAGGCCCTGGTGGGAGCGAGGGCCTTGGATCACAGCCCTGGGGAGACACTGACCTTTTGATGAGTTTCTTGGCACTCTGTGGGGGAGAGAGAGCAAAGGGTTAGGATTGCATTAGGGGCAGTTCCAGGAAATCAGCAAAACCAGAGACTGGCTGCTGCAGATGGGCCCTTGGTGCCATTCCCTAGCCTAGTCGTGACCTGCTCCCCACCCTGAGCTGAACAGAACTTGGATCTTTCCTCTGTCCATGGTCTGCACAGGTCTTGGTGATCACTCTAGGCCCGTGGTTGCCAACCTTTCGGACCTCATGGACCACCTGTGGTCCGCGGACCACCGGTTGGCGACCGCTGCTCTAGGCCCCTCCCATTGTCCTGGCAGGAAGCTGGGATTTTAGGGATATCAGTCTAAACACCTAATCTCTGGACCCTCCAAGATGAGACTCTTACCTAATCACTTTTTTATAGCCGATGCCTAGCACAAAGCCTGGCCTACAGTAGGTGTTTAGGAAATTTTTACAAAAGAACTGAACTGTAGGGCAGGGCTGCGACTCATACATCTTTGTGTCTCTACCTCAGTGGCTGACCTACAGTAGGTGCTCAATTAATAGGTTTAAGTAGGGATTGTCTCAGGCTCCTTTTACAGAAGAGGAAAATGGGCCTAGGGAGGTTTCAGCGACTTGCCCAAGGGTATATGGATGGTCAGTGGAGGAGCATGACCTGAACTGTAGACAGAGCGGTTGAGTTGAAGTGATTCTGCCCACACCCTCCTAGTCCTGCTCACCAAGAGGAAGATGGCTCCACCAGGCTCGTCCAGAGACTGGATGGCTGTCTCCACCAGCTTGGTGGACTTGTCCAGCTGCTCCCGGTACTGCTGGATGAGGGCCTCAATGAAGCTGAGCTTCTCCTCCTGCTCCTGCGTGATCCGCTGCAGCAACTCACTCTTCTTCTCATCCAGGATGGCGTACAGCACGTCAAACTTCTGGCTCAGCTCTTCCTTCACCTGGTGGCTGTTTTCCTGGGGACACACATCTGGGAGTCACACCCTGTGGGGCCCTCCCTATCCCCAACACTTCCTTTCTAGGATGGATGTATTAGGAACAAAGGCTCTAAAGGCAGAAGAGGTCTGCCCTGGCTGGTGTGGCTCAGTGGTTGAGCATAGGCCTGTGAACCAGGAGGTCACCGTTCAATTCCTGGTCAGGACACATGCCCGGGTTGTGGGCTCCATCCTCAGCAGCGGGACGTGCAGGAGGCAGCCGATCGATGTTTGTCTCTCTCTAAAAATTAATTTAAAATTTTATTTTTTAAAAGCTGGAAAAGCGCCGAAACCGGTTTGGCTCAGTGGATAGAGCGTTGGCCTGCGGACTGAAGGGTCCCAGGTTCGATTCCGGTCGGGGGCATGTACCTGGGTTGCGGGCACATCCCCAGTGGGGAGTGTGCAGGAGGCAGCTGGTCGATGTTTCTCTCTCATCGATGTTTCTAACTCTCTATCTCTCTCCTTTCCTCTCTGTAAAAACTCAATAAAATATATTTAAAAAAAAAAAAAAAAAAAGCTGGAAAAGGTCTTACTATACCTTCATTGTACACACGATGAAATGAAGGCTTAGTAAGAAGAAAGCCCTTGCTAAGTTTTCATAGCTACTCGGTACATGTTTGGAGTCTGGTGTCATGGAGAAAGCAATCCCCTTCCTCAAAAAACAGAGACTCTAGGGTCAAATGAAATAATATATATTCTGGCCCTCCTGTGTGTCTCCAAATCACGCTCTTCCCCCCATTTTAGGACCAAGACTGGATTCAAGAAGCTCTGCATCATTTGGTCCTCAGTTTCTTATCTGTAAAATGGGTATAATAATAGCATCTCATCAGACTCGGGTTCTAGCATTACTTATCAGTCTGGGAGTCCCATCACGGGTGGTAATAATGTCCCCTTCCTTCCTTCGAACCTATCTAGCACATACTTTTTGTCTATCAACAATACAATGATCCCTCCCCCCGTGTGATTTCCAGGGCCCCATCCCAAGTGAAGAAAAATCATAGATGCTTTTGCAGAAATAGAAGCTCCCTTCTGCCTCTACAGTCTTGCTACTCAAAGTGTGGTCCATGGACCAGCAACTTGGGCAAACCCTGAGAACTTGTTAGAAAAGCAGAATCGCATGCCTCATTCCAGACCTACTGAATCAAAACTTAAATTTTAACAAGACCCCAGGGTGATCTGTACATACTTTAAGGTCTGAAGCCTTGGTCTATAGCACACCAGAGAACAATGGCCTAAACACTACCAATGCTGACCCTGGCAGGTGGGGATCGGCTGCTTGGGCGTCGTCTCATGCTTAGTACAGTTGCTGGTTCCATTCCTGGCCAGGGCACATGCCCGGCTGCAGGCTTGATGCCCAGTAGGGGGCATGTAGGAGGCAACTGACCCATGTTTCTCTCTCACATCGATGTTTCTCTCTCTCGCTCCCTTTCTCTTTAAAAATCAATTAAAAAAATAAAAACTACCAATGCTAACAAAAGACTACTGAGAATTATTGATGGGATGGGGGTCTGTCTTATTCACCACCCCATCCCCAGAGCCTTTGGAAGGGGCTGACACAGCTGTGCTCAAGAAACATTTGTTGAATGAGTAGATTAATGGGTCAATGTATAATGAATTAATGGATTAGTGAATTAAGTGGATTAGTCCATCCCTCCTCACCATTCCTGCTTGAACACCCTACTCCAGGCCCCAACCTTGAGTCACAAGCCATGGGTGAGCCTTTGCCCCAGGTTGCACTGGAGGCTTCAAACCCCCAGGCAGAGCTACTCTGTCCCCTCACCTTGGTCACTCGACTGGAGTCCTCCAGCTGCGTGATGATGGTCTGCACTCGGTCGTTGCCCGCCACCAGCATGGAGATACAGTTACTCAGTTCAGTCTAGATGGGAGGAGGGGTGGGGGTCAGGAGAGGAGAGGAGAGACAGAAATAGTCTCAGGGCCTGCCCTCTTGGGATTTGGCAGCACAATGGCACCCTCACTCCCTCTCTGCTAGAAAGAGCCTGCAGTAGCTGTCTGGCCCCTCTTTCTGAGGTCCAGAGCAGGGAATATCAGATACTGTTTCCTTTATTTTATAGATGAAGCACAGAGAGGGGAAGTGAGCTGCTTAAAATACACAGCAAGGTACTGTTAAGAGGAGTGGCTTGTTTCTAAGAAGGGAGGGATGAAGAAAAGAAATACAGTTGGGAGTTCTAAAAGAGAGAGATCAGATGTGAGGGCTATCTGGCTGCGACATCTGTCACCCCATTGATCGCCAGTGTTGATTCGGCTGATCTGGCTGGCTAGACGGGTGTCCCCCTCCTCCCTGACCGATCCATGTGCATCCCTCCCGAAGCTCGGTCCTAGAGGACGGCCTCAGTCCAGAGGAGGGGACCGGGACCCAGAGCACACTGGGATGTAGAATTCATGGCCCGAGACGTTCCCTGGTGGCCTGGCCCTGGGGTCTGGTCTCTCCCCTGTGGCCACACCCAGGTGCTCTCAAGTGGCTCTAAGTATAACCCATGAGCTCAGCCGCCTCCCCCAGGAAGGCAAGAACTGCTGTCCCCGCAGCCTGGGAAGTCCCTTTGGAGGGACCATTATTGAAAGGCCGGCTCAGCAGATCTGCAGGGATCAGATCCACAGCCTGAATCATGGGGTCATGCCACCAGGCCCAGGCTGGGGGTGGAAGTGGCTGTGGCCAGTACCTTTTGTCCCTGGAAGACACTCTGCAGTGGGGCCACCTCACAGGCCTGGTGGGCTCCAAACACCTTGCACATGGAGCATGTGGGCATCTCACACGTGAGGCAGTAGATGTTGATCTTCTCATCTTCATGCTCCTTGCACATGGGGTGGCTGCCCTTCTGCAGGGGCCTACTGAAGTGGAAGAGTCACTAGTCATCAGGGGGCGCCCGAGTCACTGCCTCCTCCCTCAGCTCCAATCACAGCTCCACCTCAGATCTATGGCCCAAGTTCTCAGTGGTTAGATGTCCTTAATCCTTTTTGTTTAATCCTCTGGGGACCCAGGACCGGGGAAGCCAATGACCCCAAGGCTGTCTCTGTAGACTGGGGCTCAAACCCTGGTGATGGAGTTGGCCTGGACATGGGAAGGGTGGTAGAATCCCCAAGTCATCAGGTCTAGAGACATTTTCAAGAAGAGGAAACTGGGCCTCAGAAAGGTGAATTGACTTGCCCAAGGTCACTCAGCAAGTCAGGGTAGGGGAGGCTAAAGCGCATTTGCTCTAATTATAGTCACCGTAGCTCTCGGTTTCTGCAGGCTGGGCTCTAAGTGAAGCAATTTATTCTCGTGGCCTCATTGAATTCTATATTTAACCCACCAGACTGTAACCGCCATTAAAGCAGTTACGCTCTTCACTCCTGAATCTGCAGTGTACAGCGCCTTGCACAGAGGAGGGAGTAGATAAGCAAGCATGCCAGGAGGGTGTCCTGAGGCTCAGAGAAGATAGCAGTGTGTGTGCCCCAAGTCACACAGCCATTACATGGGCAGCTCAGGGCTGTCCAACAGCCCAGCACAAGCCTGACTTCTAGCCCAGAGATTGTTTCCAGGGTAGTCTCTTCCTTCTCTTTCTTCCCAAACATCCATTCTTAGAATATCTTTCTTCCTTTTTCTCTCTCTCCACTCAGGGTCTCTGGCATGTTATTTATGCCTCTCAGGAAATTGGTTACCTCATACCCAAGATTCATTTGAGGAGAGTCTAGCTCTTACCTCTCCAGCTAGACTACACACTCATTTAGTCAACACTGTGTCTGTACTACCTCTGATTTCCCAGCCCCTAGCACAGCAGGCACCTCCCAAGCCCGAGCTTCCGCGTCTGGGTTTGAATCCATATTGTCCTGAATGTATTCATTCTGGGACCTTGGACAAGTGCTTTCACTTCTCTGAGCTTTGGTTTCCTCCCAGAGCTTCTGGGATCATGGCAGAAGTTGTCTGTAACGAATGTGTAGTGCCGGGCACAGGGCAGACCCCCCCACCAAGAGCAGCTATCATGGTCATCCAACTATGCAGAAAGGCCTCGAAGGGTTCAAACACAGCATGATCTTCATCGGTCAACACTGGGTGGGCTAATATTTTGGTACAATGTTGATTTTATCTATATATATAAAAGGCTAACATGCAAAGTGACCCCTTGGGAGTTCGACCAGGAGACTGGGAGTTCGATCGCTCGCTATGATGTGCACTGACCACCAGGGGGCGGCGCGGAACGAAGAGAGGCCCAGGCCAGCAGCCAGAAGGCCCGATTGGCCCTGATGGCTGGCCAGGCCTAGGGACCCTACCCATGCACAAATTTTGTGCACTGGGCCTCTAGTTATGATTATAATGATCAAAAATATATTTGCATTTTTATAGTGTTGAGCCCTAGCAATGTGAGAGACAATAGCAGTTAGAAGTATTCATCATGGAACACTCCCTCTCAGCTTCACCACTTGCAAGCTTGAACAAATCTCTGAACCTCTCTGAGCCCCCTCATTGTAAAATGAGGGTAAGAATGTCTTACAGGATTATTGTAAGAATTAAATAGTGATAATGCATGGGACATACTTCGTACAGAGCCTACACACAGTAGGTGCTCAATAAATATTTGATATTTGTAACATTTCCCATCAAAATGCTATTCAGTTGCCCTAACCGGTTTGGCTAAATGGATAGAGCGTTGGCCTACGGACTGAAAGGTCCGAGGTTCGATTCCAGTCTAGGGCATGTACCTTGGCTGCGGGCACATCCCCAGTGGGGGGTGTGCAGGAGGCAGCTGATCGATGTTTCTCTCTCATCGATGTTTCTAACTCTATCTCTCTCCCTTCCTCTCTGTAAAAAATTAATAAAATCTTTTTAAAAAAAGAAAAAAAAGAAAATTAAAAATGCTATACAATTACAAAACAAATCTTACTGTTCCTTCTGCAAGCAGGGGAAATGAAGGCCCAAAGACTTACCCAGGATCCTACAATGCGTTAGTAACAGAGTCAGACTAGCAAACACAGTTCCCCAGGCCTGGCTTTTTTCAGTAGGACTGGTCTGCCACCTTTTCTTGGGCAGGACACTGCCTGCAAGCAAGCACTTGATGACAATTTTGGATCATAAGGGCTGTGAGGTCAGCAGCCGGGAAGCCTTGTCAGGATGTCCTGATTTGTAAAGATCTCCCTGGTAGCTGTGTCTCTCTCTCCAATTTGAGGCCCAACACTGCACAACCTCCACCACTCACAAATTCTGCCTGAGAAAGAACCGCTATTCTAAAATTAGGGAGACATAGAGCTCCATCACTGGTCCCACTCCCAGTTCTTACACATCCCAGCGGGACAACCTTGGGCAACTGACTTCACCTCTTTGAACCTCAGCTTCTTCATCTGTGAAATAGTCTTGCCTGATCCATAGGGGTGCTGTGAAGCAGCAGGAAGAAGCATTCCCAGCCCTAACCAGTTTGGCTCAGTGGATAGAGCGTCAGCCTGCAGACGAAAGGGTCCCAGGTTTGATTCCAGTCAAGGGCATGTATCTTGGTTGTGGCCACATTCCCAGTAGGGGGATATGTAGGAGGCAGCTGAATTGATGTTTCTAACTCTATATCCCTCTCCCTTCTTCTCTGTAAAAAATAAATAAAATATATTTTTTTAAAAAGAAAAAAAAAAGAAGAAGCATTCCCAGTGCCTGGTGCTGTGCCTCCCAGCACATGGAACCTTAGCTGTTGCTATCACTATAGAGCAATGATTTCAACCTTTTTCATATATATATATATATATATATATATATATATATATAAAATTTTTTTTTTTTAGAGAGAGAGGAAGGGAGACAGGTAAGAGATGGAAACTGCCTCCTGCCCGCCCCCCACTGGGAATCGAGCCCAAACTGGGAATCGAACGGGGAACCTCTTGGTTCATAGGTAGATACTCAACCACTGAGCCACACTGGCTGAGTGATTTCAGCCGTTTTCATCTCATGGCACATACAAATTAATTACTAAAATTCTGTGGCACATCAAAAATATATATTTTTTGACAATCTGACCCAAAAAAAGGGTATACTTTTGATTCATTAATACCAGATGGCTATTGTTGTGTTGGCTCTTGTCACCTTTTATTTGACAGTCTAAGGGAAAAGAGGTCAGGGCCCCTGACTAAGTAGTCAGGTACTGCATGTCTTAAAAATTCTTGTGGCACATCAGTGTGCCATGGCACAGCAGTTAAAAATCGCTGCTATAGACAGACTGACTACGTTCTCACTGGGGCTTTCTCTGCTTATCAGGGCCAGTTAGCTGGCCCTAGTGCCCCTCTCTGTCCCTCTCACAGCTTGTCTTGCCTCTGGTTCCTACCGTATCTTTCAGGAGGACAGCCTGGGCCCCTTCCCATTCGCTGAGTGACACGGAGAACCAGGGTTGGGGGAGAGAGTAAGCCTCTGCTCCTGCCTGAGGGTGAGGGACACGCTCTCTGGACTGGCTAGTTAACTCATCCACCCAGGGGACTGGATCCGGAGCAAATGAAGGAGGAAGGAGCCTGGGAGAGCTGGGCACAGAGCGGCTAGGGGAGGAGGCCGGCCTCCCAGCAGCGGGCGAACTGACCTTGAGCACTCCTGCTTGTAGATGTCAATGATGTTCTCCACCAGCAGATTCCTCTGGAGGCCGTACACGCCGTGGCGGTCCATGATCACCTCATGGCGGCAGGTCGGGCAGCGGAAACGGCCTCCAGACATGGACATCGAGCCACCCCGGCTGGACCAGTAGGGGTTTGCGGCCTGTGGGTGGCAAGGGCAGAGGTGAGGCCTGGGCTCGCTCCTCAGCCCCTGCCCTTTCTCATCTCCAGGTTATCCTCCACACTGCTTACATCAACCATTCTCTTGTCAAACCATGAACTGCAGTCCCCTTTCCTGCGATGAGAGACGGCTCACTGACACAAGGAGCACCTGGTAAGCACTAAGCCATCAGCAGGTTTGAGAGTCAGCAGGCCTGGGTTCAAGTCACGGTATTGTCCGAGTGACTTTGGGCAAGCAGCCTTATCCCTCCAAGCCTCAGTTTGCCCATTCATCAAATGGGCATTTTAATTAGAGCTAGTGATTAGGGCCGCTACTTTAAAGATAAAATAGTGAGAGAACATTTATCACGTGCTTCTGGGAAACCTTGAGTCCTGCTTCCCAGCCAGGACATCCATTCTCATTCCTTTCTTAGGAGAGGAAGCCCCTCCTGCCCTATATCTGAGGGCACAGCCTCGAAAGGGAAAATGCCTCTACTGCTCAGTGCCTCCCACCCTCCCTCCTCCTAGAGCTCTGGGCCCCCTTCCACCAGGGAGCTGGCTCCAGCCCCCGGGTCTGGTTTCTTTCTCCTCTCCCCTGCTTCCCCCACTTATCACTTGTGGTATTTGACTCCTGATTGAAGAGTCAACTGCGGTGCTCAGGACAGAGGTGGCGGGTGGCAGAGCTGCCGGCAGGGTGGGGAGGGGAAACATGCGTCATGGAAATGGAATTGGGCAGCCAGAGCCACCGCCCCAGCCCCCTCAGCCCAGTCCAGAGGCCTTTGCAGGGGAAAGAACCTGCCCGGCCCTGGCTTAGGAGCGTCCTGGGCTAAGAGAGAAGAGCTTTCATCACAGGAAAGCTGAGGCGCCCCCTGAGCCCCCGGACTAGGCCATGCCCAGCACTGACCTGGAAGATGTCATTGGCACACTTCCGGCAGAGGTTGTGCTGACAGGGCAAGATGACCACCGGCTTGGTAAACATCTCCAGGCAGATGGGACAGATCAGCTGCTTCTCCAGGTTCTCCAGGGGGTTCCCATCCTGGATCAGGCTTGATTTATAATCCATACTGTCCAGCAGTGTGGGGCCCACCTGGCTGCCTCCTTTACCTGCCTCGCTCTAAGCAGACCTGGGGTCTTGCCTTTGTCACAAAACACCCGCCCGGAGCCTCTTGGCCTTCTTCTCCTGGCGCCCAAATTCTGTCTTGGTCTGAGGCCCCTCTGATATTTATAGCTGGACCCTGGTCACATGAGCCCCAGGAGGGGACCAGCTGAGCATTCCGGTGCCAGCACGGCTGGCGGGGCTTGAGTTTCCTCCAGGCCTGCAAAAGCGGCCTCTCAAATCACATGTGGGGATGAGCAATCACTGTTCCCCTGAGATGGGGGTCGTAAACAAGAACAGCTTGTTCGTGGGCAGACTTGGGGGAGGACTGGGGAAACAGAGTTTCCTCCAGAAATTAGTCGCCTCCCGCATCAGGCTGGTGAGCCAGGGATGGGACCCAGAGAATGGGCCACTGGGATTTTCGGAGTTAAGAGACAGTGCCCCCTCACCAATCATAATCAGGTCCATTCCTCCTCTGGAGTCCTGGGCGGCTCCCAGGACAGGGGCAGGGCAGCCCCTCTCTCTGAGCCCATCCCTCTGCCTCAGATCTGAGATATGTGGGGAGGGACATGGAACTTCCATGCCCTCTCCAGGGGCACTATTCTCCTGAAAGGGGGCAGAAATAGAATGTTGGGGAACCAGCTAGTATTGTAAGAAATATTAATCATGCTGATAACTGTGATTGTTTTATTCTGATTAAAGAAAGCACATTATAACTTGGCTGGCAGCTGCACTCAGGACCTGGGAGCTTCACCTGGAAATGCAGCCCACCCTGCCCATTTGGAGCTGCCCATTATCATGGAAAGATTAACAATTTTTAAAAATATTTTTTAATTGATTTCAGAGAGGAAGGGAAAGGGAGAGAGAAAGAAACATCACTGATGAGAGAGAATCATTGATTGGCTGCCCCCTACTGGGGATTGAGCCCACAACCCAGCATGTGCCCTTGACTGGAATCGAACCCGGGACCCTTCAGTCTGTAGGCTGACGCTCTATCCCCTGAGCCAAACCAGCTAGAGCAGTGGTTCTCAACCTTCCTAATCCCTTGACCCTTTAATACAGTTCCTCATGTTGTGGTGACCCCCAATTTCATTGTTACAAATTGAACATAATTAAAGCATAGTGATTAATCACAAAAACAATATGTCATTATATATGTTTTCCGATGGTCTTAGGCGACTCCTGTGAAAGGGGTCGCGACCCACAGGTTGAGAACCGCTGAGCTAGAGTAAGATGAACAATTTTGTTGTAGAAGTCAGAGCCAGGAGCCAGAATCACTAAGATCCCCCAGCCCTTTTTGCATACCTGCGGGCCTTTGCAAATCTCCAGGCGGCTTACCTGTTAACTGTCCCTTTGGCCTACCCTTTGGCTATTTCCCCAGGAAACCCCAGCCCTTGCCTATCACTAAGCCCTTTTGCATATCTGTAAACTGACCATTTGCCTGTTTGCCTACTTTCCTTTGTACTTCTACCTGTATAAGCAGCTGGCTTATTGGGGGGCTGCAGAGCAGATTTTTGTGGATGGCCTACTGCTCTCCCATATTGCTGGCAGTATTGGAATAAACGCTCATATATGATTCAACCCTGTCTCTGCTTAATTGGCTTGAGTAGTGACAGGCAGCATGGACCCACTGTTTGTCCCGTTACACTCCCAGGACCTCCACCTGTTCATAAATCTGGAAGCTCTCCAAACCCCATCCTCTTGAGTTTTTATGGAAGCTTTATTATGTAAGTACATTGATTAAATCATTAACAATTGGTGATTCGGTCAACCTCCAGCTCCCTTCCTCTGCCCAGAGTGGGAGGTAGAGGGTACTGAAAGTTCCAACCCTCTAATCCCATGGTGGATTCTCCTGGCAACCAGCCCCCATGCTTTGGTGCTTCCAAGTCAAGTCACCTCATTCACATCACAAAACACACCTCCATCACTCTCAGCACTTGGGAAATTCCAAGGGTTTAGGGAGCTGTGAGCCAGAAACAGGGCAAAGACCAAACACACATTTCTTATTATAAATCACAACATCACAAATCCTCATTCCACAGATGAGGAAACTCAGGCACAGAAGAGTAAAATAACTTGTATTATTCACACAGCTTGCCAGAAGTGGCTCTAGGACATGAACCCAGATATGCTTGACTCAGGAGCCCAACAGTGCCAGCTTCTTCCTTGCTCACACGGCCTCAGTTTTGTTCAGTCTTGCAACCAAGACAGGACAAGTCTCAGGAAGAAATCAGTTCCCTGAGAAGGACAAAGAAGGACTAGGGAAAGCAATGGTGTCATTGTGTGGCCAGGTTACCCACCCCTAGAACTGCCCACTTCTTGGTTATTTAAGATGTAACTTAACAAATGTCATCATAGCATAATTATTCTGTTGCAGCAGAGAACACTCTATATACATTCATGATTCCAACTATTACATGTTAATGATCCTCAGATTCCAGTTCATACTGCTCTCTCACGTAAACTGAAGATTTTTTGGAGCTCTCTACTGGGATGTCCCAATAGCACCTCAAACTCATCATGTCCCAAGCAGAACACACCATCTCCCCCCACACTAAGCTCCTCCTCCCCTTTTTCTTGTTTCATGTCTCAGGACCCATACACCCATTTGTACAGACCAGGTGTCTGGGAGCCATCCTGGAGCTCCCCTCTCTCCCACTGCGCACTCAGTCAATCTCAGCATCAAGCATGGGTCCATCTTTTTTTTTTTTGAGGTTTGTTTTTTTTCATTGTTTTATTGCTTAAAGTATTACAAAGGGTATTACATATGTCTCCTTTTCCCCCGCCCTTGACAATCCCCTGGCCTCCCCTACCCCCCAGTGTCTTATGTCCATTGGTTATACTTATATGCATGCATATAAGTCCTTCAGTTGATCTCTTACCACCTCCCTTCTGCCCCCCTACCCTCCCCGGCCTTCCCACTGCAGTTTGATAGTCTGTTTGAGGCAGCTCTGCCTCTGTATCTATTTTTGTTCATAAGTTTATAATGGTCTTTATTATCCATGAATGAGTGAGATCATGTGGTATTTTTCCTTCATTGACTGGCTTATTTCACTTAGCATAATGCTCTCCAGTCCCATCCATGCATGGGTCCATCTTTACATCTCGTTTGTCATCCTCCCATCTGTGAGTCTGACTCTCCCTTGGACTTTGAAGACTTTAAGGGCAAAAACTGCCTCTATTCATCTCTTTGCCTCCAGTGCCTGGCACATAATAAAC
Source organism: Myotis myotis (assembly GCF_014108235.1). Taxonomy (NCBI): domain Eukaryota; kingdom Metazoa; phylum Chordata; class Mammalia; order Chiroptera; family Vespertilionidae; genus Myotis; species Myotis myotis. The sequence goes on from NW_023416324.1 coordinate 14,989,294, forward strand.
ACTTAACAAATGTTTCTTAAATGGGTGAACAAGTGAACATGTGAATTAAACAAGGGAGCAGCAGGGTCACTGTCAGACTTGGGAGAGATCAAGGTACTTGACCAAGTGTGTGTGTGTGTGTGTGTGTGTGTGTGTGTGTGTGTGTGTGTTGTCTGAGATGGTGCAGCCAGTGGAGAGGAAGTACTGGAAGATTGAGGAGAGGGTGATGGAGTAAATTCTGAAGCCTTCGGAAGAAGAAGGACAATCTGATTGTTGAGATGGGAGGATAAGAGAGAGGAAAAGATGGAGGTGAGAATCAGAGATGTTGGAAAGTTGAGAGAAAGGTGCTCATGTTGACGACTTCAGTCCAGAGATTTGAGGTCAACTTTTGAGGCAGAGGCAAGCAGAAGGGTAGCATGAGTGGGTGGTGGAAAAAGTTTGGAGCAGACAGTGTGAAACACAGGAGGAAGTGCCCTGGGGGTGGGAGGGCTGTCTGGAAGCAGAAGAGCCTCGCTGATGTTTCCCAACACGCATTTGCCAGTTGTGAGGAGCCATTCACATGATTCTGTTGACTCTCCAGCCACACTTGGCAGCCCAGGTGCAAAAGCCAAGCAAATGGACAGTGGGATCAACTCCAGCCTGGGAGCTGGCAAGGCTGGCACTGCTGAAAGTCAAGGGGTGGGAAAGGGAAATTCCCACATGGGCCATGCTGGGCATCAAAACATGTCCTGTCATTTAATCCTCACAACAGGCCTGCAAGGGAGGTATTATGATCTTCGTTTTTCCCAGGAGGAAACGAGATTCAGAGAATTAATGGCTTGGCCAAAGTCACAACTGGCAGAGTCGAGCTGGGGTTCACATCCAAGGTAGCCTGACTCCTAAACCTGTACTCCTTACACTGAAGCATTTATTGAGTGCTTATTGCATTCCAGGCACTGTGCAAAGCTTTTTTCCATTCATCCTCTTGTTCAGTCCTCAAAATAGTTCAGCAAGACAGGGATGGTCATGAATTTCCCTGTTTTATAGCTGAGCTACAGAAGCTCAGAGAGGTTAAGTTACTTGGCCAAAGTCCCCCAGCCAGTGAGTGACAGAGCCAGCATCAGAAGCAGGAAGTTATAAACCAGTATCATTACCAGTTATTAGAACCTTCTATCAAATTATATACTGACAGATGAAGAGACAAATTCAGAATCTCAGTGGTATGTCTGAGCCCAAAGCTTTTAACTACTACATCTTACTTCTTCCTTTTCTGCAAGTCTTATTTATTCACTGTACTGTTTATTAGTAAAACTTTCAACCATACAAAAGTAGAGAGAATAGTATAATGAACTCATGTAATCAAACCCAGCTTTCACCCTTAATGTTTCCTCAATCTTATTTTATCTATAATTCCCCACACATACTTCTTTTTTTCTGGAATATTTTAAAGCCAGTCATAGTCATTAAGTCATTTCACTCATAAATACTTCAGTAAGCATTTCCAACTGATAATCATTGACTTTCATAATTACCATGCCATTATCATACCTAGTAAAAATAACAATTATTTCTCCCCTCCCCCAAGAGTTTATTTGAGCCAAACTGACACCATATGCCAGGGAGCAAGATCTCAAATGCTCTGGAGAATAACAGTTTTGCAGTTTCTTTTTTAATTTGTATTTTATTGATTTTTCGAGAGGAGAGAGAGAGAGAGAGAGAGAGGGGGAGAAGGAGGAACAGTGATTTGTTGTTCCACTTATTTATGTATTCCTTGGCTTATTCTTGTATGTGCCCTGACCAGGGATCAAACCCTTAACCGTGGCATATCAGGACAATGTTCTAACCAACTGAGCTATCTGGCCAGAGCACAATAATTTATTTTTTTTTTAAATTTTTATTGATTTCAGAGAGGAAGGGAGAGAGAGATAGAAATATCAATGATGAGAGAGAATCATGGATCCGCTGCCTCCTGCACGCCCCACACTGGGGATCAAGCCCATAACCTGGGCATACGCCCTGACTGGGAATCGAACCGTGACCTCTTGGTTCATAGGTCAGCACTCAACTAGTGAGCCACACTGGCTGGGCAATAATTTCTTAATATTATCTAAATCCCAAACCATTTCCAGAGGTTGTTGATTGTCTCACATATCTTTAAAGTTAGTTTGCCAAATCTGATCCAAATAAGGTCTGAGACAGGGCATATTGTTGATTCTGTCTCATCAGTCTCTTTTAATCTATAACAATCGCCTTCCCTCCCATCCTTCTATGCCATTGATTTGTCAGAAAGGCTAAGTAACTTGTGGAACATCACACAGCTAAGAGACAGACTTCTTATTTGCTACTGTCCCAAAAAGTCTGTGTTACTAATGGGAGGAGCTTTACTGTCTGAGACAGGTCTCAGCTGATTAAGGGGGCAAGAAAAGCAGCAGGGAAAATGGTCTGGCTTGGCAAGGAAAAGAGAGAGATGGAAGGTAACAGCAATTACAGTACAGCATTATTTTTTGATTTAATGCTTGCAAGTGGCTGGGCATCCTGGCACTATTTCAGTCAGTTGTCACAACAAACATGAGTAAGTCATACTTATCTCCACTTTAGAGCTAAGGAAACTGAGGCACAGATTGGCATATGGAGTTGCCCAAGTCTCACGGCTAGTATAGGCAGAGCTGGAATAAGCCGATTTAACCCCAAAGTCTATCCCCAAAGTCAATGTTCTTTTTGATTGTCACTAGAGAGGGGACTTTTTAGAAACCTGAGATCTTGAGGCCTCTTGGTTGGGGGAAAGAACCATGGCCTGGGGCCTGGACACCTGGGCTCCATCTTTAGCTCTGCCAAAGACCAGCAATGTGACGCCCGGCAAGCCACACCCACCTTCAGTTTCTTCATCTGCCAAATGGAGCAACTGAAAGGGATGATCCCTGAGTGTCCTTCCCCATCCCCAGTGGCAGGGTTCTTGGAGGAGCTCTTCCCCGTAATGACACAGGCCTGGGGGATGTGCTGCAGGAGAGGAACCACACTCCGTCTCCCCTTTCATTTCCGCATAGTTTGGGCTTGCTTACATGTTTCCTTGGTACATCACGGTGTTCCTTTCCACATGTGTGCTGTTCTCCCTCCAGGCCCCATGACCTCCCTCGGAGGGTGGGGCCCACTGTGCCTCTTCCTCTGGATTTCCCCTCGAGCCTCTGCAGTGCCTCAGAAAGGTGGGGGGAGATCTTATTTCCTTATAGTTTGAGATCAAAGTCATCCTCATAGAAGAATCAGCCCTAATCAAGAGATCAAACCAATAGGTCATTTGATCCAGAGGCTAAAGCCACAGCAGTTGGCAGAAGTAGGTCCATGGGGTCTGGGACATGATGTCGTGCCCCAGATGCCAGGGCAAAGTCCCCTGGGCCTGGCCCATATGCCATGGAAGGAGAACATAGAGTCCTGGGACTCAGCACTCAGGACTGGAAGCCCCACAGGCCTCCTCTCTCTGTCCCCTGGTCTAGACAATTGTTGTGGACAGCTTCAAGGGCTCTGGGGAATAGATGGCCTTAGAGAATGGGACTGTCCAGGGAACATGGGGTGTCAAGAGGGTCTGGAGGGGGCTCTACAAGGATGATCCTGAAACAGAGTATTGAAAGTGCTTTATAGACTGAGATATAATAAACCATTACCATAAGGCCCCGAGAGTGCAAAGCAACAACAAAGAGGCTGCCCAGGTACTAATGAATCCAAGTTCAAGTTTAGGCTCCTCTACATAACAGTTCTGTTACCTTGGGAAGGTTACCTAGCTGTGTCTAGTTTCCTCACCTATAAATGAGAGTTGGCTAGAGTAATGATATCTCTGGACCTTTCTAGCCCTGAGAGTCTTGGGTTTTGAGTGACTGCCCCCAACACTCTATCCCAGCCGTGGGCAAACTACGGCCCACGGGCCGGATCCGGACCGTTTGAAATGAATAAAACTAAAAAAAAAAAAAAAGACCGTACCCTTTTATGTAATGATGTTTACTTTGAATTTATATTAGTTCACACAAACACTCCATCCATGCTTTTGTTCTGGCCCTCCGGTCCAGTTTAAGAACCCATTGTGGCCCTCGAGTCAAAAAGTTTGCCCACCCCCGCTCTATCCCTTGCAGAAAATCGATGGTAGAGGTGGGAGTCCACTTGCCAAGGCACATGGCACATATCTGGCACATGACAGACACTCAGCAAACATTGTTGTTAATATTTTCACAGTCAGATCAGCCGGCATGGCTCAGTGGTTGAGCATTGACCTATGAACCAGGAGGTTGAGGTTCGATTCCCAGTCAGGGCACAGGCCTGAGTTTCTAGCTCGATCCCCAGTGTGGAGCGTGCAGGAGGCAGCCAATTGATGATTATCTCTCATCATTGATGTTTCTCTCTCTCTCTCTCTCTCTCTCTCCCCCACCCCTTCTTCTTTGAAATAAATAAAATATATTTAAAAAGATATTTTTCACACCCAGGGGAATAATACAGGCTGGCATTTACTAAACAGTTACTATGGATAACTCCATGACCTGTGTATTAGCTATTGCTGCATAATAGATTTCCCCAAAACTTAGCAGCTTAAAACAATAATAAACATTTATGATCTCACCCCATTTCTGTGGGTTTCTCAGTTCAGTATCTCCAAGGAGGCTGTAGTGAAGATGTTGCCTGGGGCAGCAGGCAGTTCGTCTCAAGGCTTCACTTCCAAGGTGGCTCACTCACATGGTGGGCAGTTGGTGGGAGGCGTCAGTTCCTCAGCACACATACCTCTCCCCAGAGCTGCTTGAGCATCCTCATAGCATGGTGGCTGGAGAGTGACCCACAAAAGCAAGACAGAAGTGGCAATGTCTTTTATGACCTCGCCTCAGACACCACACACTATCACTCCCATTGTATTCTACTGGTTACATAGAACAACCCTGATACAGTGTGGAGGGGAGCACACAGGAGCATGAATAACAGGAGGCAAGAATTATTGAGGTCCATCTTGGAGGCCAGCTATCACAGTCTGCCCTAAGTGTTTTAGAGCTATTGATTTATTTATTAATTCATGAGGTCAATATTTCTTTCTTTCTTAAATATGTTTTTTATTGATTTTTAGAGAGACAGGAAGGGAGTGAGATAGAGGGACAAAAACATCAATGAGAGAGAAACATATTCAAACAGCTGCCTCCTGCACACCCACCACTGGGGATCAAGCCCACAACCAGGGCACATGTCCTGAAAATCAAATCCATGACCTCTTGGTTCCTGGGTTCATGCTCAACCACTGAGCAACACTGGCTGGGCAATATTTCCATCATCCTTATTTCACAGATTGAGTCACAAAGATATTAGGTAATTTGGCTAAGGTTATATTTCTAGGAAATGGGCATTGTTTTGAACTGAATTGTGTCTCCCCAAAATGTTGAAGCTCTAAACCAGGGGTGGGCAAACTTTTTGACTCGAGGGCCACAATGGGTTCTTAAACTGGACTGGAGGGCCGGAACAAAAGCATGGATGGAGTGTTTGTGTGAACTAATATAAATTCAAAGTAAACATCATTACATAAAAGGATACGGTCTTTTTTTTTTTTTTAGTTTTATTCATTTCAAACTGGCCAAATCCGGCCCGCGGGCCGTAGTTTGCCCACGGCTGCTCTAAACCCTAAAGAGATAATATTTGGAGATGGGGGCCTTTGGAGGTAACTCAGTGATAAGGTCATGACGTAGGGCCCTCATCTGATGGGACTAGTGTCCTTAGAGACACAAGAGAGCCTACTCTTTCTCTCTTCGTGCACATTTGCTGAGGAAAGGCCATGTGAGCACACAGGAGGTGACAACCATGTGCAAGCCAAGAGAAAAAGGGTAAGAATGAAACCTGCCAGCACCTTGATCTTGGACTTCCAGCCCCCAGAGCTGTGAGAAATAAGTTCCTGTTGTTTAAGCCTCAAGCCTGTAGTATTTTGTTATGACAGCCTGAGCAGACTGAGACAGGCCTTGAACTCAGAGAGTTGGGCATCTTAGCTCTCACTCTTTTTTTTTTTTTTTTAAATATTTTATTGATTTTTCACAGAGAGGAAGGGAGAGAGATAGAGAGCTAGAAACATTGATTAGAGAGAAACATCGATCAGCTGCCTCCCGCACACCCCCTACTGGGGATGTGCCCGCAACCAAGGTACATGCCCTCGACCGGAATCAAACCTGGGACCCCTCAGTCCGCAGGCCGACGCTCTATCCACTGAGCCAAACCGGTTTCGGCATCTTAGCTCTCACTCTTAAATTTTCCTTCCCTCTACGGCCCTAAGAACAGTGGTCCTGACTCAGCTGTCTGGTCCTTGGGCTCTGGGGAGAGACTCTTAATAACATGGGGCCAGTCAGCACTGGGAAACTTAGAAAAGAAACTGGATGCCCGGCTGGCGAGGCTCAGTGATCGAGCGTCTACCTGTGAACCAGGAGGTCACGGTTTGATTCCCCGTCATGGGACATGCCTGGATTGGGGGCTCAATCCCCAGTGTGGGGCGTGCAGAAGGCAGCTTATCAATGATTCTCTCTCATCATTGATGTTTCTCTCTCTCTCTCTCTCTCTCTCCTTTACCCTTTCTCTCTGAAATCAATAAAAATATATTTCAAAAACACAAAAGAAACTGGAGGAAGCCTCATGGCAAACTCAAAGCCCCGGGCTCAGTACTGACCCAGAGGTTCAGGTGCTTGTATCCTAGAGAGACAGTCTTGGGGGTCAACTGCCCACTCCACCTGGCCTGCTATTCCCCACCCCCACCAGCTTGAACCTCAGGTTTACCACCACACACACACACACACACACACACACACACTGGATGATCCAGATCATACGCAGTAAGCAGGAGGAAAACAAACTATATTTAAACTGGCAGTTGCTCCATACACAAAGCTAAAAGACAAGTAAGTGACCCTTGGGAGAAAACAGTAGAAACACTGGTAAAGACCAAGTGTCAAGCCCCACAATACACTAAAATTTTAAAAACAAGCAAAGGATACAGAAAAGGAGATTCACAAAAAAGAATAAATGCCAGTGCCTCCTACCCCCAAAACAAAACAAACAAAACAAAGGTGCTTGTCCTCACTAATGTTAAAAAATCTCATTAAAACCACAATAAGATCTGATTTTTCTTCTATCAGATTGACAAAAATACGAAACAGTAATAATAGCCAAGGATGGTGAAGGTATAGGGCAATGGACACTGCTACTCACTTGACCTTGGGAGGGTGCAATTTGACAAAATCAAAATGTAAAATATTAATACATGTGCCTTAGTAGTTTAGTCTGAGAAATCTATCTTATCAAAAAACTAGAGCCCTGGCCGGTGTGGTTTAGTGGGTTGGGCATCATCCCATGCACCAAAAGGTTGCTGGTTTGATCCCGGTCAGGGCATATGCCTGGGATGCAGACTTGATCCAGAGTAGGAGGTATGCAGGAGGCAGCTGATCAATGTTTCTCTTTCCCTCTCCTTTCCTCTCTCTTTCTAAAAATCAATAAAAATATATTTAAGTATATACATATTTATTTTTTAAACTAGAAATATGACAGAAAGAAATAGCTAGCTAGATATTCAGATCTATAGATTATTTTTATAATTTTTAAAATTTTTCAACTACAGTTGACATACCATATTACATTAGTTTCAGGTGTACAACATAGATCTATTCACATACAAAGATGTTTTTTGCAATATTGTTGGTAGTAGCAAAACCCTGGAAACAACCCCAACATCCATCAGTGAAACAAATAAATGGTCCTGTGGTCACATAGTGAATACTATACAGCAATGAGAATGAGTAAGTATGGCCACATGCAACAACATAGATGAATCTCATAAAGAATGTTGAACAAAACTGTACGTATTAAGTAATTCTGTCATTATAAAGTTCACAAAAAGCTCACACTAACCTAAGCTGGTAGAAGTCAGGATCCTGTTAACTCAGTAGAGAGCAGGAAGGGGGAACAAGCGGGATACGGGCTTGCTGGTAATGATCTGTTCTCCTTAAAATATGTACTTTTTTAAAAAATTGATTTCAGAAAGGAAGGGAGAGGAAGAGAGAGATAGAAATATCAATGATGAGAGAATCGTTGATTGGCTGCCTCCCGCACCTCCCAACTGGGGATTGACTCTGCTCCAACTCAGGCATGTGTCTTGACCAGGATTGAACCGTGCATGACCTCCTGGCTCATAAGTTGACGTTCAACCACTGAGCCACACCAGCTGGGCAATAATGATCTGTTCTTGACTTGGGTTCGGGTTTTGCAGGCATATCACTTTGTGAAAATGCCTTGAACTGTGCACTTATGAATCGTGCCCTGTTCTGAATGCATATTACACTTAAAAAAAAAAGTTTACTAAAAAATAAAGCAAAAATGTACCCCAATAAGCATTTCAACTGTCTATAGCAGTGGTTCTCAACCTTGGCTGCACATTAGAATCGCCTGGGAATCTTTTTAAAATCCTGATTTCTGGGCCTCATCCTCCAGAACTACTGTTTCTTTGTTACTAATGTTGTGGCCTCACTCCACAACAGATGTGTGTATGTAAATAAATTTATATATTAAAAATTTTGTACTGGCATAGAAAATGGCTGGGGGAAAATCCCCATGTTAAAAGTCACTGTTTTTGCCCTGGTTGGTTTGGCTCAGTGGATAGAGCGTCGGCCTGCGTACTGAAGGGTCCCAGGTTCGATGCCAGCCAAAGGCACATGCCTGGGTTGTGGGCTCGATCCCCAGTAGGGGGCGTGCAGGAGGCAGCCAATCAATGATTCTCTCTTATCATTGATGTTTCTCTCTCTCCCTCACCCTTCCTCTCTGAAATCAATAAAAATACATTTTAAAAAATACATTAAAAAAAAAAAGTCACTGTTTTTTTTGCCCAACTGGCATGGCTCAGTGGTTGAGCGTCAACGTATGAACCAGAAGGTTACAGTTCGATTCCCAGTCAGGGCACATGCCCAGTCCAGTGTGGGGCATGCAGGAGGCAGCTGATCAACGATTCTCTCTCATCGTTGATGTTTCTATCTCTCTCTCCCTCTCCCTTGCTCTCTGAAATCAATAAAACTATATATATATATATTAGTATTTTTTTAAATATACATTTTTTATTGATTTCAGAGAGGAAGGGAGAGAGGAACATCAATGATGAGAGTCATTGTTGGCTGCCTCCTGCACGCCCCACACTGGGGATCGAGCCTACAACCTGGGCATGTGCCCTGACCAGGAATTGAACTCATGACCTCCTGGTTCATAGGTCAACACTCAACTACTAAGCCATGCCGGCCAGTCCATTTTTTAAAAGTCACTGTTTTGTATGGAGCTTTCTCAAAAAAACTAAACATGGAACTCCCATTTGACCCAGTGATCCCACTTCTAGGAATATATCCCAAGAAACCAGAAACACCAATCAGAAAGGAAATATGCACCCCTATGTTCATAGCAGCACAATTCACCATAGCTAAGATTTGGAAACAGCCTAAGTGTCCATCAGCAGATGAGTGGATTAAAAAATTGTGGTACATCTACACAATGGAATACTATGCTGTGGTAAAAAAGAAGGAACTCTTGCCTTTTGCAACAGCATGGATGCAACTGGAGAGCATTATGCTAAGTGAAATAAGCCAGTCAGAGAAAGATAAATACCACATGATCTCACTCATTTGTGGATTATAGAGAACAACATAGACTGATGAACAGGGACAGATCCAAAGACAGAGAAACAGCGATCAGACTATCAATCCCCAGAAGGAAAGTAGGGGAGGGAGGGGGTAAGAGGAAGAGATCAACCAAAGGACTTGTATGCATGCATATAAGCCAAACCAATGGACATGGACAACAAGGGGATGAGAGCATGCGGGGGGGGTGGGGGGGGGGGGGGCTGGGGATTAATGGGGGGGATGAGGACACATTTGTAATACCTTAACTAATAAGGAATTTAAAAAAAAAATAAAAGTCACTGTTTTTATGGATTAGAACTCAAAGAGCTGAGGTTCCTTACTGGGGCCCTCTACCAAAGCCCAAGAGGAAATTTAAGCTACAGCTGAGTGAGCTGGGCCTTCACCTGTGTCAGAGCCTAGTCCTGGCCAATAGGCCAGAGAGGATTTAGGACCAGGGTTTCTGGAAACACTGTGAGAGGTGAGCAGACTCAGGATCCCTGAATAGCCAGGTCAACACCTGAGGGAGTGCATTTAAAGGCCCCTGCAGAGCAGGGGAGGACGGCCCTGCCTTCATGGGCCCCCGTGGTGGTGCTGGAGGGGCAGAAAAGGGAACACAGCCCTACCAGGGACCCCATTTAATTATCACAGCCCTATAAGGTTGTTATGACTCTCCATTTCTAGATCAGGATGCCAAGGTTGAGTATGTTGTCCAAGGTCACACAGGTAGTAAATGGAACAGCCAGACCTTGAATCCATATCTGTCTGAACCTCTATTTAGGGGCTCTGCACTGGGCTGGGGAGGGAGAGGATGAAGATTGCAGGGAACAAAAGGCTGCCCTAAGTAAAGACTCAGAAACCCAGTCCACAGGACTCAGAGCCTCAGGAGCCCCAGCCTACCAGGAATCACAAAAGCAGGTTCTACCCTGTGCCTGCAGCCAGGCCACCCTCTGGGGTCAGGTCTCAACCACTAAATCTGGCTCCTGGGGCCGCTCTGTTAACTCAGCACCGACACCTCGGGTTCCAGCTGCTGGCAGCCTAGAGGCGGGCACCATCCAAAATAGATCCCAGGAGTGAGCGCCTGGTCAGTCCACTGTGCCTCAGCGCACATCCACCAAGCCTAATCCTCCAACACCCCCTCCACCCCTCACTTTCGCAGCTGCCTCCCTCCCCCGTCAGCCCTTGGGTTCTGAGTCACTATGGATATGCAGCCTGGCCATTGGAAAAAAACAAAGCGGGGCGGGAGGGAGGGCAGCAGGCAGTGTGGCAGGAATAGCCTGGGTCCTGGATTCAAGTCTCTGAAGTTTGAGCCAGTTGTGACTTGTGACTTAGCTGATTGTCTTAAGCAGCGTAGACTAAGCTAACTCACTGATTGTTGGGGGTCAGGGGCAGCAGTGGCTGAGAGCCCACCGGGTACCAGTTTTAATCAGTCCTCACAACTGTGAAAGGTGCGTACAGTGGGGCCTTGACTTACGAGTTTAATTCGTTCCGTGACGGAGCTCATAACTCAAATTACAAATCACTGTGATGTTCGCTGCGCCAACTAGCGGTGGGGTATCTGAAGCTGGCTTGTAACCCGAATTTTTTTGAGCTTGCAACTCAAAGCAAAAAATCATTAGTCGGGACACTCGTAAGTCTCCGTTTTACAGATAAAGAAACTGAAGATCAGAAAGGGAAGGAACTTGCTCAAGGTTGCCCACAGTTTGGACTGTGGAACCAAGGAAGGCCTAGATTTTTAACCTAGACCTGTATGAGCTGTGTGGTCTTGGGCAAGTTACTTTACCTCTCTGAGCCACAGTTTCCTTATTTATAAAAAATCATACTAAATTAACATCCAATTTATAAAATTGTGAGGATTTAAAAGGTAATGTTGCCCTGGCCAGTTTGGCTCAGTGGATAGAGCATTGGCCTATAGACTGAAGGGTCCCGGGTTTGATTCCGGTCAGGGGCACATGCCTGGTTTGTGGGCTTGGTTCCCAGTGGGGGGTCTTGCAGGAGGCAGCCAATCAATGATTCTCTCACATCATTGATGTTTCCATCTCCCTCTCCCTCTCCCTTCTTCTCTGAAATCAATAAAAATATATTTTAAAAAAAGATAGTGGGGCTACAGAAAGTTTTTAAACTTCTCAGATCAACCCAAGAGGTATTCCTGAGAAAAGCAGCATTTCTGTCCCATTTTAGCCTGAGACCGTGAGTTCATTGGGTGTGTGTGTGTGGTTGTGGTGGGGGCTGGTGCATGGGTGGGGTGGTATTTGGGAGAAGATGGGACAACTGGGGTAGGGAGAGTTCTTTCAGCCGGGGTGGGGCAATGAGGGGGGAGGGTGGGGCAATGAGGGGGGAGGGCGGGTCAGGTCAGGTCTAAACATGGGCAGTCTTTCAGACCTCCTTCTCAGAGGATGTCCCAACAGCCTTTTGGGCACCTTGGATGATAAACAAGTTGTCACCCTGCAAGCCCCGAATAAACCTGATAAATCCTGGCAAAGCTGAGGAGAGGAGGGGAGGCTCATCTATAAATACTCCATGACTCACTCAAGCTCAATGTTTATGACTCTGTTGCTCTGGGAGGAAGGTCTGGGCCGGTCTGAGGTCTCAGGCCTCCTAGTTTGCTCTTCGGGAGCAAGTTTGGGGTCTGTGGCAGGCCCACCACAGCCTGGCTTAGGGTCCAGCCCATTACAGGACTCCCCTCTCTGGCCTTCCTGTCATCCAGGAAATGAACCATGTTGCTAATGGGCTGCGAGGCAGGATGGCCTGCCTGTGGGGCGCACACACAGGTTTGTGGTACCAGAAAAACATAGGCTCAAGTCTCAATTTCATTTCTTATCTAGCTGTGTGACTTTAAGCCAATCACTTCACTTTTCTTTTTTTTAAATTAAATCTTTATTGTTCAGATTATTACATTTGTTCCTCTTTTTTCCCCCATAACTCCCCTCCTCCCAATTCCCACCCCACCCTCCGCCCTCACTCCCCACCCACTGTCCTCATCCATAGGTGCACGATTTTTGTCCAGTCTCTTCCCGCATCTCCCACACCCCTTTCCCCCCCAAGAATAGTCAGTCCATTCCCTTTCTATGTCCCTGATTCTATTATGATCACCAGATTATTTGTTCACTTGATTCTTAGATTCACTTGTTGATAGATGCATGTTTGTTGTTCATAATTTGTATCTTTACCTTTTTCTTCTTCTTCCTCTTCTTAAAGGATACCTTTCAGCATTTCATATAATACTGGTTTGGCGGTGATGAACTCCTTTAGCTTTTCCTTATCTGTGAAGCTCTTTATCTGACCTTCAATTCTGAATGATAGCTTTGCTGGGTAAAGTAATCTTGGTTGTAGGTTCTTGGTATTCATCACTTTGAATATTTCTTGCCACTCCCTTCTGGCCTGCAAAGTTTCTGTTGAGAAATCAGCTGACAGTCGTATGGGTATTCCCTGGTAGGTAACTGAGTTTCTTTCTCTTGCTGCTTTTAAGATTCTCTCTTTGTCTTTTGCTCTTGGCATTTTAATTATGATGTGTCTTGGTGTGGTCCTCTTTGGATTCCTTTTGTTTGGGGTTCTCTGCGCTTCCTGGACCTGTAAGTCTATTTCTTTCACCAGGTGGGGGAAGTTTTCTGTCATTATTTCTTCAAATAGGTTTTCAATATCTTGCTCTCTCTCATCTTCTGGCACCCCTATAATTCTGATGTTGGTACGCTTGAAGCTGTCCCAGAGGCTCCTTACACTATTTTCGTATTCTTTTTTCATTTTTCTTTTCCAGTTGGGTGTTTTTTGCTTCTTCGCATTTTGAATCTTTGACTTGATTCTTGCGCTCCTCTGGTCTGCTGTTGGGTGTCTGTATAATATTCTTTATTTCAGTCAGTGTATGCTTAATTTCTAGTTGGTTCTTTATCACAACATCGAGGGTCTCATTAGATTTCTTGAGGATCTCACTACATTTATCGGCAGTTTCTAGCAAATTATTGAAAGACCTTAAAATTGCGGTTTTTAGCTCTATATCCTCCATTTCTGTCATGTTTCTTTGTCTCCGCATTTTTTATGCTTTCTTGGTGCACCCCCTTGTGGTCTTTGTGCGCAGTCTTGTTGTAGTTAAGCCTTGATTGTTGTCGGCAATACTGGGGGTGATTTGACCTCCAGGCCAACTGGCTATGAGAGTCAGCTGTGTCTGCAGTGGGAGAACTTCTGTGCTGGATCTCTAGGGCGGTGCTAATCTAGCTTTTGCCTGAGGCTATCCGGCAAATGGCTCTGCGCAGGGCTTGGGCAGGGCGGGTCCCCGGGGATCTACAGGGCGGGCCGAGCAAGCAGTTATGGCTGCTCTCAGTTCTGCCTCTAGGGGCTCTGCCTCACAGAGTCCCAACAACCACTGCAAACCTCGGAGAGAAAGCTGCCTTCGAGTTCCTCCCGAAGCCAGACAGTCCCGCTTCTCCCGTTTGAGTCTGGGTCCCTAGAGACTCGCCCGGATCTGGAGCTCAGAGTCTGAAACTCCCTCCCGATTGAAAACAACAACCACGCCCTCGCCGCCAGCCCGCTCCGCGCGCACTCCGCACCTGAGTATTTCACTTCAGCACTGCGCCTCCTCTGAGTCTGAGTATGATATTCTCTTTCCTCCTAGTTGTAGAATTTCCACTCAGCCAGCCTTCCTGTGGTTCTGGATGATGTCCGTTCCGTCTTTTAGTTGTGTTTTTGATTGGTTGTTCGAGGCAGCAATCTCCGGCATTAACCTATGCTGCCATCTTGGTTTCTCCCCACTTCACTTTTCTGAATCTGTTTCCTGAACTATAAAATGGGGTAACAATGGAAATACCTTCACAGGATTGTCATAAAGAGAGCGCATATAAGGCACTTCCGCAGTAACCAGCATGCAGTAGACCCCTAGGTAATGATCGGTATTATGATTACAAATCAAAGTCTGTTTAAAATACTATAAGGTTCTCATGTTAATGACAGGTGGAGGCTGCTGAATGGGACGCAGATAACCGCTGTTCGCACAGGGAAAGTCGCCCTGCCTCACCCCTTTCTGCTGGCTTCCAGTACTTGCCAACTTGTCATGGTGCCACCCAAACGCTCACAGACCAGCTGGCCCAGGGGGAATGGGGTGGGGGAGGACAGAGGGGTCTCAACCAGTTTGGCAACAAGTACGTCCCACAAACCAAGCCCCTCACCTTGGAGCGAACCATCCCCTGTGCCCTCTTACCCATTATACTTTTGGTACAAAGAGCCCTGAGGACAGCTCTGTTGCAGCCAGGTTTCAATGCATGAGGGAGGAATTTGATAAAATTGGGATAAGAAGGACTATAGAAGGGGTTCTGGTTGTACATGAGCGCCGGCTACCCCATGTGTTACTGCTACAGCTGGGAACACCGTTCTTCACACTACCTGACGGTGAATTCAACCCAGAAGATGAAGTGGAAGGACTAAAATGCTTAATGACAGAGACACTTGATCATCAAGGCGGAGTCCCACAGGACTGGATCATTGATAACTGGTGGAAACCAAATTTTGAATTTCCTCGGTATCTATATATTCCTGCACATATTACAAAACCAAAGGAACATAAGAAGTTGTTTTCGGTTCAACTTCAAGGGAAAGCCTTGTTTGCAAACCCTAAAAATTACAAGCTGGTAGCCACACCACTGTTAGAATTGTATGACAATACACCAGGACACAGATCCATCATTTCTGGTCTCCTTCTGCTTTTGAGCAGGTTCAATGGAGAAGTCAAAGAAGCCGTCTCTGTGAGCACAGCTCTACACTGTATAGAATAAACATGGTAGAAAAGTTTTGTCTTATCTCTCTCCCAACCCCTAAATTGCCACCTGTTGCTATTGTTTGAATAGTAACGTTGATATGAAGAACTAGATAGTGGTGTAAACAAATATGATAATGTTTAACTTGCTTTTGTTTCCACTCGTACGGTTTTGTACATTAAAGAAAGTGGATTTTGTAAGGGGATACTTGAGAATTTGGTTCCCTCCAGAAAGGTATTTAGGGAGCCAGTGGTTACCCCAGAACTTTACCAACTCTCTGTTTCCCAAATATGAGGAGCCAAGGTATGAAAATAAGAGTTCCCAAGATTGGTAGGGCAAAGGTAAAACACTGTCATTTATCAAATACCTACTATGTGCTAGCTACTGTCACTAACATCATCATCTCATTTGACTCCCTAGCTACCAGCTAGGTATAACTCCCCTTTGGAGACCAGTAAACCAAGACCCAATGAAGTTAACTAAATGACAAAGCTGGGATTTGAACCCAGATCTGTGTGTTTCCAAAGTGCTTGCTATGCGTGGCCCACTGGACCACAGAATCTGGCTGCTCTCCTGGACTAGGAAGGTGACCAAAGACAAGACAGAAGTGAGAGAATGAAAAAGGAAGCATTAAGGAGCTTGGCAACAGCCTGGGACACTGTAGAGCAGAGGTCCTCAAACTACGGCCCGCGGGCCACATGCGGCCCACCGAAAACATTCATCCAGCCCGCCGGGTATTTTTGCTGCTGCTGCCTGTCCTGCTTAGCAGCCGACTCATCCCGGGCCCGCAGTGCACATGTGTGGAATGTCTGAGGGACAGTGAACTGGCCTCCTGTTTAAAAAGTTTGAGGACCCCTGGTGTAGAGAAATAGAAGGACCACTGGAACTACGAAGCTGGTTGGGGAAGACACATGACTTTGAGGTGACCACTTTGTGGCATCCACCAGCAGACAGGTGGAAAAGTGCAGCTGAATTTAGAAGAAAAATCAGCCTGAGATGGAGGGAAGAGTCCACTGCTCAAGACTGTCTGAAATGGCTGTCTGAACTTACAACCCCTGAAGACCCTTTTCTGCCAGGTTTTTTTTTGGGTTTTTTTTTTTTTTTGCAGGCAAATATCTTTACCTCTACATAGAAGGGTGCGCACACATCTTCTGCCAGGTTTTGAAAGCCCTCTTTGTAGTACCCACCTCAGGACCTTTGCACATGCTGTGTGCTCTGCCTAGAATAGTCTTCCCCTTCTCAACTGAGATGTTAACTCTTCAAAGACACCTTCTAAACCACTCTGTCATCGAGGCTTGACTGTACTTAGAGTGCTGGTAATGGGTGGCCAATGTTACTTGCTCTTGTTTTGTGGCCTTTGTGCTAAGCACTTTGCATGTATTATTTTTATTTACTCCTCACAGTACCCTATGAGGTAGGCACTAATATTACCTTAATTTCAAATAAAGAAACCTAGATTCAGAGAAGTTAAATATACTGGCCAACACCAAAATTAGTAAATGACAGAGGTGAGAGAGGAACCCAAGTCTTTTGCCAAAACTTTCTTCCCAAGTCCTTTGATATACTGATTCCTCAAGAGGTCTATTGCAGCATCAACTAATAAGGTAAAAAATTGGTTATTCAATGACCAACTTGGAAAAAACTCTGGTCTTCTGAATTCTTGAGTTAATTAAATACTAGAGGCCTGGTGCACGAATTCATGCACAGGTGCCATGGGAGGTTGGCTGTGGGAGCGCACTGACCGCCAGGAGGCAGCTCCTGAATTAAGCATCTGCACCCTGGTGGTCTATGCAAGTCATAGCGACCAGTTAACTGGTCATGTGGTTGCTTAGGCTTTTATATAAGTATTCACTGAATACCTACTACATGCCAGGCACTATTGTAGGTACTGGAGATACAGAGCAAGAGAGCTTATGTTCTGGTGGGAGAAGACAGACACAGACATAAATAAAGATAATTTCTAGTTGGTCCGACGGTTGTGGGTTATTGTTAAGCTGATTAACATTGAAAGATAATTTCTGATAGTAATAAATGCTATCAAGAAAAGAAAGCAGGCCCAGCCAGTGTGCCTCAGTGGTCAAGCATTGACCTGTGAACCAGGAGGTCATGGTTCAATTCCCAGTTAGGATACATTCCCAGGTTGTAGGCTCGATCCCCAGTAGAGGGTGTGCAAGAAGCAGCTGATCAATGATTCTCTTTCATCATTGATGTTTCTATCTCTCTCTCCCTTTCCCTTCCTCTCTGAAATCAATAAAAATATATTTAAAAGATAAGAAAGCAGGATAATGGGATGGAGAGAAACTTGCAATCAGGGGGACTGCTTTAGATATGACATTCAAGGAAGCCTCACTCCCTCGGGAGGTGACCTGAATGATGTGGAGAAGCCAGTCAGTCCTGTGGCAGCTAGTGGGAAAGCCAGGCAATAAGCTCGGCATGTTTAAGGAACAGATAGAATATTATGCAGCCATTCTAAAATATCACTTTGAAAGCTAAAACCTGGAAAAAAGTAAAATAAAAAAGGACAAGATATACTAGGATAGCCCTAACCGGTCTGGCTCAGTGGATAGAGGGCCGGCCTGCAGACTCAATGGCCCCAGGCTTGATTCCGGACAAGGGCATATACCTTGGTTGCGGGCACATACCCAGTAGGGAGTGTGCAGGAGGAAGCTGATCGATGTTTCTCTCTCATCGATGTTTCTAACTCTATCCCTCTCCCTTCCTCTGTAAAAAAATCAATAGAATATATTTTTTTTTTAAAAAGATACACTAGGATAACTATTCTAGTGCCTGCGCACACCTTGTCCCAACCTTTGCTAAATAGACAAAATTCTCAGAAAAGTGACAGTTATTTTATTGAAGTGGAGTAATTGTCGGTGGTTTTTAGATATTTTCCTTTTTAAAAATCTTCTGTTATCACATTATTGATTCTATAATTTTTTAAAAGTAAAAAATAAGAAAAAACATTATTTTTTTAAAGTAGCACAAAAAGAAACATTGAGTCATTAATAAAAATAATTAAAGAGAATAAGACGACAAGTCACACACTGGGAGAAAATATTTGCAAGACACATATTTGATAGAGTACTGGTATCCAACATATACAAAAAACCCTTAAAACTCAACAAGAGCTTGGCAGGTGTGGCTCAGTGGTTGAGCATCGACCCATGAACCAGGAGGTCACTGTTCTATTCCTGGTCTGGACGCATGCACAGGTTGCTGGCTTGATCCCCAGGAAAAGGCATGCAGGAGGCAGCAGATCAATGACTCTCTCTCAGCATTGATATTTTTATTGCTCTCTCCCTTTTCCTTCCTGAAATCAATAAAAACATTAAAAAAAAAAACTCGACAAGGAAATTAACAACCCAATTAAAACATGAGCAAAAGATCTGGACAGCTCACCAGAAAAGATATAAAACTGGCAAATGAGCATATGAAAAGATGCTCAACATCGTATGTCTAAGGGAATTGCAAAGTAAAACAATCAGATACCACTATACACCCATTAGAATGACCCAAAATCTGCCTTAGCCAGTTTGGCTCAGTGGATAAAGCATCAGCCTGTGGACTGAGGGGTCCCGGGTTTAATTCTGGTCAAGGACACATGCCCAGGTTGTGGGCTCGATCCCCAGTAGGGAGTGTGCAGGAGGCAGCCAATTGGTGATTCTCTCTCATCATTGATGTTTCTCTCTCTCCCTCTCCCTTCCTCTCTGAAATCAATAAAAATATATATATTTTTAAAAAGAATGACCCAAATTCTAAGCACTGACAACCAAATGCTGGCAAGGATGTGGAGCAACAGGCACTCTCATTCACTGAGAACACAAAATGGTACAGCCACTTAGGAAGGCAGTTTGGCAATTTCTTATAAAACTAAACATACTCTTAGTATACAAAACAGCAATCGTGTTTGTTAGGTTAGGTGGCTCAGGAGGCGGCGCAAGAAATAAAGTCCAGTGAATCAGAAAAGAAAGGAAAGGAAAAGGTTTATTCTGCGTCCCCGGGAGACCCACGTACCCCAAGGACAGGGCACGTGGATTCATGCCAACAAGGAGGGGGGTGCTTTTTTTATACTGCGGTTGGGTGAGGGGCGGGGACATGAGCTGAGGAATTCTCTGCTGCAGGGAATGGGCGGAATATTCAGGACGAAGTTCTTATCTGTGTGGGGGTATGTGAATTCAAGGAGAAGAAGCTGGTATCTGTGTCTGGCACCTTGATCTGTGAGAAATTCCAGGGGAAGTCCATTATCTTGTCATGTCTGCATGTATCCGATCCTGGGCTCTCTCCGACCTAATAGTGTTCTTTGGTATTTGCTCAAATGAAGTGAAAACTTATGTCCACGCAAAAACCTGCACATGAATGTTTATAGCAGCTTCATTCATAATTGCCAAAACTTGGAAGCAACCAAAATGTCCTTCACTAGGTGAATGGGTAAGTAAACTATGGTACAGAACATTATTCAGCGCTAAAAAAAAGCCCACAACCTACTCAAGTCACATAAAGACAAGGAGGAAATTTAAAGGCATATTACCAAGTGGAAAATAATCACTCTGGCCCTGGTCAAATAGCTCAGTTGGTTAAAGCATCTTCCCGATACACCAAGGTTGTGGGTTCAATCCCCAGTCAGGGCACATATAAGAATCAACTAAGAATGCATAAATAAGTGGAACAATAAGTCAGTGTTTCTCTCTTTCTCTCTAAGAGCAGTAAGAAGAAAAATAATCAATCTGAAAAGGCTACCTAATGTATGATTTTAACCATATGACATCCTGAAAAAGGCAAAAATATGGAGACAGTAAAAGGTTCAGTGGTTGCGAGGGGTTTAGGGGAGAGGGAGCGATCAGCAGGTGAAGCACAGGGAATTTTTAGGGCAGTGAAAGTATTCTGTACGAAAATTTACTGGTAGCTGCATGTCATTATACACTTGTCAAAACCCATACACACAAAGAGTGACCCCTAATGTAAATTACGGACTTTGGGTGAAAATGACCTGTCAATGCTGGATTGTTGATTGTAACAAATGTACCATTCTGGTGCAGATGTTGATAGTGGGGGGAGCATGGGGGTGGAGAGTGGTAAGGAATTGGGGGGGGGGACGTTATTATATGGGGACTCTCCGTACTTTCTGCTCAATTTTGCTATGAACCTCAAATGCTCTAAAAAATGAAGGTTATTTATTTTGAAAAAAATCAACATAAGAAAACAAAGAAGTATTGTCTGGTATGATTGTTAGCTCTGGTAGCGAATGGGAATGAGTTCTGCCACCACTCACCTGGGAAAACAAGAAAGAAGTCCTGTGTGACATGAAGAGATTGGGCTACAGTGCTAAGCCCTGTGCTTTACATAAATCATTTCATTTCTTCTTTCAGCAGCCAAATGAAAATGTTTGTATTACACGAAGGGTTGAAAATTCTTTTTTTTTTTTAATTAGATTTATTTTTTTTTTGTAAAAAGGAATACTTTATTTTTTTTAGAGAGAGGGGAGAGAAGAGGGAGGGAGTGCAGCATTGATCAGCTAGCTGCCTCCTGCATGCCCCCTTCTGGGGATTGAGCCCAAAACCCTGAAACCCCTGGCATGTGCCCTTGACCGGAATTGAACTGACAACCTCCTGGTGCACAGGACAACACCCAACCGACACACACCAGCCAGGGCAAAATTATTATTATTATTATTATTATTATTATTATTATTATACAGCTGGGAAACTGAGGCTGAGGGATATAGATTTTCCCAGTTACCTGTCTATCTGAACCCAGAGGCTGAGCTCTAAACCACTAGGGGAGGTTGGGGGTTCTCTCAGCCCCCTTCTACGTTCAATAGCCCACAATTCCATGAATTGTTTTGTCTCTTCTGTGGGCCCAGTTGAGGGGCCCTGCTTACTTGGGCATTGGATCCCTGGAAGGACAGTGCTGTGCCCTTAGGGGACTGAGAATCTGACTGCCTGGAGCTTGACTTCATGGAGGAATTTCACACCTTCCCAGACCCTAGCCTGCAGGTGGAGAGTGTCTGGCAGAGAAGCAGCCTTTGAGGCTGGGAAGGGTTGTTCCCACGGAGAGGGAGGGCTCCTCCTCCAGCCCTCAGCCACCTGTTCCAGCCTCACCCTCTCCACCTCTCCACCTCCTTTTTGGAATGCTAAAGCCAATAGCTGGTGGGACCAGTGGGGTATTAATAACCAGACTCTAATGTTTGTGCTGGGGAAAGAGTGAAGAGATAAAATGGAGTCACTATAGTCGAGCTGCTAAATTATAAAATCAAGTAGGTTGAGGTTGTTTTTTTGTTTTATTTTGTAAACATATTTTTATTGATTTTAGAGAGAAGGGAGAGGGAAGGAGACATAGAAACAACAATGATGAGAGAGAATCATCAATCAGCTGCCTCCTGCACACCCCCAAGTGGCGATCCAGCCTATAACCAGGGCATGTGCCCTGACCAGGAATCGAACCATGACCTCCTGGTTCATAGGTCAATGCTCAACTATGGAGCCACGCCAGCCGGGCATCTATTCTTGTTTTAACTAGCCTGGGAACTGAATTTTTTGAACTGTTCGGTCCTGTATCAATGCCTGGATATAGGTTAAACCTCCAGATAACCATCTGATTACCCCCTGAAGGACTGAGGTATCCACACCACCTGACATCCATCATCTAGACTAAGCATGTCCACCTCAAAGGCTAACACAGGCCAAATACTAGTAAATGAGTTTGACATGCTTGATCTAGACCAGCGTTTCTCAACCTGTGGGTCGCGACCCCTTTGGGGGTCAAACGACCCTTTCACAGGGGTCGCCTAAGACCATCGGAAAACACATATATAATGACATATTGTTTTTGTGATTAATCACTATGTTTTAATTATGTTCAATTTGTAACAATGAAATTGGGGGTCACCACAGCATGAGGAACTGTATTAAAGGGTCGCGGCATTAGGAAGGTTGAGAACCACTGACCTAGACTGTCATCTAGAGGATCACCATCTTGGTCCAACCCAGAGACTACGAACACAAGGCTGATCTTCCCAACAATGTACTTTTCATTATAAGAACGCTTAGCTTTTCTTTTCCCTTCAGAACACTCTAGGTATTACCAAGTTGTGCCTCCAATTGGCACACCCTAAGGCCTTGGAATAAATCTTTATTATTTATTTCTAGCCAAAGCCTCCTGACTCTTTTTGAGTTCCTTCGACAGGGCTAATTAGAAAGGCATTCTCTCCTGGCAGCCAAGACATATGAATGCCTTTTCAGCCCATCACTCCAAGCCTTTCATGGCCTTGAAGAGGATGAGGGTGGCAGGATAACAATCATCCTAACTACCCTGCTTTGAGTGCGGTAGGGTGCCAGGTCAGGGTGCCAAATGTGTCGCTCACATTGTTGCATTCAATCCCTTCAGAGACTTCTAGCATCTGTTTTATATATAAGGAAATCGAGGCCGTGAGAAGTCAAATAACTTGCCCAAAATCACACAGCAGGTGGATGGCTAGGCAGGAACTGAAATCCCATCTGCCAGCAGCGCTGAACCCTCCCGTGGGGAGTAAGAGCCAATGACAGGCTTCCTGCTCAGGCCACAGTAAACATTGCAGCCCAGTTCCTTTAACTTCCAGGAACAGAGTTGTCTGGGATGGGGCAGGGGAGGGGGAGGAACTTCTAGGAATCCACCTTTCCCGTGGACAGCAGGACCCCACCTGTGGGCCCAGGCCTCAGGACAGCCACAGGGGGCAAAAATAGGGCCAGCCTGGGACAGGGGCCCTCCCCAGGCTTCTGGAGTGGGGAATCGGGTGACAGGAACAGCTGCTCCTACCCAGGGACACACGGTTTTGCTTGGAGCAGGTCTTGACTCCTCTGCTCACCTCTTCTCTTCTGGTTTGGTCCTCCACCCTCACTCACCTCTTCACTCCTTTGAGGTGCTTGACTATTGGGGGCATCCCAGGAGACAGGGTCAATCACAGGGAGAGGAGAACTATTTGTCCAGAGGCTATGGCCACAAAGGCCTTGAATTTAGGCTTTTGACATTAGCTTTTGAGGGGCAGTGTTCCCTCCTGGTTAAACCTGCAGCCTCTGGAGCCAGGCTCTGGCTAGGCCTCCCTCCCAGGTCACTTAGGGCTGTGTAGCTTTGGTGAGGTTCCTTAACCTCTCTGTGCCTCAGTTTCCCCATCACAGACAGAATGGAAAGAAGTCATTTATCAAAGAAACTTTAAAGAATCATCTCCTATCATCCACTATTCAACACGACCACCAACACCATTTTACTCCATTTCCTTCTGATTTTTCTCCTGTTCATCATTTTTACATTGTAACCATGGTGTACTTAAGTGCTGCACAACTTTTGAGACTTTTTTCATTTAACATTTTATCCTAAGCATTTTCTATAATCATTCAATAGAGAAAGATATGGGTTTTATTATTGATAACATTGGGCTGGAGACAAGGCTTGCGCCTATAGCCACAACAGAGCTTCCTAATACCTGCCTCCATCCATTGCCTTCCCCCAAATCCTGATTTAACTTTCAGCTCAGGCTTTGGTAGAGCAGCTGGGCACGTAAATTCCCTCGACCTAGGATGCTCTTCCCTCCACAGCTTGCTTGGCTATTTACTACTCATCAGCCATTTCTTAGTATAAATGTGACTCAAAAGACCCATCTTACCTCCAGTCCCTGCCTACTAGTCTTGTGGTACCTAGAGCTACTTCTTCCTAACACTTTCCACAACTGTATATTAGTGTCTCTTTCCATGAGAAGGTAAGCTCCCTGAGAAGAGGTCCTCTACATGTTTTGTTCACTGGCCTCTGTACTGTAGGATGTTTAGCAGTATCCTTGGTCTCTACCTACTGGATGCTTGTAGCATCTCCTAGTTGTGATAACCAAAAATGTCTCCAGACATTGACAGATGTCCCTTGAGAAGCAAATTGCCCTATTTGAGAACCACTGACTTAACTGTATGTTTAAGCGGCTAAGAGGGTATGATGTAGATTCCACTGAAAGAATAGAAGAGATAAGAATATAAGGAGCTACCTTTGAAAGGAAGGAAGGAAGGAAGGAAGGAAGGAAGGAAGGAAGAAAGAGAGAAGAAAAAGGAAGAAAGGAAGGAAGGAAGGAAGGAAGGAAGGAAGGAAGGAAGGAAGGAAGGAAGGAAGGAAGGAAGGAAAGAAGGAAGGAAGAGGAAAGAGAAAGAAAGAAAGAACCATTAGAGGGAAGAGGGATGATTAGCACTGGTCAGAACTGTGAATTTTGACCTTACCTGTCCACCTTCCCTTTCTTGACCAGTTTCTTCTCTTTCATGATTCCATTCTTACTTAGAAAAAAAAAGTAATAAAATATCCATGAAGAATTAATATTTGTATTCATTCTAAAGTAAGACAAGCAGTATACAATAGTTACTATAGATCAAAACTGAAGCATATGTAAGCATTTCACTATGTGTAAATTATATCTCAAAAAATTATTTAAAGAACTCAGGCATTATAGTCAGACCTGGGTTCAAGTTCCAATTCAGATATTTCCTAGCTATGTAACTTTGGACAAGTCCTCTCATCTCTTAGGACCTCTTTTTCCTCAGTTGTAAAGGGGGAGAAGTGAAAGTGTGTACCTCCCAGGATAACTGCGGAGTAAATGGAATTGTGCATAGACAGGCACTTTGCACTGTGCCTGACTTATATATATTACCTATTTACCTTTACTTATCTATTGTTCATAGGTGATATGCTTCCTATGGATCCATTCTCATTAGGGGCATCTCCACTTGCCTTTTCCCATGTGACCCTTTGCTCGAGTAGAAAAAGTAAGATCCAGAAGCACCAATCTATGGAACTTAGAACATGGAATCTTGGCTCCACTGACTTTTTAAAAAATATATTTTTATTGATTTTTTACAGAGAGGAAGGAAGAGGGATAGAGTTAGAAACACCCATAAGAGAGAAACATTCATCAGCTGCCTCCTGCACACCCCCTACTGGGGATGTGCACCCAACCAAGGTACATGCCCTTGACCTGAAGCGAATCTGGGACTCCTCAGTCCGCAGGCTGATGCTCTATCCACTGAGCCAAACCGATTAGGGCTCCACTGACTTATTAGGAACCGAAATTATTGAGTCCTGCCCAGCTGGTGTGGCTCAGTGGTTGAGCATCAACCTATGAACCAGGAGGTCAACGTTCAATTCCTGGTCAGGGCACATGCCAGGGTTTTGGGCTCAATCCCCAGGAGGAAGTGTGCAGGAGGTAGTCGATTAATGATTCTCTCTCATCATTGATGTTTCTCTCTCCCTCTTCCTTCCTCTCTGAAATCAATAAAAGCCTATTTCTTAAAATACAATAAATTACAGAGTCCCTCTGAGTCTGTTTCCCCAGCTGTAAAATGGTATGCTAATACTATCCATTTTGTAGGATTCTTGTAAGATTTATAAATACTGGTAAAGTTTCTCCTCTAAACAGGTCTGGGAATTCAGTGACTGGGGCAGTAGCTGTGCTAACAGAATCTGCCAGCAGGGGGCTAGAACACTACATCCAAGTTCCTAGTTAACACATTCATTTTTTGAGCATGGTTTTCTAACTTTTTATGAAAAAACTCAAACGTACACAAAAGTTGAGTAGTATACAAACCCTATGTTACCAGCACCAGGTTTCAACAATTACCAACCTTCTACCAATCTCCTCCTCTTTTGGTTTGCTATGCTGCCTGTGGGGTATTTTTAAAGCATATCCCAGATCACACTTTTACTTTATCCATTATTGCCAGAAGCCGGTCCATCCTTGCTGCTTGACACAGTCGCTGCAGGAAAGAAACATCTGCACAGCATATGTTTCAAGGGACCTGGCGTATATAGCATACTGTTCTCAATATGTTTGCTCCCCTTAGCGCTATGTGTTTTAACCAAGGTCACCTCTCCGAGAAAGGTTTCCCCAGGTAAGGATTTTTCCCTGAAGTTAGGGAGGGAATAAAACTCCTTAACTAAGTGCCAGGCGGGTAGTTAATCACTTTACAAACAATCACGTTTAAGCTACATAATCTTTACTCCCTGGAATGGAGATAAGAAACACCCTAACCTTTGCAATAGAAATTGACAGGATTAAAATCAACTAGTATAAATACAGATGTAACAAGACAATAAACAGCAGAACTTCGCTGGAGATCCTGGCTAGGCTGCTGATCAACTGAATGCTGTCTCCATGTCATTCCTTCTTAATCTAAAGATCAATACAGAGTCTTCTTTCTTTGGACTCAGTATGGCACATCTTCTCAATCTAAGTTCTGTACTATCCACCTTCTTACCCTACTTATCCTCTATAGGGGGGTCTGCAGTACCCTGGTGGAGTCCTATCTGTCCCGAGTGTGGGGTTCTCAATGGGGGGGCTTACCTAGGGGAATCCTGTTCCAGGGGTTCCCAAAGGTGTGGACGGAGTCGGCGAAGACTATCCACCCTCTTCCTACGGTGGAGTCCTATCCATCCCGAGAGTGGGGCTTACCTAGGGGTCCCTGTTCGGGCGCCAGATGCTGGGGTCCAACCCCAGCAGGTCCAGGGGTCCCCAAAGGTGTGGACGGAGTCGGCGAAGAAGGAATGACATGGAGACAGCGTTCAGTTGATCAGCAGCCTAGCCAGGATCTCTAGCCAGGATCTCCAGCCAAGTTCTGTTCAGGATCTCCAGCGAAGTTCTGCTGTTTATTGTCTTGTTACATCTGTATTTATACTAGTTGATTTTAATCCTGTCAATTTCTATTGCAAAGGTTAGGGTGTTTCTTATCTCCATTCCAGGGAGTAAAGATTATGTAGCTTGCCGAAACCGGTTTGGCTCAGTGGATAGAGCGTCAGCCTGTGGACTGAAAGGTCCCAGGTTTGATTCCGGTCAAGGGCATGTACCTGGGTTGCGGGCATATCCCCAGTAGGAGATGTGCAGGAGGCAGCTGATCGATGTTTCTCTCTCATCGATGTTTCTAACTCTCTATCTCTCTCCCTTCCTCTCTGTAAAAAATCAATAAAATATATTTAAAAAAAAAAAAAAAGATTATGTAGCTTAAACGTGATTGTTTGTAAAGTGATTAACTACCCGCCATCATACCTAACCAAGAGAAATGAAAAGTCCTTAATTTATCAGTTCATATAAAGAACGCAGATTGTATCAAAGATGCATTTTGACAGTTGGCTCACATGAATCAGGATCCAAATGTTTTTGCCTTTGGTAAAGTCTTGACTTTTATGCTTTAATATTCTACCTTCCCTTTTTATTTTCATGCCATGAATTTGTTGCAGAAACCAGGTCACTTGTCCTGTTGAATGTCCCACATTTTGAGTTTGGCTGATTGTGGTGATAGCCTGTCCCCCATATTTATGGTAACCTAGCTAAGTAATTGAATCTTGACTTAATTAGGCTTAGATTATTTTCTTTCTTTTTTTTTTCCCTGCAAGAATATTCCATGAAGAGCACTAAGTGATTTTAAGACAGGTTAGTGGGTTTAGGCTGTGTCAGCCTAAGCTCTCCATTTCAAAGTTACCCAACAATTTTTCACCCAAATGTTTTAGCATCATTACATGGTCTTTGCCTAGATGCAGTATCTCATTAGCGTTTGCAAAATCATACTTTTCTTATGCTATAATCTCTTCGGTGTTTATTAGTTGGAATTCTATAAAAATAACTTTTCTTTGCCGGGCTGATGTGGCTCAGTGGCTGAACGGCGATCTGTAAACCAGGTCACAGTTTAATTCCCCATCAGAGCACATACCCAGGTAGGAGGTGTGCAGGGGGCAGCTGATCAATGATTCTCTCTCATCATTGATGTTTCTCTCTCCCTCTCTCTGAGATCAATAAAAATATATATATTTATAAAAAAATGAAACCGTTTCCAAGGCCCCAGCAATGTTTACAGGGCCAATTTGTAATCTTTTTCCTAAAGAGGACACCCTAAATTGTTTAAGTTTAAGCTCCACAGTCCTGAATCCACCTCACAGACTAGACTCAGCTGTGCTTTGGGGATTGAGGGGGGTGGATTTCAAGTCTGTTCTGCCGCCAGCTTGAAAGGAGGGGTTCCTATAGTTAATGACTGAGACAAACAAAAGACGCGTCCTCTGGCCTAGAGATATCCATCCCCGGATTCAGATCAATTATCGATACAGGTAGCTAGCTGTCCACAGAGCCTTCCTTATTTCCTTCTACTTTCAAGAAGAGCAGAAACCAAGCCTCGGCCGACCTCAGTAGTCCCAGTAGAAAGGTGAAGACTGGTGCATGGCACTCAGGACAAAAGCCTGGCACAGATTACAGAAGTTTTTTGGGGGGGCGGGATGGAGGGAAGGGAGGTGTCACACTAGGGGTGTGAGTATTCAAAGCAGGCACCCTCCCTCCAAGAAACAGACACCTTCAGATCAAATAAGTCGGAGGCCTGTCTCCTCGTTTTTGTAAAAATAGCGTTAACAATAAAGCCTGTGGGGTTTGGTTAGGTTTAGGGGAGATAATTTAGACCTTCTCTCACACCGCACTGGGAGGAGGACCGACCGCCTATTGACAAACAGGAGGTGCACAATAGGTGCAGAAGGAATGGACGCTTCGGCGATGCTCACTCATCTCGGTAACTGACTGAATGACGGACGGTTCTGGTCCCCGAGGAACTGACAGCCCCGCGCTGGCCAGGCGAGCGCGCGCTGAGAGCTGACCGCCGGCTGTCGCTGGCCCAACGACTGGGCTGACCGCCGGCCCGAGGGCGCCGCTGCGTTCTCCGCCAATCCCGGCCCCGCCGGCTCCGCCCGCCGCCTCCCGCCCCGCGCCCGCTGGGTCTGGACTCTCCACGAGCTCGCGGCTGCGGCCGTCAAGCAGGACACGCGCGGGTGACAGCGGCCAGGTGCGGGCGCCACCGTCCCTTTCTCCACGCGCTGGGCTGGGCGCCCCCGACTCCCGGCGGCCGCGGTCCCGGAACAATGAGGCGCCGGCTGCTTTAAGGGAGATACCACCGCGCCGGCGGGGCAGGGGACGGCGTCTTCCCAGATGAGCGCACCCAGCCCGGCGCCGCGGCCGCCTCGGCAACTGCACCGCCCGCAGACATGGCTCGGAGACTCTGACAAAAGGGGCCGCCTCTCTCCCGGCGGGGCCGACGCCAGGCCTCCCAGTTCGGGCCGCGCCTCCCCGCGGGCCCGCCGAGGCGCTCCGCTTCCCGCACGCACCCTCGGCCCGCACCAAGGAAGATGCACCGGGCGTCCGACCCCAGCGACCCTCGCACACCTGCCCGCCGCTGGGTAGGTCGGCAGGGGGGCGAAAGGGAGAGGGGTGGCCGCGCCGAGCGCGTGCGCCCCGCGCCCAGACCCGCTTCTGAGGACCAGCCCGGGGCCCGGGCCGTGCTCGCCCGCTGCGGCCGCAGCCGACCGAGTCCCCAGCGTGGGGTGGCCTCCTCGCTCCCGGGCCCGGCCTCCCCTGCGTGGAGGGACCGGAGTGGTGCGTGCCGGAGCGCGCACACCTTCCCGGCTCCCGGCTCCTGGAAGCGAGGGGAGCGGGGAGCGCGGAGGTGGCCGGGAGCGCGGGGCGCGCGCCCAATGGGGACCGCGCTGCGTCCGGCTCGCGCTACGGCAAGCCGGAGGGGGCGGGGCCCGCGGCGTCGGGGTGTGAGTCCGCGCAGCACGGGGGCGCGCGCCGGCCTCTGACGGGAGGCCGCGGCGGCGGAGGCGCGAGCTGCCCGATAATGGCGGCCTGCAGAGCCCGTGAGAGGGAGAAGCGGCGGCGGCGGCCCTGAGGTAAATCCGGCCCGTCAGCCCGGCGGAGAGGCCCTGCTGCAGAGCCCGGGGCCCCGCAGGTGCCCGCCCCTCCGGGGGGCCTGTCACAGCCCTGTCAGCGGAGTCCTCCTGGGGAGGGCCTCGCGCCCCTCCGGCCTCCGGCCCGCACTCCTCAGGCCCCCGGCCTCCTCTGGGCCTGTGGCCTCTGCCCCGGGCCCCCGGCCTCAGCCGCCAGCCCCCGGGGGTTGGGGCCGCGGCAGGACGGGCCCCTGCGGGTGCGGGGCCTGGGGAGCATTCCCTCCGGGTTTGGTCCGGACGCGCCTGGGGAGGGGGTGGGCCTGAGACTTGGCCAATGAGCTGGGCCCGCCGCTGCCGCGTCCGGCTACACCTCTGCCCGGGACCGGCCCTCCCCGGGCACCAGCAGGTGGACGGCCGGGCCGGCCCGCGACCGGGCGCCGGGTGAGCAGGGCGGGCCCGGGTGCCCGCCTCAGTCCCGCAGGTGAGCACGGGGTGCATCGCCCGGCTGTGTTTTGCTCGGATCGCGAGGGTTTCGTGCGCACCCGCCCTCCCCGCCCTGAGGTGCTCCTTCGTCCGGGGAGACGGGACGGTTCCACAGACGCCGCCGCTGGGAGGTGGGCAGCGCCGGCGGCCGTGGGAAGCCGAGGGGAAAGTCTGCTGTGCGGCCCGGGCAGAGCGCTCTGGGCCGGGAAACCGGACGCTGGGACGCACGCTGGGCTTTGCAGGGTGGGCGTCCACCCGAGGACGCGGGACTGGAGCAATCTCGGAAGCTTTCGTTTTCTCGATTCCATCGTCCCGTGGACTTAAAGTAGCTGTTCCCAATCCGTCAGCCTCAGGACCGGTGGCTTTTTGTTCCCCGAACAAAGAGAGCCCCTTGACGTGTAGGACAGTGTTTGTTGGCAGAAATGACCTAGAGCTAAATAACTATTGTTCGACAGCAGAAAGGGAATCCTATTCTAAGTAGCTGCCTTTACTTGCCGCGGTTCTCAACCTGTGGGTCGCGAACAATGAAAATACATCCTGCATATCAGATATTTACATGACGATTCATAACAGTAGCAACATGACAGTTACGAAGTAGCCACGAGAATCATTTTATGGTTGGGGGTCACCGCCACATGAGGAACGGTATGAAAGGGTCGCGGCATTCGGAAGGTTGAGAACCACTGTAAGGAACGTGTTGTGTGTGTTTTTCCTCCACAGACTTTATTCTCATTTAGTTTGCGGGAAATAAGGAAGTGACATAAAGTTAAAATAGGAACATATACATTTTGACTTACACAAGGACACGTTTTCATTTCTAAATGTGCTCTGGCTCACTTTCAGCCCCGAAGCGTAAGCCAGGTGTGTGCATTTCTCACCGTGAGGGGTGTTTGATGTGTGTGTGTCAGCTTTAAAGAGAAGCTGGCATTTGTTTTTTTCGTGATCAGTAAGAATGCTGAATGTTTTGGTTTATTTTTAACAGTGACTATTGGGGCGGTTTTTGTAAGAGGCAGTATAGTGCAGTGGTTAACACTGCGGATGTCAGAGCCAGGTGGCCTGGTTTCAAATCGCAGGACCACCAGTTACTAGCCAACTTTGGGCATGTTGCTTAAACTCTCCATGCTTCCCTTTTCTCACCTATAAAACGACAATAGTCGTATCTACTTCATAGCATTATTATGAGGATTCAGTGCGTTAACACATCTATGTTTCAAAGGGCTGATATCCAGAATACAAAGAGGGGCAAAAATAGGTTTACTGTTGTTCGTACAGAAAATAATACAATAATTAATAATAATACAAGAATAAACTTCTGCCCTGGCCTGTTTGGCTCAGTGGATAGAGCCTCAGCTTCTGGACTGAAGGGTCCCGGGTTCGGTTCCAGTCAAGGGTGTGTGCCCCCGTTGTGGGCTTGATCCCCAGTAGGGGACTTGCAGGAGGCAGCCAATCAATGATTCTCATCATTGATGTTTCTATCTCTCTCTCTCCCTCTCTCTCTGAAATCAATAAAATTATATATTAAAAAAAGAATAAACTTGTGCGTAGTCACAACTATAAACCTACTTTTGCCCCAAACTGTATTAAAAATTGCTTGAAACAGTTCCTAATAGATGGTAAGTACTACATTAATGTTAGCTGTTTTACTGTTATTAAAATGTTTAGATTTGCCCAAGGTATAGCAAATACCTTTTAAGCATTGCAAACAGAGAAATGATACCTAAATCATACATAAGAAGCAATACAAGCCAGTAGGCATGCTTAATTTGAATAAAGCATTTTGTTGATTTTTCCAGAAGCCTTGACCTTGAAGATGGTGAGTAGCCAGCCAAAGTACGATCTAATACGGGAGGTAGGCCGAGGTAGTTACGGTGTTGTGTATGAAGCAGTCATCAGAAAGACCTCTGCACGCGTGGCAGTGAAGAAAATTCGATGCCATGCTCCTGAGAATGTTGAACTAGCCCTGCGCGAGTTCTGGGCCCTAAGCAGTATCAAGAGCCAACATCCAAATGTGATTCACTTGGAGGAATGCATCCTACAAAAAGATGGGATGGTGCAAAAGATGTCCCATGGCTCTAATTCTTCCCTTTATTTACAGGTATGTGTGGTTGAACGGGAAATAGAAATGATTTGAATGTGGCATTGTTAAGCAAAAAGAGGAATGAAAGAATCAGATGAACTACTTTTAAATGCAGGTGTTCATAGGGGCGTAGATAGGGGTCTGCCAAAAATTGAATAGATGTTTGCTTTAAAACAAGGTGTTATTTAAACCGTGATGCAAATACCTAAAAATAATATAAGCCACCTGTTATGCCATGATATTTGCCAGTCTGCATAGGAATGGGGCAATATAGGAGCTAGAGAAGTGATCAAGACTAGACCCTAATAAGTTTACTTATTTGAAATCAATTTTTTAAAAACTGAAGGCAGAAGAAAGAGAAAATCTCCACAATCAGTAGCAGCACCCATAGGACACTGTTTTGAACATAAGCCTTTGCTGTTTTAGACAGTTATATAGTTTTTTAACCATTCAGTTCCACTTAATTCTCATGAAGTCTGTGGCTTAGCACCTGAATGTTATTAACAGTGCTAAGCTAACTTATTTGGGTTCCTGCTTAGTTCCATGCTGTGTGCTAAGTGCTTTAAAGGCAGTTGTTCAGAACAATACTATGAGAAAAGTACTATTATTATCTACATACAAATGAAGAAATTGGGGTTTAGATTACATTACAAAGTCACATAGCTAGCGTTTAGCAGAATTGGAACCTAAAAATTGTGTTCTCTTAACCACCAAATTATTCTTTTGCCTCCATGTTATTCTTTTGTAGACCTGGGAAAAGCATTAACAGGAAAACAGAAAACGTTAGTTTTTTTCTAGGTTGGCTTCTGCCATCGACCAGAATCTCTAGTAGCTCTATACTCACTAAAGAGAAAAGATTCTTAAGACATAGCTAGTTAAAGGCCAGAACAAAATGTCTTAAGTCCAGTCATTCTTGGAAAGGGAAACAATTTTCCATTTGTATCTGAATTCAGAATTTACCATTAGGCTAAAGTCTGTTTTTAAAACAACAAAGGCTTATGGATTAGAAACAACAAAGAAAGCAAACAATACCTGTATGTGTAATTAGTTCTACTGTATGGCGAGCAAATATCAATCTTGAGAATCTAATATACGTTGCAGTTTACCATGCTATGCCCTGAAGTTTTCTAAGGCTGAATATAAAACACAACTATTTTGCCTCTATTTGATTTATTGTTTACTTTTCTCAAAGTGCTTATTTTGTAAGTTATACTCATAGAAAATATCAGAAACATTCTTACCACCGAATTTGCTCTCAAAAGTGTATAGAACCTTCCATTGAATTTTGGAGACCAAGATATTTAAACACATAGCAGTGCTGATGGTATCCTTGAGTCCAGATCAAGCAAGCTTTATAGTAACTAGGTATTAGCTGGTCTTTCAAGGCTCTATGATATAAGTACTTCCAGACTTCATTCAGTGATTTTTTTAAAAAATTGATCTTAGAGGAAAGAATGGAGGGAGGGAGAGAGATCAATGTGAGAGAGAAACATGGTGATGGGGATCGAACTCAAAACCTGGGTATGTGCCCTGACCAGGAATCGAACTCACCACCTTTTGGTGTATGGAACAATGCTCCAACCAACTGAGCCACCCTGGCCAGGGCAGTGATGATTTTTTTTTTTTTTAATCTAAAACACCTTTTTGTTTAGTAATCTCTTTCCTTCCTCTTTTAAAGCTTGATAGACTTGTGTTTTACTTGTGGTACTTTTTGCCAGGTGTATAAGCTGGAATAAATAATTTAACTTTTCCCAGCATCTACCTCTTGTATGTAAAATAGGAATAATAATTTCTACCTTCCATGGAAGTTGTCAAAATTAGAAGTGATGCAGATACAGTACTTAACATATAGGAGTACTCAATGCTAGGTAGCCCTACTAAAATTGTCTTTTCTATAGATTTGTTTAGTTAACCAGATATTCATCAACACATTTAGTTTATCTAAATTTATATCTAGTAAAGACTACCAATATTTATATCTGGTAAAGATAATTAAATCTAAAGAGTGGCCACAGAGTCCCTATGCGTAGTCTTCTCAATTCTCTATACAAATCTTTTATTTTTCTCCTTGTTTTTCCAGATAACTTCTTTGTTGTCTGTTGTAATCATTAAATCAGTTCCCGACCTGGCCGGTTGCTCAGTGGTTAGAGCATCCGCCAGAGGACAGAAGGGTTGCAGGTTTGAGTCCCAGTCAAAGGCACATACCTCAGTTGCAGGTTCGATAACCAGCCCTGGTTGGTTGGAGCGACTGTGGGAGGCAAATAGTCGGTGTGTGTCTCTCCCATCAATGTTCCTCTCTCTTTCTTTCCCTCCCTCCCCCTACCACTCTTTCTCTAAAGATCAATGAAAAAATCTTTGGCCCTAGCTGGTTTGACTCAGTGGATAGAGTGTCGGCCTGCGGACTCAAGGGTCCCAGGTTTGATTCCGGTCAAGGGCATGTACCTTGCTGCGGGCACATCCCCAGTAGGGAGTGTGCAGAAGGCGGCTCATCGATGTTTCTCTCTCATCGATGTTTCTAACTCTCTATCCCTCTCCCTTCCTCTCTGTAAAAAATCAATAAAATATATTTTAAAAAAGAAAAAAAGAAAGAAAAAATATCTTTGGGTGAGGATTTAAAAAAAAAAAAGTCAGTTCCTGATATCTAAACACCTCACCTAGAAGAAAATGTAAAACAAGTAATTAACAGAGGGCACAATCTCATGCATAAGAACTTAGTGGCCACTCTGCCTACTTGTGATAAGTGTCATGAGTGAGAAGTACAGGATGGCATAGGAACATATAATAGGGAAACTGACATCCTGGGGTTCAGTAAGTACTAACTGCTTTAACTAAACTTATAGGGTGAAGAGGCATTAGCCAGGTGAGTAAGAAAACTTCCTAGGCAGAAAGAACTATGCATACAAATCTATTGGAGCAAAAAGTATGACACATTCTAAGAACTGAAAGGAGATAGTAAGACTTTAGTGTAAAGAAAGAGTTATTTTTTTTAAATATATTTCTGTTGATTTCAGAGAGGAAGGGAGAGGAAGAGAGAGATAGAAACATCAATGATGAGAGAGAATCATTGATCGGCTGCCTCCTGCATGCCCTACATTGGAAATTGAGCCTGCAACCCAGCCTGACCAGGAATATTGGTTCCTGGATCAACGCTCAACCACTGAGTCACACCGACTGGGCTAGGATGAGTTATTTTATTTTATTTTTTTAATATTTTACTGATTTTTTTTACAGAGAGGAAGGGAGAGGGATAGAGAGTTAGAAACGTCCATGAGAGAGAAACATCGATCAGCTGCCTCCTGCACACCCCCCACTGGGGATGTGCCCGCAACCAAGGTACATGCCCTTGACCAGAATCGAACCTGGGACCCTTGAGTCTGCAGGCCAACACTCTAACCACTGAGCAAAACCAGGTAGGGCAGGATGAGTTATTTTAGATGAGGCTAGAAAGCTCAGCAGGGGTCAGAGCACACAGGAGCCCTTAGCCCTTATTAAAGAGCCTACTAGACTATATCCTAAGAAAACAGGAAAGCTATTGAAGGATTTTAGGCAAGAGAGCCAGTGACTAACATCCTCTACACATAAAAATAAGCAAATTGGGCTCTGTATTGCTATAGCTCTCAATTTTTATAGCTCTCAAACTATAGCCCTAGACCAGTTTTTGTATGGCCTAAATGCTAAAAATAGTTTTTACATTTTTTAAGAATTTAAAAAAAAATGAAAGGACAACATGGAACAGAGAGAGCTTATGTGGCTTGTAAGCCTAAAATATGTATTTACTATCTGGTCTTACTCTAAACCAGCGGTTCTCAACCTATGGGTCGCGACCCCTTTGGGGGGTCAAACGACCCTTTCACAGGGGTCGCCTAAGACCATCGGAAAACACATATGTAATTACATATTGTTTTTGTGATTAATCACTATGCTTTAATTATGTTCATTTTGTAACAATGAAATTGGGGGTCACCACAACATGAGGAACTGTATTAAAGGGTCGAAGCATTAGGAAGGTTGAGAACCACTGCTCTAAACCATTCTTTGAATGCTGGGACTTCACATTGCTTAAACTGTTTAGGAAGTTTGCTTTTGAGAGTAAAGGCAGAAAAAGAGAGTGAAGTAAGAGTGATGGTATTGGTCTTTACTCTCAGCATATTTAGTAATAGTGCACCTGGTAAATAACTATGATATAGTCTTTCATTTTCTGTCTTCACTGGCAAACACTTGCAACAAAGAAAATACAGGCCAAAAGGACATTAGCAGACCTTTGCAATTACTGTTGTTTGCCATGGGGGGAAATGGCACGGAGAATTGTTCTTTGCTTCTGCCCGCCAAAGTGATAAGAGGAAGTACCCGTAGATTTGAATGTGAAGTTAGCAGTTTACTTACTCTTCAACAACGCTTCGGCTTCCCTACTGAGTTTCTTTTAAACCCATGGTTCTAAAGAGGACACCATAGGACATATGTTTTCAAAGCACTATATGCCTGTATTTTATTTATTTTTTAAATATTTTTTTATTAATTTCAGAGAGGAAGGGAGAGGGAGAAGGAGATAGAAACATCAATGATGAGAGAGTATCATGGATTGGCTGCCTTCTGCATGCCCCACACTGGGAATCCAGCCCACAACCCGGCCATGTGCCCTGACTGGGAATCGAACCCAGGACCTCATGGTTCATAGGTCAATGCTCAACCACTGAGCCACGCCAGCCAGGGCTATATACCTGTATTTTAAAATGGTAGTTCATGTTCAGTAAAATAATTAATACTCTTGAATTTCAGATAATAGGAGAATTATAATTAGATAATAACAAATAAAACAGTGATTTATTCCAGATTTTCAGCTTGTATCAAAGAAATATACAAACTCCAATTTGAATTTTTATATCAAAATGCAAATATAATTTTTATAAATTGGATTTTTAGAAACCATCCTGTGATACAAAGAGCCAACATTTGCATTCTGGTTGTAGAAGTGTATAGAATAATGTCAGTCTTTTTTCATCAGTGACTACAGGAGCCCTTTATTTCTGTAATAACAAGTTGTTCCTTGATCATTTTTTTTTTTTCGATTTTTTAGATGATGTTGATAGTCTATGTGCAATGAGGAAGAAGAGTATTTCAGGCAGTTTCATTTAATATCATTTCCTAATTGATGTTTATATGCCAGCTGGCAATCTCCCAGGATCTAACTGCTAAACATCAATCTTTTCATGAAGCTATTAGCTAAGTGGGTAGAGTTCAACTCCATTGACACATGCAGTTAGACACTTTTTAAAATAAAGCTATTTGTAAATAAGTTTTTAGCTCTTGACTTGGAGATTTGGTGTTTGTACTCATTAGGGACAAAGTGACAGTTTCAAGTACTGAAGTTTAAAATAACATGCACATATGAAAACACTGACCAAATAAAATATTTACAGAATATCCACATAAAATTGGAGACTAACTTAACCGGTTACTCTTTTTATAGCTGAATTATATAAACTATGCAGATGATTATAAACTGTTTTCTTTTCCTTATAGCTCGTAGAGACTTCATTAAAAGGAGAAATTGCCTTTGATCCCAGAAGCGCCTATTACTTGTGGTTTGTAATGGATTTTTGTGATGGAGGAGATATGAATGAGTATCTGTTGTCCAGGAAACCCAATCGTAAAACTAACACCAGCTTCATGCTTCAGCTGAGCAGTGCCCTGGCTTTCTTGCATAAAAACCAGATCATCCATCGCGATCTTAAACCTGATAACATCTTGATTTCTCAAAGCAGGTTGGATACCAGTGACTTGGAACCCACACTGAAAGTGGCTGATTTTGGTCTAAGTAAAGTGTGTTCAGCCTCTGGGCAGAACCCAGAAGAACCTGTCAGTGTAAACAAGTGTTTCCTTTCCACAGCCTGTGGAACAGATTTCTACATGGCTCCTGAAGTATGGGAGGGACATTACACAGCAAAGGCTGACATCTTTGCTCTGGGGATTATCATCTGGGCGATGCTGGAAAGGATCACATTCATAGACACAGAGACAAAGAAGGAACTCTTGGGGAGTTATGTGAAACAAGGAACTGAGATTGTGCCTGTTGGGGAGGCACTTCTGGAAAATCCCAAAATGGAACTTCTTATTCCTGTGAAGAAAAAGTCTATGAATGGGCGAATGAAACAACTGATTAAGGAAATGCTGGCTGCAAACCCTCAGGATCGTCCAGATGCTTTTGAACTAGAACTCAGATTAGTACAAATTGCATTTAAAGATAGCAGCTGGGAAACGTGACACATACATTATTTGCAAATATCTTGGATGATATGCTGCTTCTGTTTTCACAGTAATGCAACATAATGTGGCTGAAAAAGAATATAAAAAGCTGAACCTCACCTTCTAAGGGTTTAGAATTTATTGTGGGATATTTTTTTCCTCATTTTTCTTAAGTCTGAGCTGGCCACTTTGTCGTATGTTTTAAATGTATTACCAATGTGGGTGTAAATTTTTTTTTTTTTTAATGATCATTGGTAGAAGTTTGGCAGGAAAATTCTCTTAAGAGCCAAGAAGAAAAGAGAATCCAGTTTTCTGGAAATATGTCTCTAAGTATTTTAGACATTCCTTGTCAGTATTAGCAATTTCCATGGAAGAAGAGGTTTGCGTGCTGGTAATGCAACCTTTGAAGCTTTGTAAAGGAAGCATATATGTATATATTTATGTATATGTAAGTATGTGAATGTGTGCATTTTGCATTCCATATGAAGAAAATGCCACTTCTGTTTAAATTATTTGATGTAGGTTTGGGTTTTTGAGATTTGCTGGTGAAATCAGTGATGAAAAATAAAAGAATCTTCATCTTCCTACCCTATCCCTCCCTCTAATGAAATCATACTAAGTTCTTTATTTTTATAATTATACAGTTTTTTTAAAGGCATTATTTTGGAGGGCCTAAAATCTGATTAAACATAAATGAAACTAAGTGATCAAAGCTGCCGAATATGTCTGAGCTCTCCAGTGCCCTGTAGCTGCAGGAGTAGAACTAGCCATGCAGTTGTGTGGTAGCAGGTTGGCAAGGATATTGATTCAGTCATACCTTCGTTAGGTAACCAAGCATTCAATTAATCAAACCACTGCATTGGGACATGTTTGCCCTTGAGCATCTGCAATCTGAACACAGGATTCTTCTATTTCTGAAATCATTGCTATATATATGTACTATAGTACTTGATATATTACTTTTTTTATTTCAAGAATTTGTCTAAGCCTCAGCATAAAATTGAAGAAACCAAATGAGCTCTATCCTCACATTACCTACCTTGAATCGTCTCTTGTTTCATCACTGGAATTCCTTTCATTTTGTACTAATGCTGTTTTCTCTTCTAATTTGACACAGTAATGGTAGTAATATAGTTGTATTAAATATTGATCACCTTTTTCTAACGGAGATGATACCTATATAGTTTGGCAAATGGATAATATATTGTGACATCAACTATATCTTTCAAGTAGAAAAGTTATAGATTTTATACAATCATTGGTATGGTCTATGTCAAAAGCCAGTAGACCATTATTCCTCTTGAAGTCAATTTGATTTTAACTCTACATGGTTGTCTCCAGTTTTTCTGTAAAAGCAGATAGTTAATATCTAAGGAAAGAAAATTTTCCTAAAACAGAACATTAGCCTTCAAGGTTAGAGACCTTAAGACCGTATCTAGGTTGATGTTTATAAAGCACTAGAACCTTTGGTCAAAAGTATTTTTAAAAGTTAGAATATTGAAATAATGGATAGTTTGCATAATCTCTTCAGATGTTCCTTTCGAACTTACACAACTTTTGGAATATTGCTATCAATTTTTTTTCTTATTTAAAATTTGTTCAGGGGACTATGAAAGGTAAAAAAGCACAAAGAGATTAGAGTGTATAAACTTTCTGAACTATGTGTGTTACTTGATCCAGAAGTTTAAAACTTGGACTAAAAGGTTTTATTGAAATAAAGTCTTTTAAAATGAAGACAGAAAATCATTTTAACATCACTTTGACGATAAGAGGTGGAACAATACATTGGCACCTCATGATAATTGACCCTCGAGTCTAGATCATCAAATTAGTATAACACAGATCTGGCCAAGGGGATTGAGTTACTGGAAGTAAAGAGCAGCATTGTAATGTAATGTCTGTCAATAACATGACAGAGATTCATGACAGTTCAGGTGATGGTAAGCTCTTCAAATATCTATGTGCTTGGAGCCATCCTTTCCTAAGTACAAAGTTTTTGGTCCTGCTTCATTTAAAAAGTTAATGATTATAATTTATTTCGAAAGATTTAACCTGTGAGGTAAAATTCTTTTCTTTCATTGGTGGTAAGGGTGTGAGGTGGTCAGGAAGTTTCTTCTGGAATTTTCTCAAGTCTTTGTATCCTAAAATAGCCTTAGATACCAAGCAAAATGACAGTAAATTCTTTGTCATTATTCTTTCAATCAGGAGGTATTTATTAAGTACCTACTGTGTGCTCAGCACTAAAGATCAGTTGATAAAATGACAATTTTAAAATGGTGTATAGCCATAGGTCTTTTCCAGCCTGGAGTAAGAAATACAAGAGATTAGCAATACTTGAAAATTCTTGGATATTTGCTATAGGAAAAATGAAAGAAAGAATTTGTGCACAGTGCCTTGCCCATAATAGGTACTCAATAAACAATTATTCTTCATAGATTCTCTTGCCATGATTTTATAGTGTTTTATGAAATCTGTCTTAATTGAAAAAAGACCAAATATTTAAAATAAGCTTGTAGGCAGCTGTGACCAGTTAAAATATGGAGTTGTACAGTTAGTTCCTAGAATGTTATTTTGCACTAGTTGTCACTTAGAAAGATGGGGTTCCTGTAGATTTTTTGGTGCTAAGGGATACTTTGTCATTATGATGAAGTAAGTGTTAAGTGTCAGATAAATAGCACACTGAATAGTTTTTCTCCTGGTCTGTTTTTTCCTCTTTGTTGTTGTTTTTAACTGTAAAATGTTTATCAAACTATTGTAGCAGCTACAAAATAATTCACCAGCATGACAAAATGGTCAAAAAATAAGTCATCAGCACTTCAAAAATGAAAGCAACTTTTGAAATTTTCTTTTAAAATTGTCAAATATATTTTATGAAGAATTTATAAAAGGGGGGGAAATGATTGTAATTTATTGTTCATGACTTTTTTTTTTTTTTAATAAAGTGAGTTTCAACAAAAAAACAACCCTGAATATTCTACATTACTGGTTTGGTGGCTAAGTAGTTCCATAGTGCTTTACTTAATGAATGTAATACAGGGTATAAAATTTGAAATGATGTCATTTTCAGCCTTACCTATTAATTAAACTTTCTATAATAGAAGCTATTGCTGAAGGAAATATGATTGAGTTATAAAAGTTCTTTTCAGCATTTCAACTTACCTAAAATTTTAGTGCTTTCTATTTTGCAGAATTTGTCAGAAGAACTTGTATATATATGTATATTATGTGTGTATATATATATTTTTTTAATTTTTTTATTGATTTCAGAGAGGAAGGGAAAGGGAGAGAGAGAGAGAAACATCAATGATTAGAGAGAATTATTGATTGGCTGCCTCCTGCATGCCCCCTACTGGGGATCAAGCCTGCAACCAGGCATGTGCCCTTGTCCAGAATTAAACCCAGGACCCTTCAGTCCGCAGGCCAACACTCTCGCCACTGAGCCAAACCAGCATGGCTATATATTTTTAATCCTCACCCAAGGACATGCTTAGAGAGAGGAAGGGAGAGAGAGAGAAACATCATCGGTTGCCTTCTGTATACTACCTAACTGGGGATGAAACCTGATGCTCAGGTTTCATCTGATCCACTTGGGGCTGAAAAAAAATTTTTTTTCATTTATCTTTCTATTTTATTAAGCTGAGGATGCATTCCAGACTCAATGAAGGAAAGAAAATGCAGTTTTTCTGTCTATAACTTGAGACCATGGTTTCATTTCCATAAAGTCATCTGGTCTACTTTTTCCTTTCCTTTATAGGTTTTATTATGTATGTCTTCTCCAGAATAAGCAAAGTACTGAGGATACAGTGTACTTGGTGTCCAATGGAACAGCACAGGGAAAATGGGAGACAGGAACATTAACTTTACATGTGATTAGTGATGAGTAGGAAAGAAGGCATCAGGAATTGTGGCTGCTTCTGACTCTGCCACTCTTTCCTGGTATAGACAAGCAAATTTTGCTTTCTATTTAAAGATTAATACTTTAAATTGACTCTTAAACTATAAATATTTGTATTACTAGCCTTTTTGTAATCCTTTGCAGTTTACACAATGACTTCACAAGGTTTTGCATATCTTTTCAATAGGTTTTACTTAAAATAAGGGCTGATTTGATGAAGAATGTGTTAGTAATAACACCAGTTACGAGGTAATAGTTTTACCCTACTACAGGGCTTTAGTGCCTAATCTCTGACCCCGGTTTAAGTTTCCTCTAACAACAAAGCTTTACCTTTCTCACTGAAGTAATAACCTGTAGTTATTTGGATCTTTAAATTCAAATGCTGCTCTCTGTTGGCCAATCATAGGTGTCTGCTAAAGTGCAGTGTAATGATAGACAGTTGGTTTGTGGTTAGATAATAACTCCTACTTGAGGAAGCCTACCGGCCACACCTCCTGAGGGCAAAGTGCGTCTTTTAAAGGCAGTACTTTCCCTTTTGCAATGAGTTTTCATTGGTTAGAAGGGAGTTGTGTGCTTTTTCTCGAGTGTGTGGTTTTTTTAAAAGATGCCTGGGCTTTTGTTTGACTTCACAATTTCATTTCCTGTTCAGCCCTAGTATTTCAAGCTTAGCTTGTCCTGAACAGACGTTAGGCAACTTGCTATTGCCAAAGGCATCATGCTTAGTAGCAATAGCACATGTTTTGTTGTAGCAAATCTCATATTGAATACTAGCTTTTTCAGACACCTACATAATTAATGTGT
The DNA here is from genome assembly GCF_014108235.1 of Myotis myotis. Taxonomy (NCBI): domain Eukaryota; kingdom Metazoa; phylum Chordata; class Mammalia; order Chiroptera; family Vespertilionidae; genus Myotis; species Myotis myotis. Next base: position 15,032,827 of record NW_023416324.1, read on the forward strand.
GGTGTTGGACAAGTCACTTGATTCTGAGCCTTAGTTCCCCTACCTGTGAAATGGAGATATTTACATTTTGGGGCTTTCGTAAGAGTCAGAGATAATATATATGTCAATGTGAGAAACGTCAAACCTGTAAAATTTTTATGAGTTTATTTGAGCCAAACTGGACATATGCTGAGGAGCAAGATCTTAAATGTGCCAGAGAGTAAGGCTTGCAGATTCTTCTTTTTTTAATATATGTATGTGTGTGTGTATGTGTGTGTGTGTGTGTGTGTGTGTATAGATAGATAGATTGATTGATTTCAGAGAGGAAGGGAAAGGGAGAGAGAGAGAGAAAAACATTAATGATGAGAGAGGGAACCATTGATCAGCTGCCTCCTGCACGCCCCACACTGGGGATCGAGCCCGCAATCCAGGCATGTGCCCTGACTGGGAATTGAACCATGACCTTGTGGTTCATAAGTCAACATTCTACCACTGAGCCACACCTGTCAGGCTTGTTTTGTTTTTTGATCTGGGGGCTGGTTAGACAGGTATATTTATATTGTAAAAATTCATCAAGCTGCACTAACAATTTATACATTTTCCTGCAGGTATGTATACTTCAGTAAAACTTTATTTTAAAAAAAACATGTATGCACATTGGAGCTGAAGACTACCTCGACACTTGTTTCAGAGGCAGAGGGAAAGGACACAGACTTTGAAATCAGATACTACCTTTCTGTTATTCGCTGTGTGACTTTCATGAGTTTCCTAACCTCTCAAATTCATAGTTCCCACATGTATAAAAGAGAGATAAGGCCCGGTTGTTGTGGCTCAGTGGACTGAGTGTCGTTCCACGGACCAAGAGGTCCTGGATTTGATTCCAGCCAGGGCACATGCACAGGTTGCAGGCTTGATCCCCAGTAGGGGTATGCAGGAGGCAGCCAACCACTAATTCTCATCATTGATGTTTTTATCTCTCTCCCTCTCCCTTCCTCTCTCAAATCAATAAAAAATATATTTTAAAAGAGAGGTAATACCTGATTCAGCACTATGAAGATGAAATAAGACGATGCATGTAGAAATGCATGGCACACTTAAATGATTGCTTCTCATTCTCTTTGGAAGACTCATAGGAAATGACTCTGAGCTGCCTTTACTGGTAATTTACACCCCTGATAGGTAGTAGGTCTGCTTGTTTTTAATTTAAATTAGCTTCTATTTTTTCCACAATTATTTGAAAAATATATTTCCTATATAATAAAAAGGTAATATGCACATCAACCAAACAGCAGAACAACTGGTCGCTATGACACACACTGACCACCAGGGGGGCAGACACTCAACGCAGGTGCTGCCCCTGGTGGTCAGTGCCCACAGAGTGAGCACGGCTCAGCCACAAGCTGGGCTGATGGCTAGCGAGCACAGGGGCCTGCCTCCAAGGCAGTGCTAAGAATATCCTACTGCAGCTTAGGCCCCCTCCCCACAACACCCCGCCCCCCCTCCCCCCAGGGCTCCCAGACTGTGAAAGGGCGCAGGCCAGGCTGAGGGACCCCACACCGGGCCTCCGGGCACCGGGCCTCTAGTATTATTATAAAGTCCTGCCTGGCTCTCTGCCCTGTAGCCCTACACAGGTATAGTTCTTTTTTTTTTTATATAATATATTTTATTGATTTTTTACAGAGAGGAAGGGAGAGGGATAGAGAGTTAGAAACATCGATGAGAGAGAAACATCGATCAGCTGCCTCCTGCACACCCCCTACTGGGTATGTGCCCGCAACCAAGATACATGCTCTTGACCGGAATCGAACCTAGGACCCTTGAGTATGCAGGCCGATGCTCTATCCACTGAGCCAAACCGATTAGGACACAGGTATAGTTCTTAACTAACAATCTTCTTAGCCCAATTTTCTTTCCTTTTCCTATTTTCTGAAAACATGATTGATAATAATTCAGAATGTCTTCCATTCAGCCAGATTTCAAGTGGTTCTGAATGATGTTTGTTCTGTATTTTAGTTGTAATTTTGATGTGGTTGTGGGAGGCAGTAAGTACAGGTGTTTACTTACACTGCCATCTTGGTTCTCTTGCCAAGAACAACATCTTTCAAATACTTAGAGAAAAAAATAATTAATCTAGAACTTTACACCCAGAAAAAAAATGAAGATGAACCCTGGCCTAGTAGCTCAGTTGGTTGGAGTATTGTCCCAATGTTCCAAGGTTGTGGGTTTGATCCCTGGTCAGGGCACATATAATAGGCAACCAGTGAATGCATAAATGAGTAGAACAGAAAATTGATGTTTAGCCCTAGCCGGCTTGGCTCAGTGGATAGAGCGTCAGCCTGCGGACTGAAGGGTCCCAGGTTCGATTCCAGCCAAGGGCACATGCCTGGGTTGCGGGCTCAGTCTCTAGTGGGATGTGTGCAGGAGGCAGCCGATCAGTGATTCTCTCACATCATTGATGTTTCTGTCTCTCTCTCCTTCTCCCTTCCTCTCTGAAACCAATAAAGAAATATTTTTTTTTAAAAAAATTGATGTTTAAAAGAAAAGAAGAAGATGAACCCAGCTGGTGTGGCTCAGTGGTTGAGCATCATCCCATGGACCAAGATGTCCCTGGTTCACACTTCAACTCAGAAGGGTTAATTGGTCTTTGAGGATGACAGGAGCTTTGCATTTGGAACTCTCCCAGACTATGTCTTATGTGTGTCTGCCTCTGCTTACAATTCTAGATCTGGTTTTCATTTGTATTCTTTTGCTATAATAAAAATGTAATCGCCAAAACCGGTTTGGCTCAGTGGATAGAGCGTCGGCCTGCGGACTGGGGGGTCCCAGGTTCGGTTCCGGTCAAGGGCATGTACCTGGGTTGCAGGCATATCCCCAGCGGGGGATGTGCGGGAGGCAGCTGATCGATGTTTCTCTCTCATCGATGTTTCTGACTATCTCTCTCCCTTTCTCTTTGTAAAAAATCAATAAAATATATTTTTAAAAAAATAAATTAAATAAAAATAAAAATGTAATCGTAAAAACAGTATCATTGAAGGTTCTTAGATTTTGTGACTATAAGGGAAACTATGCATAACAAAACCAATTTTATCACAGGCTAATTGGTATGAACAAGAGTTAAGTTCCTGCAGCACATTTCTGGTTAATGACCCAAAACACTTCTAATATTAAATATTGAAATAAATGAGAGTCTCATATATATTTAAGAAAGATGAATAAAACAAGTAAGGTCATTCTTTTCCAACCCACTTATTCTAATTTAGGGTCACAGGTGACCAGAGCCTCTCCAGGCAGCTCAGGGCACAAGGTGGAACCTACCCTGGAGCAGATGCCCTTCTATCACAGCGTGCAGTCCCACACACACTCACTCCGACAGGGACGATGTAGACACGCCCATTCACCTCACAGGCAAAGCTTTGGGATCCCCAGGAAAAAACTCACGCAGACGTGGGGAGACTATGCAAACTCCATGCAGACAGTGGTCCCCCAGTCATGAGCTGTGGCTCTTTTTCCCCCTCATCAATGTTATAATGAAACAACATTATTCAAGGACCTTCTGTGTAGCACTTCCCTGTGTTCAATGTGTTGTTTAAGCAAATTATTGAACCTGAGAGTGGTCATGTCATGGGAACTCCTGAATGCGTAGCTAGCTCCTCCCAAGAGAGGGAGACCCTGGGAGTCTCTGAAGTGGCCTCTGATGTCTAGAATAAGGTCAGTCTTATGGGGAGTGTTCCCCAGACTGTGACATTTGCGTAAGCTCCCTTATAACTATTCGGCAATGAAAAGGTGCAAACTCTTGATAACTGCATCTTTAATGACACTGTAAAAGAAACCAGCCCCCTCCCCCCAAAGTACATACTGTATGGTTACATTAACATGAAATTCTGTAATTAATATGACAGAAACCAGATCAGTGGCTGCCTAGGGATGGAGGGGGATAGGTGGTAGGAGGATGGACTAACATGGAGCATGAGGAAACTTTGGGGGATGATAAGTAAGTTCGTGGGTTTCATACATATATCAGAATTCACCAAACTATGCACTTAAATTTATGCATTTTACTTTACATCAATTATACTTCAACAAAGCCATTTAAATTTTTTAAAGATGCCCTGGGTCCATCTCATAATAAGTAAATGAGAATTTCAGTAGGTAGGGCCCTCGCATTAATATTTTTCAGTGTTAGTGATTCTAAGGTGAAAACAGGAATCAAAACAGCATTGGCCGAAACCGGTTTGGCTCAGTGGATAGAGCATCGGCTTGCGGACTGAAGGGTCCCAGGTTCGATTCCGGTCAAGGGCATGTGCCTGGGTTGCGGGCACATCCCCAGTGGGAGATGTGCAGGAGGCAGCTGATCGATGTTTCTCTCTCATCGATGTTTCTAACTCTCTATCTCTCTCCCTTCCTCTCTGTAAAAAAATCAATAAAATATATTTAAGAAATAAAATAAAATAAAAAAATTAAAAAACAGCATTGGTCAGACTGTGGAATAGGTAGAAAAGGTCATAGTGTAGTGTCTTTTAGATTTGCTTGCCTCCTACCGTCCAGCACCCCACTCAAGGCCCAAACTCAAGGCCCTATTTTTACCCTCAGACTCCTACCTCATGTTAGAACTTAGCTGTGTCTCTGAGAAACAGAAAGAAGAGGCAATGTATTATATCACTACCAGGTATTTTACTCCAGGGCAAGGCTCCTTAAGCCAGAATTCAACAAAGTAATTCAGGATTATCAGTGGACAGACTAGAATTATTATAAGCAAAGTTTTACATGCCTATGCATTTTTCCATGGAGTCAGTTCACAACTTTTCTCAGATTCTCTTTTTTAAATATATTTTTATTGATTTCAGAGAGGAAGGGAGAGGGAGAGAGAGATAGAAACATCAATGATGAGAGAGAATCATTGATCAGCTGCCTCCTGCACGCCCCCTATTGGGGATCGAGCCCACAACCTGGGCACGTGCCCTTGGTCGGAATTGAACCTGGGACCCCTCAGTACAAAGACAGATGCTCTATCCACTGAGCCAAACTGGCTAGGGCTTTTCTCAGATTCTTGAAAAGGTCCAAAAGACCTTTGAACCACTATTTCCACCATTTTAACAACCACTATTACAGTTGCATAAGGAACCATTGCATGAAAACTTTGGGTACGGGGTAAATGGAGCAGATGTTGAAAAGTAAAGAATGAACACCAAAGGGATTCAGAAGCTAAATCAGAGATTAGCCCAAGGTAGGCTGCCGTGGACTGGTTGTCTACTGGAAAGTACCCATTCTTGTCTAGGTCTACATGTCAGAACACAGCTACGTGTGTTTGCAGGGGCTCTGGTCCTTCTCCAGCTGGCCCACAAACTAACCAGTCTGCTCCAGAGGTTTGACTTGGCCTGTGTCTTCCAGTTTAGCAGACAGGATTTCCTGAAGCTATAAGAGATCTGGTGGGCCCTCAACTCCTCTGACCATATTAGTACCAGTGGATGGGGGGAAACACTTGGTTCTTCTAGTCCTTCCCAAAGGAATGGCGGTACCTGTGGGCTGCAAAGGGCTGTGGAGAAAAAAATATTCTTTGGAGTTAAATTACATGTTTATTTGGGCCTTTCTTTTATCTTAGACCCAGTCCTTAGAGGAGAAACTTCTGACTTCAGGATTTCTTTCAAGGACATAGGACCAAAAGGGTTCAATAGACTTATGTCTTTGATTTTCATATAATTAATTACTGTCAGCACTAAGTATAATTTCCAAGAGTCCTTCCACCTCTAAAATTCATTAATTCTGCCTGGTCAGTGTGGCTCAGTGGTTGAATGTTAACCTATGAACCAGAAGGTCATGGTTCAATTCCCAGTCATGGCCCATGCCTGGGTTTCAAGCTCAATCCCCAGTAGGGGGGATGTAGGGGACAGCTGATCAATGATGTTTCTCTCTCTCTCTCCCTCTCTTTCTTGGTTTCTTTCTCTCTCTCTCTCTCTCTCTCTCTCTCTCTCTCTCTCTGTTACTCTCTCAAATCAATAAAAACGTATTTTTTAAAATACCCAAACATATCTATATATATCTATATATAACTATATATCTATATATAACTATATATATCTATATATATATCTATATATCTATATATATAGATATATATATATAGATATATAGATATATATATAAGCCAAAGCGACCAGATGACCAGTCGACCGGTCGCTATGATGCACACTGACTACCAGGGGGCAGACACTCAATGCAGGAGCTGCCCCCTGGTGGTCAGTGCACTTCCACAGCGGGAGTGCTGCTCAGCGAGCTTACCGAGCAGTGGTGGCAGCAGTCACAGTGGGGCCAGGATGAGTGAAGCGGCTCCGGCTCCTCCCGGGCCACCTGCTGCTTCACCCACTACTGCATCCCTCAGGGGATGTCGGACTGCCAGTTTTGGCCCGATCCCCGAGGGATCCCACATTGCAAGAGGGTGCAGGCCAGGCTAAGGGACCCCACTGGTGCACGAATCCACGCACCAGGCCTCTAGTAAGGTAACAAGGCACCATGAGGGAGAACAAGTAGAACTGAGAGACGGTGGAAATAGGCCTTCAAAAATACAGGAATTACCAGACATACAATATAAAATAACCTTGTCTAATAAGTTTAAAGAAATGAAGAGAAACTTAACACATGTGGGAACTAGTAAATTTGAAAAAGAACCAAATACAATTTCTTTTTTGCATTTGGAAATGAAAAGATAGGCTAATTGAAATTGAAAACTCAGTAGACAAACTAATCAGTAGGTTAGAATTGCTGAGGTAACCATTAGAAGACAGAGCTTATAACTTCCAAATGAATGAGGGGTGGGGGAGAGAAATAAATGTTTTAAATGTTTAAAATGCCAGGCCCGTGTGGTTCAGTGGTTGAGTGTTGACCTGTGAACCAGGAGACCACAGTTCCAATCCCAGTCAGGGCACATGCCTGGATTTTGTGCTCAGACCCCAGTAGGGGGCGTGCAAGAGGCAGCCAATTGATGATTCTCAATCATCATTGATGTTTCTATCTCTCCCTCTCCCTTCCTCTCTGAAATCAATAAAAAATATTTCTTAAATTTTTCTAAAAGAGGGGCAGAAAAGTACAGCAAACATAAAGCACATTGTGATGACAGAAATAAATAAAAACGTATTGATCTCAATGAATGAGTCAATTCTCCAATTCAAAGCTAAAGGTTGTCAGATCGAATAAAATCCAGTGATGTTTTGTTCACAAAGACCAATCTAAATTGTAGGAACACAGATGGACAAGGTTTGGGAAAAGAGCCACTGCGAGGGGAGGAGGATGAAATCGCTGTGTTAAAGCAAAAAGCATCGTTGGAGAGAAAGAGGGTCACTATACGATGATAAGGTCAGTTCACCAGAGAGAGAACATGTCTAGGTTAGTATGCATCAAATAACACAGCCTCAAAACGCCAGAGAGAAATGGACGAATCTGCCATGCCACCCTGGGATATTTTGACACACCTCTCCTCGTAATTGATAGATCAAATAAGCAAACAAAACTTCAGTAAGGACACAGGAGATTTGAACCTTACAATTAATAACCTCTATATGTTCCAGTCACCTATGTCTATCCCTGTATAAATACGTCACTGTCTTAATTACTGCGAAATTAAATAAATTAACCCTTAGCATCACCCGTGGCCCATGGTAAGTACTTAACAGATGTCAGTGACTGCAGCAGCGGAACTTACCATGTGATTTTGGTGGAGCCACTTCACCTCTGTGAGCCTCAGTTACCTCTTCTAAAAAATGGCCATAATTATCTTTCCAAGTTGCTTTGCAAACCAAATGAGAATAACGAACCGGAAGATATTTCGTAAACTAACAAGAAAAAAATAGAAATGTGTGGGGAAGCACAGGACTTGGTTGGAATGTCCGTAAGAAGGATTCTCTGAAAGGCCGGGGACCTCTCAGGGGACCTTGCTGAAGGCGGTAGCCCCTACCTTGACTTTTCCAATCAAGTCTGAGCCCCTGGGGTGTTTTGCTAGAATCTCTGTTTAGTCTTTTAGACCCGACCTTGTAAAAGCATATACTTTCTCAAGAATGCTTACCCTCGCCGAAACCGGTTTGGCTCAGTGGATAGAGCGTCGTCGGCCTGCGGACTGAAAGGTCCCAGGTTCGATTCCGGTCAAGGGCATGTACTTGGGTTGCAGGCACATCCCCAGTGGGAGATGTGCAGGAGGCAGCTGATCGATGTTTCTCTCTCATAGATGTTTCTAACTCTCTATCTCTCTCCCTTCCTCTCTGTAAAAAATCAATAAAATATATTTAAAAAAAAAAAAAAAAAAGAATGCTTACCCTGCTGGTTGTATCTAAAGGTCGATTTTAGTTCAAGCTATTATGACAATAAAAGCCAAAGAAGGCAGACAAATAAAACTACTTGGCAACAATAGCCAAGTAATGCCTTAGCCGTCTCTTTCACAAAAATACATGTTAGAACAATCTGTTCATCCGTCACTCAGGGGCTGCTGGTCAGCCCCGCCAAGTAAATGAAAGGATGTACTGCTCTTACGGGTTAACTGGTATTAATTACCAAGCACCCAGTGTCAACGTAAATAACCATGGGAGTGGTCACCAGGTGGAACCACAGAGCTAGGTTGGGCTACTAGAGCTGAGGAAAGAGAGCCAGCAGATAGCCCGGATCAGGAAGGCTTCTTGAAGGATAAAGCCTGCCCTCTGGTGGGGGGGCCTGGAACACCTTACTCAAACACAATCAGACTGGCATTGTCCCTGGGCAAAGCTCTTCCCAAACTGAGTCTCTACCTCCCCTCAGTCCCACAGACTTGCTTCCTGTAGTCATGATAGGACAGGGTGGGGTAATTTGGGGAACAAAATGATCATTGTGGCCTGTGCCTCCAAGTGCCAAGTTCACCTAATCCAGTGGTTCTCAACCTTCCTAATGCCGCGACCCTTTAATACAGTTCCTCATGTTGTGGTGACCCCCAACCATAAAATGATTTTCGTGGCTACTTCATAACTGTAATTTTGCTACTGTTATGAATCGTAATGTAAATATCTGATATGCAGGATGTATTTTCATTGTTACAAATTGAACATAATTAAAGCATAGTGATTAATCACAAAAACAATATGTAATTATATATGTGTTTTCCGGTGATCTTAGGCGACCCCTGTGAAAGGGTGGTTCAACCCCCAAAGGGGTCGCGACCCACAGGTTGAGAACCGTTGGCCTAATCCCACAGTCTTGTTAGGGGAGTCTCTAAAGGGTACGTGGTTGGCCACAGATCTCACAGTATCACTAAACAAGATTTGTCCTAGGCTCCCATCTCCTGATGACCAATCCCTTGGAGATCAGTAGGGCTAGCAAGGGTGGCCCCTTTGACTAAAGCTGGAACCTCATGAGGCCAAGGGGAACAGACAACTCGGGGTCTTGACCCTTGATGGCACAAAGATTTATTCTCATTTCTCTCCTGAAGGCACTTAAAAATTACGAAGTATTAAGTGGGTGCTTAGTACTTGTTTGTAGACTAAATTTTGATAGAAGCAAGTAAAAAAGGGTGTCTAAATTTCAAAATAGAGTATAAAAGCAATGAAAGTGATATATAAAAACATGAATAAAGCCTATGGAACACACAGGAAATTGAGGAGGAAGGAGGAGAGCTCCAGGGAAAAGAAACAGTATGAGGAAAGAAAAAGAAACACAGCCAGTCATGAAATATTTAGAGGTTGGCAAAGACAGAGATACATGCGGAGGGAATTCAGCATGTTGATAAACGGGATTGCGAAGAATCCTGAAAGCCCAACTCAGGGCATGAGGTCAAGCTCACAAGGGGTTCAATTGCCTGGGTTTCAATCCCAGCTTCACCATTTACAAGCATGTGAGAACTCAGGCATGTTGCTTACCTTCTTTGGGCCTCAACTTCCCCACTTATAAAGTAGGAGCAAGAAGAGTACCTACCTTACAGGAATAAATGAGAGATTCTACATAAAATGTTGAACATAGAATCTGATACATTAGCTATTATTGTTATTGTTATTGCTGATAATACTCTCTACATAATGAGAACAAGGGAATACAGCTTTCAAGAAATAAAAATAAATAAGTTTCAAATAAAGTAGAAAGAGATGTGTTGAAGGAGCTGCTAAGATGCCCCTACCCCACTTCAGAAGACCTTGGGGTATCTGAATGGGATCTCAGAAGAACAGTTATTGGGAGGCTGAATTGTTCCCGGGGGCTGGGGATGTAATCCAGGCAAGAGATGATTATGGTTGGGACCAGGTTGGTAGGGTGAGTAGAAGTCATCTAAATCTTATGTATTCTGAAGCTAGAGCCAAAAGATGTTGCTAATGATTAGAAGTGGAATGTGAAAGGAGATGCATCCAAGATTACTCCGAGGTTTTGACCTGAGCAATTGGAAGGATGCTGAGATGAAAGATCACCTGAAATGAGGACAGCGATGGTCCAGGAGTTGTGGAGGGACGGGAGACAGGTCATTAGTTTAGCTTTGGACTTGCTGAATCTTTGGTTCCCAGACAGTAGCCTCAATTCAAACTCAATGTCTAATAATTTCTAAAATGCCCGGACTTTCCTTTCTCCCTTCCTTGGAGGAAGATGTACTGTATATGGTGATGGCAGTGCTGCAAGGTTCTCCCCTAAGGGATCTGGCCTCCTATTCCATTAAGACTTCAGGTCTGTGAACTGGCTTAGATCTGGAAATTAGCCCAAAAGCCTGAGATGCTCCCCTGTGACAATCATTCAAGATAGGCTTCTGGCCATAAGACATGGAGGTTTTCTGGTAATATGCCTCAATAATATTTCATAAGTTGCTCATCTGTTTCATTCTTAGAGACACTCTGATCAAAGATCCCCGGAAGTCAAAACATTCTGATTGTCACTTCATTCCCCTGCCTGGACTCTGGCAGTACAGCTCTGCCACTGGGCCTCTACTCCTCTAAGACTCCATCACCCCCAATGATACAGGGAACCCATCTGGGAGGTGCCTCTCCCACTAGACCCCTGCTACGGAGGACATCCGCCAGAAAAATGTTCAAAGATACTGAGGCTGCTTTCACTAATGCTTATCGAAACACCTAGGTGAGGAACTAACTTCTGAGCCTTCTTGGGGAATGTACTTGGTGGGATTAGGGAGTATAGGCAATTTCATGTGGTAAGTCTTCTCCAACGTTCTTATATTCTTAGGCATGAGACAGATTAACCGAGGAAATGCTGGCATGTCAACCTCATTGACAATATACAGATCACGTTGAGTACTAGTTTTGGTCAACCGAATGAGCAAACTATTAGTTACTTTGGCTGCAAGAGGTGACACATTAACTCTAGAATCTCTAGTAAGGGCCCTTATATTAATGAAATCAGTATGATCCCGTGTTATCTTCTTTCCTCCTTGACTCCACCCAAGATTTGCTAAATAAGGTTCTCGGAAGTGGAGTCCTGACATCTGTCTTGTTAACAAGCCCTGCAGGTAAATTTTATGTCCAGGCCACCTGGAATGGCATTTGGGAACCACGGGTCTAATCAGTGACTTGCTCCAGTCCAAGGATGAGCTCCTAGCAAGGTCAGGACCAGAACCTTGGTCTCCTGACTCCATATAGGAACATCTACTGCTCTTCCAGGTCAGCTTGACAACAAACCTCAGGGAATCTGGTCAGCATACCTGAGCCATCAGTGTGGAGATGGGTTCGAATGGTGAGCAAACCTAGGCTGCACATGCTCGGTGCTGCCGGCACTGTGGTGAAGGTGACCCTCGTTTGGAGAGAATGGTGTGTTTCCTCCTGGTGTATTTTGGTGTAAGTGACTGAAAAATCAACCCAACAGGGTTAAGCTAAAAGGAAATGTATTTATCCAACTGTGAGGAGCATGTATAGTTCTGCTTCAGACATGACTAGATACAGAGACCCCACCCCTCAGGGTTGGTTTTCACTCTCTCCTCTCTGTTGACACAGTTCTGCAGCAGGCTGTCCTCTCAACGCTCTTTATTCCCAGGTTCTTGCACAGCAAGGACGAGAGAAGCTTTTTCTCAGAGGTCCCAGCAAGCCTCATGGGCTATCATTTGAGTTGCATGTTCATCTTTAAATGAAGTAGTGGAGCCCTGCTGGCGTGGCTCAGCAGTTGAGCGTTGACCTAGGAACCAGGAGGTCATGGTTCAATTCCCGGTCAGGACATATGCCCAGGTTGTGGGCTCAATCCTCAGTGTGGGGTGTAATGTTTCTATCTTTCTTTTCCTTTCTCTCTGAAATCAATAATTTTAAAAATATACATTTAAAATATAAATAAAATAAATTAAGTAGTGGGGAAAAAATAAATGAAGTAGTGGGACCAGAGAATTGTGATAGGCTTTTGACCCAGGCCTAGATCAAGTGCCCCACTCGGAGTCAACTTACCTCACTCTGGGAGCACAAGGTGGCCAAGGTCAGGGTAAAATGCCAGAAGAAAGGGGAGCATTGCTGAATGGCAGAACTGCAGGTGTGCAGTGTGGAACGATGGGGTAGCTGGCAATGACTGTGAAGAAGGTGACAGTTCGAATCCAGGGGTAGGATCCAGGTGCTAGTTATAATTCTGTGATGATGTCAGGAATGGTGGTTATAATACCACCGTTGCCCACCCCTTAACCTCCACCTTCTGTGGGAATTGCCCTCCTCACATACAAAAGTGTAGGTCCCCACATTCAGGTAGCTTCAGTGTGATACAACACCTCTATGGCCATAGCTCAGTGCCACCCTTAGAACTTGCTAAAAGGACTGCTGCCCTTTAAATGGCCCCCTGCCGAAACCGGTTTGGCTCAGTGGATAGAGCGTCGGCCTGCGGACTGAAAGGTCCCAGGTTCGATTCCGGTCAAGGGCATGTACCTGGGTTGCGGGCATATCTCCAGTAGGAGATGTGCAGGAGGCAGCTGATCGATGTTTCTCTCTCATCGATGTTTCTAACTCTCTATCTCTCTCCCTTCCTCTCTGTAAAAAATCAATAAAATATATTTTTTTTAAAAAATGGCCCCTAATATACAAAACACCCCAAAAGTCATTTATTGAAGACCACATGGACACCTGTGACTCGGGCCCCAGTGCTCAAAACTGCCCTGTATAAGCCGTACCCTCAACACCTGCTCTCAGACCTAACACTGTTCAGCCCCAGCCAAACAAACACGTCTCCCCATCTCTTGCCCTATATCCTTGAAATAAGATGACTGCATACAAATGTCATGAAGGTTCGCCTTCATGCAGACAGCCACTGTGTGGAGTGCGGGGAAGACTCAGTGGTGAAGGCACTTAGGTAAGAGAAACGACAAATTAATTAATTTGTCAAATCCTTCTTCTCAGAGAGCATGAATGCCATAGATTGAGGCACAAGGAACTATTGTTCCCCAGCAAGTGCCGAGTGTCCATTTTCTTGCTTCATTTCATGTTCCAATGTGCAGCATAGCATTTGCAATAGTAGCAGGTGATGGCTGAGGATCATGCTGCATTATTAAACAATATATTTTATTTTAAAATTTGTAACTTCAGGTGCAATATGCAAGAAGCATGGTGCCAATTGCTTTAGGAGATGGTGAAAATGGTGAGATAAGAAGTAGGGATTTACATGATGCCATTAAAATATATTGAAATATTTTCTGTTGTTAATGATAACTTATCATATACACCCCATTTAAATGTTTGAACATGTTATGTAACATTCATAGTTCATCTCTAATGTGAATATTGCTTTAAGAATTTTATTTTCCATTCTAGTTGCTACCACCTCAGCAGAGTAAAGTTTCACTACACTGAAATTTTAAAAAACTAAAAATAAGCCCAAACCAGTTTGGCTCAGTGGATAGAGCGTTGGCCTGTGAACTCAAAAGTCCCAGGTTCGATTCCGGTCAAGGGCACATGCCTGGGTTGTAGGCTCGATCCCCAGTGGGGGACTTGCAGGAGGCAGCCGATCCATGATTCTCTCTCATCATGGATGTTTCTATCTCTCTCTCCCTCTTCCTTCCTCTCTGAAATCAATAAGAATATATCTTAAAAAATAAATAAAATAAAAACAAAAAAAACTGAAAATAAAAAAACACACAGACTGAAGAGAGGTTATTTAATTAGGCATTTCTATCAGTAGAATACAAATTATGTGAAGCCTTAATTATAGGAAAGAATTTCAGCCACAACAATTGCCTGGCTCCACTTCTCCCTCTGACAGTTAGCAATTTTGCTGAAATCAAGGAAGAAAAATAGATTTGATGAGATAATGATGTAGTCATTTATGAATTATTCACATCTTTATTTTCTTACTCATTCAACATTGTTGGTCCTTTAATAAAACACCCATGTGTGCTTAATAATAAGTAGGTTGAGTCATCTTTGGTATTTTGACGACTTTCTGTGTGTGAAAAAGCTAAACATTTTTCAGCACCTCAATATGAAAGTGTAGCTGTCAAGACAGGAGGAAGACTCCTTGCCCCTGCATTCCAGGAAAAATCCTCGTGTCTTCTCCAGATGTTTCCCTGTTTTACTAAGTCTAGATTGGATGTTTTTTGTTCCTTGTACTCAATCTAAAGGCACGTTGATGAAGACAGTGGTGGAAAGTGGAGATGATGGCGATGACGAAGATGTGGTGACAGAGGTGTAGGTGACAAGGACTGGAGCGAGGACTGCATTGAGGTTACTCTTGTTCCAAACCTTGCTTCCATCCAGCACGGGGAGCCAACAGAGCAAGCAAGGCAGGAAGGGCAGCGGGTAGTGAGAGGGGGCTTGCTCCTGCCAGGCCTGTGGTACAGTCGAGGCGGCAGGTGATTCATTGGCTAAGAGCCAAGCCCGGAGTCCCAGCGGCCCTCGGTGAGTCACTCCACCCTTCTCTGCCTGTTTCCTCACCCACCTCACGTAGAATTTTGTCAGAAGTGAGTGAGGTACTGAGCAGAACGCGCTTAGCAAAGTGCCTAGCACACAGTAAGCAAGAGATGTAGTTGGTTTTGTTATTGAAACACTAGAAAGCCTATCTATTTTTTAAATCTGTTTCAATGATTTTTTTAGAGAGAGAAAGGGAGAGGAACAGAGAGATAGAAATATCCATCAGAGAGAAACAACATCTATCGGCTGCCTCCTGCATGCCCACCCCTGGGGACTGAGCCCACAGCCCGGGCATGTGCCCTGACCTGGGAATCGAACCAGCAACTTCTCGGTTCATGGGACAACGTTCAACCTCTGAGCCACACCAGCTGGGCAGCCCTATCTATTTTATTCATACTGTTCACTAGGTGCTCAGGGGAAAAATGGTTAATGACATCTGCCTCTTCTCCACCCCACAGCCCCTCCTCTCTCTGGCCACCCCTGTCCCTCCCCGCTCCCCCAGTGGCTACTGGGCAGTGGGTGCTGGGCACCTGGCTCTGCCCCAGGCCGCCCCTCAGAGGGAGAGTGGAGCCAGGCTATTGTTGCAGCTGAAATTCTTTCCGAAACGGAAAGCCCTGGCTGAGAGGATGGCTGTTCTAATCTCTCAGGAGACACACACATGGCCAGCGAGGGGCTCCTCCTCAGGCCCTGGGGCAGCACAGAAGCCCAGCGCTGAGCCCCTCCCTCTCTCTGAACCGCTGGCCTTGAGCCCCCTTCTCTCATTCGGAGCCTTTTCTCAGGCTCCCCATCGCCTCACTGAACTCATCTCCTCACAAACCCCTCCCTTCTCTGTACCCCATCTTCTCTCTAATCCCTCCTGAGCCCCTACCCCAGCAGCGCCTTCCCAGCCTCTTGCCCTCACTGACAGCCTGGCTCCTGCTGTCCCCGCTAGGCCTATTGCTCTCACTATCCCTCCCACAATTCCCCTACCCTCTGCCCTCCAACCCCCCAAAGCCCCACCCTTATCCCACCCCCATGATACCCCCATCAGAAATCCTTTCCAGGCCCAGATACCCTCTCCTCTTTGAAAGCTTCCCTCCTCACCCGACAGAGTAAATACCCGCGCCCCATGTCACCGCAGCACTGCTCTCACTTGAGTTGTGATCAGTCCTTCACACCTCTGCCCGCCCCACCTCCACCCCCAAGCTGGCTGAGCTCCCTGGGAACAAAACCCATCTGCTGACCCCAGGCCACAGAGCTGTATTCAAAATGATTTGTTGCCGAAACCGGTTTGGCTCAGTGGATAGAGCGTCGGCCTGCAGACTGAAAGGTCCCAGGTTCGATTCCGGTCAAGGGCATGTACCTGGGTTGTGGGCATATCCCCAGTAGGAGGTGTGCAGGAGGCAGCTGATCGATGTTTCTAACTCTCTATCTCTCTCCCTTCCTCTCTGTAAAAAATCAATAAAATATATTTTAAAAAAAACAAAAACAAAATGATTTGTTGACAGCAGCTGAGAGTGAGACTGTGGGAATAGAAAAAAAAGTTTAAAAAGATTTAGGCCAGAATTGTCCAGAAGGTGTTGGTGGAGGGCAAGAGCTAAGAGTCAGATACATCTAACATTGTTTTTAGCATTTTTTCTTTATTTAAAAATTTTTTTTATTGATTTCAGAGAGGAAGAGAGAGGGAGAGAGAGACAGAAACATCAATGATGAGAGAGATTCATTGATCAGCTGCCTCCTGCACGCCCCAGACTGGGGATTGAGCCCGCAAGCTGGGCATGTGCCCCGGCCGGGAATCGAACCATGACCTCCTAGTTCATAGGTTGACATTAACCTCTGAGCCACGCTGGCCCGGCTCATCGAACGTTTTGAGCCCCTGAAGCGCCAGGTGCTTTCCCTTCTCTGCCATTCTGCACGGAAGGAAATTCAGAGCGGTTCAGTTCTTGCTCAAGGCCACACAGGATTAGAACCAAAGGTGGGCAGAGGTGTGGATGGCAATGGCAAGGGTGGCTGACTGGTGAGCGGGTTGACACGTTTCTCCTCTGTGACAATGTGGGTCTGGGGTCTGAGCTGGATCTGAAGGGCCTCCCTGACCCACCAACCTCTCCTAGAAGGAGCCAGTTCTGACTCAGGCCTCTTCCCATGGATCCTCAGAGTGATTCGGGAATGAGCTCCAAAACAGGAAGGAAACATCTCTCAGATTTGCCCCCCCCCCTTCCCATCCCCCTCCGCCCCAGGCCCTGGCTCTAGGGCCGGAAGGAGCCACTTTAAGGATCTCCCTGGGGAACCATGACCAGAAAGACAGATGATCCGGTCACAGCCAGTGTGGCCAAGACAGGCCAGCAGGCCGCTGCAGCTCCACCTCCTTACCCCCCATCTCCGGCTCACTCTTTCAAGCCTGTCTCACCAGGAAGCCAACCAATTTGACCTTTCCACCAGGACCCATGATAGAGGGTCAGTGCGCCCTGGCATCCCGGACAGAGTGCTGTGGCCCCTCAGAGAACTCCTGAAAGACTCCTTGACCACCCTCCCCCTGGGGCTCCTGAGGGCAGAGCGGCTCTCCCCCCTCGGCCTGGAGACCCTCAGGGTTGAGTGGGTGCCTCCCCCGACCCCTGACAGAACACTCAGGCTGGGAGATGGGAGACGGGTCACTTCTAGTCACCTCATCAGACTCGGGGCTGCCCCAGGGCAGCACCTGCGTCCCCCATTCTGTCGTCCAGCATCTGCCTTTGGTCCCTGGAAAAGAGAAGAGAAAGGGGCCTCCTGCCCTTCTCCCCAACCCGGATGCTCCTTTAAGACCAAAGGGATGGGGGTGGTATCAGGAGTCAGACACACAGCCCCATCCTCCCCCTCCCTCACAGGCCAGGTTTCCTGCCATTGACAGCATCCCAGCTGGGCCCTGCCCAGCCTCCAAGCTTAACCCCTTCGTGACCAGATCTCAGGACTACTTCATCTATAAAATTAGGAGATGAAAGTACCCATTTCATTTGGTTGTTCTGAGGATTAAATGTGCTAATCATTTGTTTGAAATACACAGAATAGTGCCTAGTATTTACTGATCTCTCAATAAAAGTCAACTATTATTCCTAATTGTGTGAGCTTGGATCAGTCATTTCCCCTCTCTGAGAGGCAGTCTCTTCCGCTGTCAAATGGGAAGAATAATAAAACCTACCCGCCTAACATTGTCCTGGGGATGGACTGTGATAAAGTACATGGAAGCATTTTGTACAGTAACAACACCATATGAAACTATCATGGACAAAATAATAATAATCCTAACTAGGTAATAAAAATCTCTTACCAGGAGGTGGGCCTTCTGGTTTTCAGACCCATTATCTTACTTGACAGGCAGAGGGTGCAGTGGCAGGAGTGGATTTGGGGTTGGGCTTGGGCAAGCCTCTCCCCTCTCCGATCCAGTTTCCTTACCCTGCTGGTCACGCTGTCTAGGGTCCTTGGGAGGGACAAAGGAGATTGGAGAGCACAGGGGTGAATGTGCTTTGCAGGGGCCAGGTAGAGGAGGGCAAGCCCCTTGGCAGGGAAATTGTCTTTGAACTCTGGGCACTATAGAGTTTACCTGCGGGGGAGTGGGACGGAGCCCTCCTGGCACCAGCACTGTGGGGACTGGGCTCCTCTTCACAAGAAACCGTGCCAGCTCTAGAAGTTCCCAAGTTGGGGCAGAGGAGAAAGGAGGCCAAAGGACCTAGACTTGACCTCAAACCATCCCTTCATCTTCCTCTTCCCAGTCAATCCCCGTTGCCATCGGAGGACTTTGGGCACAGGCACCTCCAATGGGCTCCCAGGTGACCTTCACGCCAAGACTTGCTGGGACAGGCTCACCCTGAACGTCCGAAGCACCACTGCCCCACCCTCGGGCTGCAGATTGCTGGCCTCACCCATGGAGAGCAGCTTGATGCCCACACCTGGGCCAGGACAGGTCTCAGCCTGCTACTGAGCGGGAAGGCACAGTTACCAGAACGCTGCTCTGCCTTCCTATTCCAACCAAAGGATTTGCCAAGGCCCAGAGCAGGCTGACCCCACGTGAACAGCATGTCCCCACCCCAAGCCTCTGAAGGAAGCCTGGGAATCAGGAGAGCTTGCTTGGGGTCCTGGCTGTACCCCAAGCTCACTGTGCCTCCAGCCAAATCGCTTAACCTATCAGGGCCAGTGTGACCACCTATAAAATAAAGGAGCTGGGCCCGCTCCATAGGCCTCACCAACACAGACTGTGACCAGGAAGGAGTTAATGGAGGCCAGGCGCTGGGTCAGGAAGGCGAGGGTTAATCTGGGGGGGGGGGGGGTGGCGAGGGTGGAGGCTCTCTCAGCTTTTCCTGTGGAGAGTGAGGTTTGGCTGCCACCAAAGTTACTTCTAGTCCCTGCTGTCCCTCCTGCCCTCAGTCTGGACCTGCCTTCGGACCCCTGCATTCAGCCTCCCCACACAGAGGTGAGTGCATCCCGAGCCCAGTGCTCAGATGGGGGGGGGGGGGCACCCAGGGACCCAAAGGCGGGCAGCCTGGCTCCAAGCAAATGAGCACAGTTCCCCAGCCCTCATTGGGAGCAGAAGCCCTGGACAAAGTTCGGACCACTAACCCCAGGACTGGGAGAAAGTGGGCGAAGGGATGTCTGCCAGGCATCTAGGGAGGGACGTCTGCGGTTGGGCAAGGCCAGCCCCGCAGGCAGGGAAGAGGCAGTGGACGGCAGCCTATTTTGGTCCCTGTGTTTAGGGACTTTTTATAGCCTCTGCACTTGGGGCTGGGAAGAGGCGGAGGGGCTGAGGGGATGTGAGGGTATCCATGAGGTCAGATAAGTGCAATGCCCTCCTGAGACCTTGGAATCTGACCCATTGTCTGGGATAGTCCTTCGGAGCCAGGAAGAGAGGCACTGTCAGCCTCTCCTGCTTCCTGGGATCCCAGTCACCTACGGACTGATTTACTAGACACTGGCAGTGTGTATGAGTGTGTGTGTGTGTGTGTGTGTATGAGTGTGTGTGTGTGTGTGTGTGTGTGTGTGTGTGTGTGTGTGTGTGTGTGTATGAGTATGTGTGTGTGTGTGTAAAGCTGAACAAGTTGCACTGGGGTGAGTGGGGTTGGCAGGGTCTCTGCCTCATGGCTCATCACCAGGGCTCCCCTCCCCCCATCCCTGACAAGTTCTATTGCTTTGCTGCCTCCAGACTTGAGGTCCTCTAAGCCCCCAGAACTGATGTGTCCCTCTCAGCTGAATGGAGGATGGAGGGCATAAGGGGGCAGGGATGGGGTGGGGTGTGCTGAGCTGTGTGGGTGGCCCATTCTGTGGCTGCCAAGGAAACTGTCAACCTTTGATTTACAGCCCCTCCGGCCCCTTTCCCTGCAGAGGGAGGTGGAGGAGAAGGGTCATGGGGTCTCAGGATGAGGAGGAGGCAGGGACCCTGAGGGCAGGTTTCTAGGAGTGCAGGTTTGGGGAAGAATCAATGGCAGGAACATTTTAAATGAGGCAAGGGGCCCATCTCTAAGGGAAATTGCTTGGTTGTATATCAGCGGGAATACAAGAAAGAAAAAAAGGGATGTTCTGACAGGCAAGTGAGAGATCCAATCTGAACCAGTTCTGGAATGCAAGGCAAGAGACCTAGTTCCAGTCCGAGGCCCTCGTTCTCAGTAAGCCCTGAGCAAGCCCCCTCCTCCCTGGGCCAGGGTCACATTCTACAGAATGGAAATGCAGAGGTAGGTAAGGTGATATTTACTGTTGGGCATGCTGGGATTCCCTTGGCAGGAGCACAGAGTGGGTGGGTAGCAGGCAGCCAGCTGACATGACCTGGTGACCACCGCCCTCTCCTTCTCAATGGCCCTCCTGGGCCTGGGCAGGGCAGTTGGCCGCAATTACGGGAGACTCCTACACTGTGGTTATATCCCTGACCTCTGTGCTTGGGGGTGGGAAGGGTGGGCCCCCCTGGAGCCAGCCTATGGCTGCGAAGCGTCCTTGTCTTGGACTCCAAGTTGCTGGTTTGGGAAGAGGTATTTTTTCCGGTCGAGGCCACTTTCGGGAATTGGGCCGGGACCGGCCCCATTTCCTTTCCCAAGTGTCCTGCTTGCTGATGCCTGCTTGGCATGGTCCTGTGCCCAGATCGGGGCAACCTCCATGTGGCATAGGGAGCCCCTGCCCCATGTCTTTGAGGAATGGAGGTAAGGGACAGCCAGAGCCTCTGCCCCCTAGACAGGGCACCGGGGCCTTGGATGGGGGAGGAGTGACTGGCTGATCCTATTCCCAGGAATGCCTGCAGGAATATCTACTCTCCCCCTGACCATTCCTCTTTCCCTGCAGGTCCCAGGAAGCCCCAGCCAGCTGCTCTCAGCAACTCACTAGCTGCCTAACTGCGGTGGCTTATGGGGCACTGTCCCGCCCAGCTCTGCTAAGATGCTCCTAGCCTCTCCCTCCACCCCATCCAGGGCACGGACCCCCAGCGCGGTGGAGAGGCTGGAGGCCGACAAAGCTAAGTATGTCAAGACGCACCAGGTGATAGCGCGACGCCAGGAGCCCGCCCTGCGCGGGGGTCCGGGGCCGCTCATGCCGCACCCCTGCAATGAGCTGGGGGCCCCTGCATCTCCCAGGACGCCCAGGCCGGCCCGCCGGGGTAGCGGCAGGCGGCTGCCAAGGCCGGACTCCCTCATCTTCTACCGCCAGAAGCGGGACTGCAAGGCTTTGGTGAACAAAGAGAACGCCAAGGGCCAGGGGCTGGTGCGACGCCTCTTCCTGGGCACCCCCCGAGACGCCTCCTCGAGCAGCCCGGGCCCAACGGAGCGACCTGCGGCTACAGGAGGTTGGACCGCACCCCAAGAGGCCCCGGAAGCGGCGGGCAAGCGGGCGCTGTGCCCCACGTGCTCGCTGCCCCTGTCGGAAAAGGAGCGCTTCTTCAACTACTGCGGCCTGGAACGCGCGCTGGTGGAGGTGCTGGGTGCCGAGCGCTTCTCTCCGCAGAGCTGGGGCGCGGACGCCAGCCCCCAGCCCGGAACGTCGCCGCCGCCTGGCTCCGGGGACACCAGCGACTGGACATCCAGCGATGGTGGCGCGGATCGCTCAGATCACGCAGGCGGCGGCGGCGGCGGCGACTCGGAGGCAGCGGGATCGGCGCGGGACGGGCGCCCCCCGGTGTCGGTGGTGGAGCGCAACGCGCGCGTCATCCAGTGGTTGTACGGCTGCCAGCGCGCCCGCAGCCCGCCGCGCGAGTCTGCAGTGTGACCGCGGCCGCTCGGGAGCGGGCTCCCGAGGAGTCTGGTATCTGGGGAAGGGCAGGGGGTGAGCGCTGGGCTGGACCCGGGCGCGGGCAGGGACGCCCTGCCTCTGGCGCGCAGGTGGCCTTTTGGCGAGCCCCTCCTCCCCGCTCTGGATCTTGGCTTCCCCAAGGAACCGTGGGGGGCGTGGGACGAGATGATTCCTAAGGCCCTTCCCAGTGCGGACGGCGGAGGCGGAGGAGGCCTCCGCGTGGCCCCGGTGGAGGCCGGGTCTGGGGAATGAGATTGGGCTGAGAATTCAGGGAACCTGCTGAATAAAGGCAAAACGTTAAGCGAGTCGTGAGATCGATGTTCAGGAAGGGGGCGGCGCGGGTTTGCGGGTGTGTTTTGCGAGGGTTTTGGAGTATGGGTGCAAGGCTGACTGTGTGACTCTCCCTGGGCGAGCACTTTCCCTCTCTGGACTGCAGGTGCACCCCTCGGTGATCATAATATTTTTGAAGTAGTTGTAAAGCTCATGGCAATGTTCCCCGCACATAGAAGCGCTCAATGAAGGCAAGCTGCTATAACCACTACCGAATTAGTACCTACTCACACTACTCATTTCCTCCACGACCCCCAGGTCGGTCCACACTACTGCGGGGGAGAAAGAATAGAGAGTTTAGGGGGTTTCTGGGGAGGGCCTGCTTTAGAAATCTGGGGGCCACCCGTGCCTGAAAGGTCCCCATTCCTGGAGTTTTACTGCCTGCTTTTGGTTGCAAGGTATGAAGGGCTGGAGCCGAATTGAGGATAATAAAGGCAAGGACCCTCCAAACAAGGATTTTGCCAACCTGCAGCCTCACATCCTGCCCTTTCCCTCAAAGACCACCAGGTCACCTGTCTTCCTCACACGTTTGCATCTTTAAGTCTTGGTTCACGGTCCGCCCTTTGCCTGGGTTACCCTTCCCTTTCTCTCCACTCATCCTTCTAAGATTGGATATGTTCATTCTCCCTCAGGAATTCCTGAGCTCTCCAGTCGGCCTCACCTCTGAGCTCCCAAGTACAGCCTTGTATTTTGAGCCTCGATTTGTCACCTTGTGTGGGACCCGCTGATAGTCTGACTTCTCTTGTTAGTCTGTGGCCTCCTAGTACAAGGACAAAGCACATAGTAGGACCACAGACAACGTTTGCCAAATTAGAGGAGGCTGGGCAGAGCGATGGAGCCTGTCCTCAGGGGTTCCCCAGCTTCTTGGAAAGTTGTACCCTAACTCTAACACAATCTATCCTGATACCCTGGCTGTCCCTGGTCATTTTCTCCCAGTATGTTTGTGGGATAAGGAAGAATTCCTCCAGCCGGACCCCCACCCTGAGGCTGCCCACCAAAAAGCAGCCTTCCCGACTGTCCAGACAAAAAAACACGCGGTGAAACGGGCTGTGGGACCAGGGTTTTTATGTTGGAAAGGAGGCGTGGGCGCCCAGTTCGGCCGTCCGGCTAGTCACCTTTGGGCGCAGCCTTCGCCCTCATCTCGGCCAGTTTGTGGGTCAGGAAGCCCCACTTGAAGTCGGCCGCCGCGTCGGTCCCCCGCGGTTCGGGTTGCTCCGCGGCCTCCTCCGTGGCCTCCTCCCCGGCTTCGGGGTCCCGCTCCGGGGCGGGCTCGGCGCCGCGCAGCATGGACGCCGCCGCCGCCTGCTGCTGCTGCCACCTGCTGGCGAACGCGTCCCAGAACCCGAGCCCCCGGGGCTGGGGCTCCGCCGCCGCCTCCGCCGCCGCCGCCGCCGCCCGCGCGGAGGCCTGCGCCGCCAGCGGGCTGCGAGAGAGCGACGGATCAGAGGGTCAGAGGCGGGGCTGGAGGCCCGGCGGGGGGCGAAGAAGAGGAGGCGGGTCAGGCACCGCCGACGGAGCCAGGGGAGCCCGGGGATTTCTGCGGACTTGGGGGGCGGAGGGGCGGAAGACACGGGGCAGGTCAGGATGTGGAGGCAGGGGGAGGGCTCAGACGTGCGGGGGAGCGGGGCTGGGTGGGACAGGGTGTAGGGATTAGGAAAGTGACTTGGGGCGAGGCCAGCGTAGGAAAGCCGGAGAGAGGCGCCAGGTCCGGGAGGATGGGGACGGTGCCCTGCGAAAGGGCAGGACCAAGGATTCCAGCGAGTGGCTCGGGACCGGGAAGGGCGAGATCCCGGGAAAGGAACGGGTTCAGGAGGCGGTGGTCAGGAAAGCCGGGGGGGGGGGGGGGGGTCCTGGGAAAGAAGCGGGGTGGGGACTGGGGTCCGGTTCTGGGATGGGAGTCAAGGGCGACCAGAAAAATGAGGGGACACGGGAGAAGGACGGGTGGAGAGGCCCCTAGGGAAGGAGAAAGGTCTAAATCAGAGGCTCAGGGGAGGGGGGACTTTGGAGGTAGCCGGGAAATGTGGGGGAAGAGCAATCGAGGAGCGGTGGTGCGGCTTGAGGTGGGATCTCAGGTCTGAGGGGAGCCCCTACCAGAGCTGGGAAGCAGAGGAGGTAAGTGTGGGGACAAGAGAGGGGTGGGCCAGGGGCCCTAGCGGAGAAAGGAATATGGGAGTGTCAAAGAGAGGGGGGGAATGGGACTGGGCTGGAGGAAGGGGCAGAGATGGAGGGTGTGCCCGAGATAGAGCTAGGAGGAAGACTGAGGCCCTGGGTCCTGCCCCCTAACCCGCCGGCATCCTAGATCTACAAGGCTGGCTGCTAAACTAGTGTGCCCCAGATCCTTTCCACTTGCTGAAATCTAGATCCCAGGCCTCAGCCCACACCTATTGAAGCAGAATCTTTGAAGAGTCTGGGAAATGGTGTTTGTCATAAGTACCCTGGGAGGATGAGTTTAGACCCGTATTTGGGAATCACTGGTCTGGATCACCCTCTGTTCCAAACATCCAAAGGTTCTCTGCTCAGCTCCCTGATTCTAGGGAGAGGACCCCTCCCACGTGGATGGAGAGAGAGCACCCATAATACCTTCTAGCACCTCAATCCCAACATTTGGTAAATTCCTCCTGTAATCTACCCTAATCTCCCAGATATGCTGATTTGGCCTCTTTCCTGCTAAGAGAAACAGAAAGAGCAGAGGCTGGCCCATCCCAACCCTCCGTGGCCAGAAAGACAAACTGACCATATGGAAAGGCCGTGGACAAGGCGACCCCAGGCCCATCCCTGAGCCTCCCCCTCCCCCTCACACACACACACATACTGGTCAGCACAGGACTCTGGTGGCAGCAGCTTATCTTCATCTTCTTTGTTAAACAGAGATGACATTGTCAGCCAACCTTTCACTCCGACTCCCTGAACCTGGGAGGAAGGGCCTGGGAGTCATTGAGGGGCCACAGCACCACCTCCCAGGACTCCACAGCAGCCTCTTGCAGGCTCCCCAGGGCCGGGTTGGAAGGAGGGAGAACTCACCTGGCGGACCAGCTGTGACATGGGGTTGAAGGCCTCTGAGGTCGGTTCTGCTGTCTCAGACTCCACTAAAGCTGGGTTCTCCCTCTGAGACACAAGACCCCCCACCCAGCATGAGAGAGGCCCCAAAGGCATAGGAACTCCCTCCCCCACTGCTAGCCTGGTACACACAGACCAGGCACCCCAAATTCCACAGAACTAAACATACACCTAGTCTTCTCACACCCTTCCCAGATGCATAAACGTATTCCTCTAAACCAGTGGTCGGCAAACTATGGCTCACGAGCCACTTGCGGCTCTTTGGCTCCTTGAGTGTGGCTCTTCCACAAAATACCACGTGCGGGCGCGCATGTACAGTGCGATTGAAACTTCGTGGCCCATGCACAGAAGTCGGTATTTTGTGGAAGAGCCACACTCAAGGGGCCCAAGAGCCGCATGTGGCTTGCGAGCCGCAGTTTGCAGGCCACTGCTCTAAACAAAGCTACCAGTCACATACATTACCTGTACAGAAAAATTCCTCCACAAACACATATGTGCCCACCTACAGACACGTCCATATATACCCAAAAAACATGTGGACATGGGCATGCACACTGATGTAGACACACCTGTGCAGGAGCATGCCTCCACATGGCTATAGCTCTTCCCCTCTACATGGCTATGTGCACTTGAGGCACTTATACAAGGGCACATACACAGTTATACCATTCACATTTGTGCACCTGTATAACTGCAGACAGCTGCACAGAGGCCCACCCACAGCACACATACCTTTCCACCCATCCCCAGACACCAAGATATAGATGTACACACAACACACACAAACAGAACACCTGCCAAACCTGCACAGAGCTAGGCAGGCATAGACTTCTGCCCAAATGTACACATCTGAAAATACCTATACCTAGTTCACACCTGCACATACACCTTCCCTGGGGATACCACACAGACACCAATCCTGACACTGACCCACAAATACTTCCACACATGCCCAGCCCTGTCTAGACATTCACTAATTCACATACACACATACCACAGACCGTGTTCCTGGCCCTGCCATGTCTATTTGTGCAATTGCCACTTATCACAGCCGCTAGATGTAAGACTGTTTCAGAGCCTTTTCAGTTTGTTTGTTTTTTTAACGTCAGGATAAACATGGTCCAAGTGTGGCTCTGATCTGATGCTGTCAGTGACCCTCAGAATAAAAGTGTCACTGTTCCTACCTCCGGTACCAGGGGGCTCCACTTCTGTTCCGCTCTGCCCAGTAGTAAGTAAGCTGAGTGTACCTGTGTGGCCACTGCACACTGGACCTAGAAGGATCTTCTCCCTGTGGCAATCCTGGAGACCCATGGATATGGTGACCGCTCCCCCAAGGTCCCCCAAGTCTTTTCTTCTTGAACCTCCTGTCTTTCTGACCCTGTGCCATGCCATTGTCATCCTTCAGTGGGCTGATGACTTCTGCACAAATGTACCCCGCCCTCTCATTCTCTCTAGCCTGCCCCTTGCCCTTCTCTGTACCTTTCACTCCTGCTTCCCCTCTGCCCCTGCCCCACCCAGCAAACATGGATGGTACTCACCTCCTCTGCCAGATCCTCCTCAGGTTCCCCACTCAGGGTCTGTAGCACTTTGGATTTGTAGGTTTTCCAGAAGGCCTGGCTCATAGCTGCAGGGGAAACGGGCCTGGTGCCCAGGTACAGGAGGCAGTGGCTCAGAGGGCATCCAGTGGGTCTGGCTTAGGAACTTGGTGAGACCGAGAGCCTGTCCCAGGGATCTGGTGACTTCATTAAAGATGCACCAGCTTCCCCAGCTGGCACGGTGCCCGGCAAGTGAACAGATCCAAAGGAGTCTAGGGTGGGGGTGGGACAGAGCGGGCTTCTGCCACCTCGGCCCCTTGCCGTGACCCACATTGGCCAAGAATAATAGCGACATCTCTCCCCACAGAGGCCTCCTTCCCAGGAGTACTTGAATTTGATCTCTTGGAATGGCTCCAGAAAAGTCCTCTTCCTTTCACAAAGTCCATTTCCAAAGTCCTTGTCCCCCGGACCCACATTGGCGCCCCGGTGACTATAGCCATAACTGCTGCCCTCAGCAGGGCCCTGCCCTCTGTCCCCACTTAGCCTCTGTGAATTGGAGTGGGAAGGTCCCAAGTCCCCCAGTCAGTGCCCTGGGCTTACATTTCACTGCTTTGTCTGGGCTGGAAACTGATTCCTCTCCCCAGGGATGCACGTGCCTGTCTCCCTGTTTCCTGGCAACAGGTTCCAAAGAGCTGGAGCCCCTGAATTATTGCTGAGCTCCTCTGGTCGGCCTGGAAGGCATCAGGCCCAGGTGAGTGGGAAAAGGCTTCTCGGCCCTCTCCCTATTCTGAGCACACAACACCTAGGCTGTATCTCTCTCTGCCTTTGTTGCCAGCCCACACAGGGCAGTCCAGGGCTCAGAGATGGGAGGCCCGCCTGTGAGCACCTCTTCTTGTGGAAGGAGCTGATCGCTCTTAAGTCTGACACTGCGTGAGCACTGTGATCTCTGGGGAGGAACCCCCCTTCCAGTCTCCCATGTGGATTTGTCTGGGGTGGGGGTGGGGGGTGGATAAGGAATGGACACCGGAGGCAGTAACTGAGGAGCAGTGAGAGGGGCAAGGATTTGTCAGGGAATGGAGGTATCTCGGGAAGCCTTATGGGGACCAGAATCCCAAACTTATTCAATTTATTCACATCACAGATATTTTTCAGTGCCTCCCGGAGATATTTAAAACATGCCCATCCGCCCTAACCGGTTTGGCTCAGTGGATAGAGCCTCGGCCTGCGGACTGAAAGGTCCCAGGTTCGATTCCGGCCAAGGGAATGTATCTTGGTTGCGGGCACATGGGGGGGGGGGGGGGGGAGTGGTGCAGGAGGCAGCTGATCGATGTTTCTCTCTCATAGATATTTCTGACTCTCTGTCCCTCTCCTTTCCTCTCTGTGAAAAATCAATAAAATATATTTTAAAAAACCAAAAACAAAACATGCCCATCCTCCACCGCGGAGTCTAAGATGTGGGAACCAGGGAGGAGAGACGGGGCCAGAGGATAGCGCTGAGAGGTGGTGCAAGGAGGGGTAGGCAGGGCAGCGGGACGCCCAGGAACCCCCCAAGGGCATGCACCACCCCACCCCTCTCCAGCGGCACCCGCCAGGCCTCCTGCGCCCTCTGGTTGGGACACTCCCTTGGCCTCTGCCCCGGGCTCCGTCACTGACACACTTGGCCGCCTGGGGTCGCTCAAGGAGCGGTCCGCGCCAGTGACGTCATCAGCGGCAGTCCGTCCGAGCCGGCCCGCCCCGGGCGTCATGTGACGTCATTTAGAGTCCGGAAGCGCGCGCGCACGTGAGCTTCCTCCTCGGCGCCGGCCTCGGGCTCCGCTGCCGCCGGCCATGGGTCGCTCCCGCCGGACGGGCGCGCACCGGGCGCACTCCCTGGCCCGCCAGATGAAGGCGAAGCGGCGGCGGCCGGACCTGGATGAGATCCACCGCGAGCTGCGGCCCCAGGTTCTCCCACGGCCCCGGCCGGACGCGGGTGCCCAGCCAGACCCGGACCTGCCGGGGGGCGGCCTGCATCGCTGCCTGGCCTGCTCGTAAGTCCCGCGGGCCTCCTCGGGAGGAGTAGGGTCCGTGCTCTGGGCCGGGGCTGTGGGGTCCGGTCCCCCCCGGGCGCGCGGGGTCTGCGGGCCTCCTGTCCCTTCCGACTCGAAGTGAATGGGCGGTGGTCAGGGAGTTAGACGTCCCCGAGAGACATCCGGTACCTGCTCACCCTCCTTTACCCGCACCCCTGTAGGAGGTACTTCATCGACTCCGCCAACCTGAAGACCCACCTCCGATCCAAAGACCACAAGAAAAGGTATGGAGGAGTAAGGCGGGGGCCGAGGATGGGTGTCTGGTTGACAGGGCGCCCATCTGGCAGCTCCCACCTCCTTTTTCCTCTCCCCCAGGCTAAAGCAGCTGAGCGTGGAGCCCTACACTCAGGAAGAGGCCGAGAGGGCAGCGGGTATGGGCTCCTATGTGCCCCCCCAGCGGCTGGCAGTGCCCACCGAAGTATCCACTGAGGTCCCTGAGATGGACACATCTACCTGACATGGCCTGCAGGTGCGGGGCAGAGCCGCCGCCCATGGACGGTGACGCAGGGCTAGGCCT
Source organism: Myotis myotis (assembly GCF_014108235.1). NCBI lineage: Eukaryota > Metazoa > Chordata > Mammalia > Chiroptera > Vespertilionidae > Myotis > Myotis myotis. The sequence continues at coordinate 15,062,324 of NW_023416324.1, forward strand.
GGAGAGACTGGGCCATCCTTTTTTGGCCCTGAGTTTGCAAGTGGATGGCGTCTTCTGGGTGCCCTCCGCTCAAATAAAGGAACTGGATAAAGAGTGCCTGCTTCTGACTCCCTAGCCTCCAGGCCTCCCCCGAACTCCTGCCCTTAAGGATTTCTCTGCCACTCTTGTGTGCCGGAGTCAGGGTGTCTGTTCCCTACTTGGTCCAGCTGTGGAACCTGCATCCTTGCCTGGAGCCACCAGGCAGAGCCCAGGTACAGTGGGGGGAGTGTGGGGGGTGGGGGGCGTGTAGAATCAGGTTTATACGGCTCTGCTTCCAACGACGGCAGAAATGAAGTGGGACCCCAAGATTGCAGTCCCTGCTGAGTTGCCTACTGCCGGGGCCCAGGCGACAGGCTGCCCACTTTGTCATGGGGCGGTGGCTGTTGTCCCACCATCTTCCAGACAGCATAGCAGGAGCCACCCAGTCCAAGGACAGCCAGCAGTGTAGCCACAACCCCAGCCAGCGGACTTCGGGGCTCTGCCTTCAGCTCCCCGGCTACCTGCATCTGGGGATGTACAGAGGGTCCACCTGAAGGGTCAGTTGAGCCTTCTAGGAAGGGAAGGGGCTGAGGAGGCACAGCTGGGTGAAGGAGAGATGGCCGCCATTGCTGCCCCAGGAAGAGTCCACCCTAGTTCCTCTCGCTTCAGTGCCCATCTGGGTCCTGGCTGCTCAGGCGGCAGGAAACGTGACAACATTCCCTGGCTGTTGGGGCCCACAACCCAGTCACAATATGGGGAGGGAGGGGTCGGTTCCAGAAACCATGAGTTAGAGGTACTTACCTGTAGCACCCGGAAGTAGCCAGGGGTCAGGCGTCGCAGTCGCATGGTGGGTGCCACTCGTCTCCCTGGCAGCCTGCGGGGTGTAAGCAGAAATGAGGACCAGTGGCACTCTTGGTATGAAGAAGTGGAAATATGAGGGCAGAGAGGTTCCTGACTTCTCATAGCCATGGCCTCAGAAGATGCTCACCAGAGTCTGCCCTCCCAGGTCTGTCAGGGTGTGGGGCAGCTGGACCTTTAAATCTGGTCCCTTCCCCCGCCTGCCTGCCTGCCCTGCCAGCCTTAGGAGCAGCTGTCAGGAGAGATCAGCATCAGGCCTGAGCAGCACCTCCCCCACCCACCGGGTGTGCAGGCTGGGTAGGCGGGAGAGGCCTTGCCTGACAGCGCTCAGGCATCTTAGGCCTAAACCAGGTACTGGGAGGACCTCTGCAGCCCTGGTCCTGGCCCTTGCCTACCCCAGATGATTGGATGTCACCTGTCAGCTCTCAGCAAAGGTGGGAAAGGGCACCTTACCCCCCGTCACAACAGTGACTCTTCCATTTCGTTTGGGTTAGATCAGCCACACCTTGGGAGAGGGCACACGTCACCCCTTTCCCCAAGATGGAGTTCCTGCAAGGACTTTTCTACCCTCAGCTTGAAAATAAAAGATTTGTATATACTGATTTAAAAAGCTATTATTTTTTAGCACATTATAGAAAGCAGTATTCTAAGTAGTTTGCATATATTATTTGGCATTAATTATCTCAGAAAATGAAAAAGGCTTATTTACAAAATAGTATATAGATTGATTATCTACATATATAGAGAAGGGAAGAACACCCAGCAAATTTAACAGTGGCCCCCACTGTGTAATGGGCTAAGGATATGCTGGGGAAAAGGTTCTCCTTTTACTTCATGACCTACTGTTATGTAATGACCTTTGAAATTTTTACAGCAAGTGTGTAGAAAGAACGTTTGTTAAACTCATAAACTAACTTCAAAATAGAAGCTGCTGCCCTAGCTGGTTTGGCTCAGTGGATGGAGCGTTGGCCTATGGACTGAAGGATCCCAGGCTTGATTCTGGTCAAGGGCACATGCCCAGGTTTCGGGCTTGATCCCCAGTAGGGGATATGCAGGAGGCATCCAATCAAAGATTCTTTTTTTTTTTTTTTTTTTTTTTAAATTTTATTGATTTTTTACAGAGAGGAAGGGAGAGAGATAGAGAGCTAGAAACATCGATGAGAGAGAAACATCGATCAGCTGCCTCCTGCACACCCCCTACTGGGGATGTGCCCGCAACCCAGGCACATGCCCCTGACCGGAATCGAACCTGGGACCCTTCAGTCCGCAGGCCGACGCTCTATCCACTGAGCCAAACCGGTTTCGGCCCAATCAAAGATTCTTATCATTGATGTTTCTATCTCTCTTTCCCTCCCCCTTCCTCTCCGAAATCAATCGTGTGTGTGTGTGTGTGTGTATATATATACTTATTTTTTTAAAAAACTGCCCTTTATTATGCCCCTAACTGTCTACTCCTGCCAGGTGCTAGGGGCACAGAGTATAGACACTATTGTGATTATTAGGCCCCCAGTACTTCTAGGAGAATATGTGGATACAAGTGGTGAGTTCTTGTCTGTTTCTCCCCTACAGGATTGTGAGTTCAGGGAGGGCAGAGGCTGGCTGGCTTCTCACTTCTATGTCTTTTGCTATCTCAGGGTAGGTGTTTGATAACATCAGGATGGTGGAGATGGGTCTGTTTATTGGGCTTTCCCAGACTGCCATAGGGAGACTATTGTAGGAAGAAAGAGGGGGAAAACGCAACATTAAAGTGGGACTCGGCATGGAGGAGGGTTGGAGGGGACACATAGTGCAGGGTGTGAGAATGTGAATTGAAGGACAAAGTCAGAGAGGTGAGGGCCATGTTGCAAATCTGAAGCCTACTGGTTCACAAATGAGGGAGCTAGACCTGCGGGGACCTCATGAGATGGGTGTAGAGGACTGTTATTGAACCCATTTTCAGAAGCGGAAACTGATCCTGTGAAGGAAGCAATTGACTGGTCTGTACTTGTGTTTGATGCCACATATGAAGATGGGATGGGATCAGAAGAGCTGCCCAAGTTCCAGAGAACTCCATTTGTATGTGAAATTATTACATGGCCCTGACTGGTTTGGCTCAGTGGATAGTGTCGGCCTCTGGACTGAAGGGTCCCGGGTTCGATTCTGCTCAAGGGCACATGCCTGGGTTGCAGGCTCAATCCCCAGTCGGGGGCGGGCAGGAGGCAGCTGATCAACGATTCTCTCTCGTCATTGATGTTTCTGTCTCTCTCTCCCTCTCCCTTCCTCTCTGAAATCAATAAAAATATATTTTTAAAAAATTATTAAATGATGGCAATGAACACACACAGACTACATGGACCAAATTCAGACTTAAGGTCTTGTTAACAGGCAAAATAGTAATAGGCTTTGAAGGCTGGGTTGTGGGGCACTGGTAGAGATTTCAATTAGGTGGCACAATCAAAGGGGTAGGCTCTAAGAAGGCCTCCTCGTAAAATTAAAGCTCTACTTCAGTGGTTCTCAACCTTCGTAATGCCGCAACCCTTTAATACAGTTCCTCATGTTGTGGTGACCCCCAATTTCATTGTTCCAAATTGAACATAATTAAAGCATAGTGACTAATCACAAAAACAATATGTAATTATATATGTGTTTTCCGATGGTCTTAGGCGACCCCTGTGAAAGGGTCGTTCAGCCCTCAAAGGGGTCGGGACTCACAGGTTGAGAACCACTGCTCTACTTCATGTTACAGATTTCAAAATACTTAAAGAACCCCTCACAGCACTAAGACCTAGGTGTCCCCCTTTTAGAGAAGAAGAAACAAGTTCAGAGATGGGTAGAGTGGAACTGATTCTGATTCCAAAGTCCTGGGAGTCTCTGGCTGGCTGTGCTGGTAAAGGTAACTGCAAACATTTAGTACGTTTCAGATGTTGTTCTAAGAGGAAGGCTCTTAACCTGGGCTTCAGAATCCAGGGATCCCAGAAACTCGGAGAGAAAAAAAATATATATTTATTTTCACTAACATCTAATCAAAATTTGGCATTTCCTTCCATATGGATTAAAGTGTTAGCAGTATCTGTAGCTTTGTCACCAATAGAAATCACATATATTTTTATATTGAATTGTAGTTATTGGAAGTATCTCAAAATATTTATGCTCATAACTACTTCAAAATCATGATAGTTACCCTGGCTGGTGTGGCTCTGTTGGTTGGGCGTCATTCCATGCACACTGAAAGGTTGCCAGTTTGATTCCTGGTCAGGGCACATGGCTGGATTTTGGACTCAAACCCTGATAGGAGGGTATGCAGGAGGCAGCCAGTCAATGTTTCATTCTCACATCGGTGTTTCTCTCTCTAAAAAAAATCAATAAAAATATATTTTAAATCATGATAGTTATTAACCCACCGTTAAATCACACTGTTTCAGAGACACCTGCAACGTAGCTGCCATAGATTGGGCACCACTGAGCCACATCGCCCGGCTTCAGCCCCTTTTTGAGGAGCCTAAAGGTCAGAGTCCCTCCTTGTGAAGCCAGTTTGGGGCTGGACCCCAGGCTGACTCTGAGGTCACATGGGTTACACACCAGTGGCACCGCCCCCCATCAAGCCGCCCAGCAGCCCTGGCACGCCTGAAGGGCGGGCAGGAGGCAGACAGGCGGTGCGCCAATGGCTGTCTCTGCGCCTCACCTGGCCAACCACGTGGGCCCAGGTATGCTGGTGGCTCCGCCCCGGGCCCAGCCCAGCCCCGCCCCACCCCAGGCCTCCGGGAGCGGAAATTCCTGCGCCCGCAGGACGGAGCGGACGCCGATCCCTTCGGGCGGGCGGACTGGACTCCACCATGGAGCCAGTGGAGACCTGGACCCCCGGGAAGGTGGCAGCCTGGCTGAGAGGTGGGTGGGGCCGGGGCAGAGTCGGGCTTGAGGGGCACTGGGCCCAGGAGAGGTAAATAAAGAAAAGGGCCCGCTGGGGCTGTCAGTTGGTTAGTCTGTCACAGGGTGTTTATTAGCGTCTGCCTGTCTGGAACTGTGCGAGGCAGAGATGAGCCGGGAGGCCGAGGAACCAGAAGGGGTCTCCCATTGCCCCATCATCCCAGGAGGCTGCCAGGGTGGCGATGGCGAGGCGGTGGGTAATGAAAACAGAGGGGATGGCCCAGCGCGGCCCACACCCAGGGTATCGCCTTAATCTTCCCTCCGCCCCAGGGCGTAGAGGGCTGTTATTAAACCCATTTTTCTGAAGCGGAAACTGACGCACTGAGCCAGGAAGTGATTTGCTCTGGCTTTGGAATAGAAGCCTGCCCGACTTCCCTTCTCTCCATCCTGAGGCTCCCAGTGTGCGAAGCAGAGCCCCAACCAGATGAAAGGTTGGCACAGCCCCCACCCCCACCCCCGCTTGTGCCCAGGGGTCTCTAAGGGAGATACCCCACAGGCTCAGTGAGCCCAAATGGATGGGAAAGGTCCCAGATGGCCCACAGACTCAGAGAAGTGGAGACCTCTGACATGCAGGTGGGAGGGGCAGGTGAGTCAGGGCAGGTGAGTTTCTCCTAGAGGGGCAGCATGAGTTCAGTAGGCCCAGGCTCAGGGTGACTAACCCTATAACAGCAGGATTCAGGGTTGAATTCAGACTCCCACACTGGGTTTCAGGCCCAGCCCGTCCACTCACCAGTTCTGTGACCATAGGTCTCAGTTTCCCTCTCCACAAAATGAGAAAGGCAACTCGGGTGTCAAGAAACGCACAGAATGAGACTATCGCACAAGTGCCTGGGATGTGTTTGAGGCTCAGTGTGGGAGGCAGCACAGCACATTCATTGTACATGGGAATTTGCTCAAGGGCCCATAGCTATGGAGTAACAGGTTCATGGACTCCTGTCCAGTGCTCTAAATGTCACACAGGGAACGAGGGAGAGCTGCTGATCACACACAGGTTCTCCAGGGAAGGAATCTGGCTCACTTGGAATGGGAGGAATTCCTTCAAAGAGTGAGCAAACTGTTAACCTCTATTCGTATCCGTTTTCCCACCTGTGAAATGGGAGTCACAGTAGTCTCTGCCTTCTAGATTCGGTGAGGATCAAATTCTGAATATGTTTATTTTTAATTAATTAATTATTCATTTCTTTTTAACCCTTGATCGAAAAATGGTCCTCTCCTCTGTTGGGGAAGGTCATCCTCTTCCACTGAGCATGCAGCTTTGGGAGGGATGCACATGGAGTGGTGAGGGAGGGAGGGGACACCTGCTAGCCAGCCAGATCAGCTGAGTCAGCCCTGGGGATCAGTGGGGTGGCAGATGTCGCAGCCAGATCGCCTTCACATCCCGAATGTGTTTACAGCCCTTAAAATTTTGCCCAGCTCATAGGAAGCAGTCAGTAGATAGTCTTCTTATTTTTTAAAAAATATATTTTATTGATTTTTTACAGAGAGGAATGGAGAGGAATAGAGAGTTAGAAACATCGACGAGAGAGAAACTTCGATCAGCTGCCTCCTGCACACCCCCCACTGGGGATGTGCCCACAACCAAGGTACATGCCCTTGACCAGAATCAAACCTGGGACCCTTGAATCAGCAGGCTGACGCTCTATCCACTGAGCCAAACCGGTTAGGGCAGTCTTCTTATTTTTTGAGGGTCTACTTTGTGCCAGGCAAAGGCTGGAATTAGAGATGAACGGTTATTTGAAGAGCTCTTGATAAAGTAGGAGAGGCTGATGCTCAATTGCAGGTGTTTCTGGAGGCACAGGAAGCAGTGGGAGCACAAGAGGCGCCCGCCCCAACCTGGAGAGTGTGGAGCACTTCCTGCAGGGAGTTCAATGAAAAAGGGAGGGAAGGAGCTGGAAGAGCAGTCCAGGCAGGAGTAGGAGCACCTGCAAGGACCCTGGGACAGAAGAACATTCCAGGGCGTTAGTGCTCTGCATCTGAAGTGTTGAGTTTGAGGGGCTGTGTCAAGTGATGAGACTGGAGAGGCACAGGGCAGCCCGATCATCCCGGGCCTTGTAGACCATGGTGAGAACTCTGGCGATGATAATACAGTGCTGTTACTGGTGATCTACCACAAACCAGGAAATGGGCCAAGTGTTTGACATGTGTCATGTCATTTACACATGATTAGAAGGTAGATGCTTTTATTGTCACCATTTACAGGTGAGGAAACTGAGGCACAGAGCAATTAAATTATTTGCTCAAGTACTGACATTCAGGCCTTCCTGATTCCAAAGCTCCATCCATGTTCTTACTCCCCATTTAGTTGACAAGCAAGCATCAGAACAACTGGAGGATTTGTTAAAACCAGAACTGCTGGGCCTACCCCTGAGTTATTTAGCAGGTGCAGGATAGGGCCAAAAATTTGCATTTCTAACTAGCTCTCCAGTGAGGCTGCTGCTGGTCTGGGGAAACTATCCTACTTCCCAACTCAGTAGCCTCATCTGTGAAATGGGCAGAACACAGCCTAGGTCTCAGTGTTGTTATTAGGAACAGATGGGAGGGGAAGGGGCTTTATGGGAGTGAAGAAATGGCCGGAAAGGCCATGCCACCCCCTGCCTCCCCCTTACTGACCCCTGCTGTCCCTCCAGGCCTCGATGATTCCCTGCAGGATTACTGCTTTGAGGACTGGGAGCTGCCTGGCAAGTACCTGCTGCAGCTCTGCCCCCGTAGTCTTGAGGCTCTGACCGTGCGCCCTCTGGGCCACCAGGAGCTCATCCTGGAAGGGGTGGAACAGCTGCGGGCCCTGGTGAGTGAATGGTGGCCACACTGGCTGCAGCTTCCACCCGCCTGGGGGTGTCTGATGGGCTGGCCACTGCCGGGGGGAGGGGAGGGGGTGACCAGCTCCCTCTCTGGCACAGAGTTCCGGGCTACAGACAGAGAACCTGCAGAGCCTGACGGAGAGGCTGCTGGAGGGGACCCATGTCTTCCAGAGCTTAGTCCAAGGCCGCCTGGGGGGCTGTGCCGAGCCCCCTGCTGATGTCCTCAGTGCGGCTGTGGAGCTGGTGCGTGAGGCCCGTACCCTCCTCTTCTGGCTCAACAGGTACCTCAGGCTCCTCCTAACGTACGGGGTTGGGGTGACTTCTCATCCTTGGCCTCCTCGGGGCCCAGGAAAGAAAAACAGAACTTGGCTCTTGCTCAGATGTGGTGGGGCAGGGGAAAGAGGTTAGTTGGTCTGCTTGGGGGCACTGGGTCACTTGGATTCCTACCCACCCCACCCCACCCCGCTTGTAATCACAGCGGTCATTAACATAGAGAGCTCCTCCCCCTCCACTGGTTGCTGCTTGTCACACAGGTCCCAGCATAAGTGTCACCTCCTCAGGGAAGCCTTCCCTGTTAGATATTCTCAGAGCTCCCTGCGCTTCACAGCAGTTGAAGTTAAATCATTATTGATGGAATTATGTACTTAACTTCTGACTCCCCAGTGCCTAAACAGAGCCTGACAGTATTGGGTGCTGTGCTAAGCTGTTGAGCTTTATCAATCATCTTTACCCCAAATCAAACCCATCAGAGTAGGTAATTATCCCGTCTCAGATGAGTCATCGGCTCTGAGTGGTTCTGTGACTTGACTGTTAAGCACAGTGTGCTAACCACTGTTCCATCCTTCCCCCTGCCAGGCACCTCTTCACCCACTTGAATGACTTCTCGGCCTGCCAGGAGATTGGGGAGTTGTGTCGGAAGCTGGGCCTGGCCTTGCAGGAGGTAGGAGAACCAGGGGCCAGGTTTGGCCCAGGCTGTAGAGACAGGTCAGGCAAGAGCTTTTTATAACCTGTGAATCAGCACAAGATCGGGTGTGAGGGCAGGAAGAGGCAAGAGCAGGAAGAGAGGTGCCCAGCCACTGGGTAGGCGGGAATGGGGGCAGGGGGTCTCCTACCTGGCCAGGGCACCCCCAGGAGTTTGAATCTCAGGATGGGGAAAGGAGAGGGCCTATGTGTTGACTTCTGGAGGCCTGGTGTAAGGGGGAGACCTTGGGGACGGAGCTCTATGGCCTGTAGTTCTGGAAAGGTGGCCAGGGAGTGGAGGCAGGGAGGGACTGCTGGGAACCCACCCTGCCCTCTGGAGAAGGCAGTGCCCCGACTCAGGGAAGGCCCCTGCTCTCACTGCTTCCAGGACTGCCCAGCAGCGGAGAGGGAGAGCCGAGTCCTGAGGATTGTAAGTGTGTGTGTGTGTTTCGGGGGTAGGGAGTGATGGGGACAGGGTGCAGTGGATGGGGCTGCTCAGACTGGGCATTGTGCTCCCCGTCCCAGTGCAGCC